>NC_065581.1:110346762-110654403 GCF_024542745.1 Macaca thibetana thibetana | reverse complement strand
GGTCTAATCCCCACAATGAATCCATTAGTCCATAGTACTCACAGTGGTGCCACTTCCTGGATCAAACTTTAATACTGACATTAATCCTGAAGTTGTTCCAGGAGAAGAGAACCTTAAGACATGTTCTTATGTTCTTTGATTGAGATCTGGGCTATCTGGGATTGGTTCTCTGATTCAATTTGCTTTAACGCTGTTAATGACTCCTTCACCAGTGGAAAGGTGGGCACTAGTAGTCCTATGGCATGCACTGGCAAAAGCATTGCTTAAATAACCTGTAGACTTCCATAACCAGATGCCTTACAGGTAACAATGTTCTGGATAGCCAAGTAACTGCTAATATAGAATATTTTTATCGAAAAATTTAAAAAGTGGTGGAGCTGGCTGGTTGCTTCTAAGTGTTCTGGAGAACTTGGGAAAGAAAATGATGAGTTTGGGATTTTAAAAATCCACCTCAATATCCAAGCAAAAAGAAAAAATGTCAGAAAGTTTATATTACTACTGTGAAAGAAACCCTTAACTCTTGTAGCTATAGGACCAACATTGTTGAAACTAAACTCAAAATCTAAACCTATGAGTAACTGAATCACAATTTAAATTGAATTAATAATCACATAGGATCCTATATGTTAAAGCTGGGGCACTGAGTATAATAGAGGGGCATCCTGAAAATCATGAAGACATTTGAATTTGAGAAAGCTGGAGATCTCTCAAACTTCTGACTTGTGCCTGCCTTCACTTGCCAGAGGTCACTGAAGGAATTTCGTGTCTTTTTGCCTGAGAAAACTCTAATGGCCTCTCTTGTGACAGCTGCCTTGAAGGGGCTGCTGGTTCTCCACAGGATTTGCTACCACCACCTGCCATGGCTTCTAGTCCAAGTCAGTCAGGCCACAGGAAATAATTACAAAGTATGCAAGTGAGAACCATGAAAAGATGCAATACACACCAACAGATGCTTCTAGGAAGGCTCCATCCACGGCTGCACAGAGCATCATATACACCAGCATGGCATTCCAGCAGCATTGCCTCCGACAGAAAGATGATTTAACGAAGCAAGACAATGGACGCTTGCTCATGGAATTCACTGATTGCTCTTCACATTTTTTCAAGCCAGATCATGTAGTGGAATTGACCTGTGTATTCCATCAGGAGGCATATGATGACAGTTTAGCTCAATATTTTTTATGCTAACTTTGCTTCACTTGATTAAGTCTGGCTTCTGCCAGGTTTCTGTGTCTCTCTCCTGTCAGGTTACCCTTTTTCCCTCTGCAATTAATAACTAATCTGTTGGAAAATACTTACAATCAGTGCATGTAGCCTTTTCCCATCAAATTTTCACCCAATAGTTCTACTATCCATTGATTTTTGCCTGGAACATTTATTAACATGGTATTGGAAAAGAATGATTTTTATAACTGCATCATTCCATTTATATTTATTATTTAGTACTTCTCTGTAAGCAAGGATTTCTCTGTAAATCTCTGTAAGGAAGAGGTTTTTCCTTCTCCTGTGTTACGTATATATGTGTATATATATACACACATGTGTGTATTCACATTTATATGTGTGTATTCACATTTATATATGTATATACATATGTATGCATTTGGTGTAAGTATAGATTTATGTATTATTCTTTTAGTTTGAGATGTTTCATTAAAATTGAATTTCTAACACAATTATATACAGAGAAAATTTAAATCCATATGATGTAGGGTATAAATTGCAATATTAATGTGTTATACCATATGCATCTTACCCACTCTTGAATTCATAGATCTAAAGTATTATAGAACATAGTAGGCACTCAATATATATTTATTGGCCATATGATATATGTCACTGCATACTTTGATTAGTTTTTGTCTCCTCTCAGTTATGTTAATTAGATGGGCACAGTATGAGTTCCGATTTCATGTTATATAGCCATTCATAGAAAAATGATAATGTCCTAATATAATTATTAACCTTACTGTAGTCATATTCTACTTGCAAATATAAAATGCAAACAGTCAGGGAACAGCGTGAAAGGGTATAAAATGAAGTCAGTTGAGAAGAAAACTGTTTTAAAAAGAAGGAAATTGGATTAGGAGTTCAATTTATGTTAAAGCTAAACCCATTAAGCTGAACAGATAAAAATGCTCCAGAGCACAGGAAGTAGAACTGGGAAATTACAGTGGCGAATTGGGCAATACAACAAAATGATCTAATAAACTAGCAATTTACCATATTATTATTAGCTCAAAAGGCAACTTAATCAAAACAATTTGGTTTATATTGCTTCTAAAGTAGTTGTGTAGTTTCACAATTTTTTTTTTAAGTACAAAACTTTTAGTCACAGGACTACAGTTTTATAAATTAGAATACATGCTGCTAAAATTATTATTGTTACTACCTTAGTGATGACTATAGTTATAAAGGCATCCACTTAAATGCCACAGTAAATCAAGACACAATTACAGCCAAGCCAATTTTTAATGTATATGCCCTTTTGTTTTGAGAATAAATAAAAGCACTTCTCTATTTTCTCCTCTACTTTATTTTTTCAAATAAAGATAGCAATAAAACATTTTCAAAATATATTCTTTGGTGGATATTAAGAAATTAATTAAGAATCTCATGTCCTAAAATTTTTATTCAGTTAGTAAGAATTATTTAAAAAGTAGTAGGGCACAAAGCACCCTAAATATCTTTATTCTATAATTACTTTTGGAAAATGGAGCAATTATCCTTGCTTAAAGTTTCCCAATTTCACATAATTTTATTACCATTTTTTTGTTAACCATACAATCACCCTAATGTTGGAAAAGTTAGTTGGGCATGACAGATAAATCTTTCCATGAAATTGACCTTTCTAAAACTATTTCATTGAGTGTGATGCTTTCCCAAAGATATCTACAGGAAATACACATAATAGTGAAAAGTTGAACACATTCTTTTTAGATCACTTATAAGTCAATGTGGTTGCAACATTTACAATTATATTACAATGCAGACAATGGAGATCTTAGTTATTACAGCAAGACATTAGAGGGAAATGTGGTTTAGGATCCTGAAAAGATAAAGACTTGAAGAAACTAGAACACTCATATGCTGCTGGTGGGAGTATAACATGTTAGCTCTGACATGTAAAAAACTTGGAAGTCATCACTCCACTGCACACAAGCTAAAGCTGGACAAACTGAAAATCAACAACTTTTTTTTGGACCCATCAGAGAACTGAGGATTCAGAGCAAACCACATCCTGAAATCTGGAGAAACAGATACATTCAGAGAGAAACAGCTGAGATCTACTTACCTGGAACAAAAGCCACTGGAGCCACAAACTGGTAAGAAGACTTAAACAGTATGTATTTTTAATGTAATAAAATTAAAATAACGAAATTTATCGTTTTGACCACTTAAAGTATACAGCTCAGTGGCATGAAGTACATTCACAGAGCCATGCAACTATCACCACGAGGTATCTCCAGAGTGTTTTCATCTCTCCAAGTTGAAATACTGTACCCCTTAAACAATAACTTCCCATTTGCCCCTTCCTCAGCCCCTCGCCACCACTACCCTACTTTCTGTCCCTTTGAGTTGACCACTCTATATGTCTCAAATAAGTGGAATCATATAATATTTGTTCTTTTGTAACTGGCTTCTTTACATATCATAATGGCTTCAAGCTTCATCCATGTTGTAGTATATGTCCAAATTTCTTTCTTTTTTAAGGCTCAATAACACTCAGTTGTATTTCTAAGCCACATTTTGTTTATTCGTTCGTCTGTCAATGAAAATTTGTGTTGCTTTCACTTTTGAGTATTGTGAATAATGCTTCTGTACCCATTGGTGTACAAATATCTGTTTGAATCTTTGCTTCCAACTCTTTTGGGTATATTCTCAGAAGCAGAATTGCTGCATGATATAGTTTTCCCACGTTAAATTTCTTTAGCAACTGCCATATGGCCTTCCACAGTGGCTAGACTTTTTTACATTCCCAGGAGCAATGCATGAAGATTCCAATTTCTTCACATCCTCAACAACACTTGCTATTTTCTGATATTAAAAAAAAAAAAAAAAACAAAAAAAAACACAGCCATTCTAATCATCGTGAAGTGATATCACACACTTCAAATGAAAATCAAATGGTTATTTGCATTTCCTTAATGATAATTAGTGCTGTTATACATCTTTTTTCGCTTATTGGCCATCTGTATAGCTTCTGTGGAGAAATGTCAGTTTAAGTCTTTTGCCCATTTTTAAATTGAGTTGCTCATTTTTTTCTGTTTTTAGCCAATGAAAATTTTGAAACCATTTCTATAAACTCTACAGCCAATGATAATTTTGAAACCATCCCTATAAACTTTATAAAGTTCATCAGGGAAGAAGAAAGGGGAAAAAAACAAAAAAACAGAAAACCAAGTTTGCAACACAAGCAGCATTCACCATGGGGTCAGCCTGCTCCCTGCCCTGCTTCCTCATAGCTGCTTCATGCCCCTTGCCTCAGAATCACATAGACTCTGTTACAAGATTATAATCCCCTTTAATTGTTCTGTAGATAACCACTTGAATATGATAAAATGTTAAGTTTTTCCTTCGAGATATTCTTTCAGGTCCTTCATAGCAATGCAGCTACTAACGTCAGCTGGTCTGAAGGACCCCAGTGATTCCAACTGGTTTGAAGGACTTCACAGGAGCTGACTCACCAAAGAATGCAGTTTTCACATCTTGATGATTTTATGCCCCTAGTCGCTATCAATCAACAACTCCAATTCTGCAACCACTCACCCTCCATGATCCCTTTAAAAACCCTAGCCCAGCTGGGCACAGTGGCTCATGCCTGTAATCCCAGCACTTTGGGAAGCTGAGGCGGGCAGATCACGAGGTCAAGAGATCAAGACCATCCTGGCCAACATGGTGAAACCATGTCTCTACTAAAAATACAAAAATTAGCTGGGTGTGGTGGTGCACGCCTGTAGTCCCAGCTACTTGGGAGGCTGAGGCAGGAGAATCGCTTGAATCCGGGAGGCAGAGGTTGCAGTGAGCCAAGATTGCGCCACTGCACTCCAGCTTAGTTACAGAGCGAGACTCTGGAAAAAACAAAAACAAAAACGAAAACCAGCCCAGAATTCCTCAGGAAGATGGATTTGAGAGTCTCCTACCATCTCCTTGGTGCCCTTTAATCATTCAATTATTTCTCTGCTGCAAACCCTGGTGTCTATTAGTTCAGAGCCCCCATGTCAAGGATGGGCACACAGATGTCTAAACAGCTGACAAATTGAGGATCTTTGCTTCTCTAAATTCCTTAACTCAAATGGGTTTAACAAAATGCTATGTTTTCTATAGTTAATTGCTACAAATCTCTTTCTAAGATCCGGATTAAATTCTGTAACTTTATTTTTGGCTTTTGGTTTGGGCTCTTCTATTGATTAAAAGGCCTTCAGGGTTAGTGAGTACATGCTCACCTCCATTCCCACCTGTCCTAGAATGTTTAATTGCTTCTAAGTATTTTGGCTCGAAATCCCTTGGGCATAGGGTCCCCACCAAGAAACAGGATGGATCCAGGATAGGTAGCCACACCACCCTGTCAATATGGGACAAAATATAAGTTTAGACATCGATGCTGCCTCTGTCAGATCTTGGCCAAAAATGGGGGAAGGTAAACTAAAAATAAAATCTTAAACCCTCCTACCAACTGAACTGACCCTCTATGGCCATAGGACCCTCACCTCCCAAACCAACCCTTAAAACAGAGTTCCTGACAATGATAGGATGGAAATTCAGACACACCTTGTTATATACTCACCCTCTTAGGGTTTAGATACAACAACTGACCGGCATTAATGTTAAAATAGAGATCATAAAACTGACAGAATGGACTCTGTGTGGCAATAAGAGCTCATGGGTACCCCAAAGTTTTCTATCTATTTTACAAAAACTTTTAAAATTTGGGCTTATAATTCTGACAATAAGGGCTAAAATTTATCTTATATTCCAGTGTGCAATTAAATGCTATGTTAGGACAGTGGACAGATGCACTAATGTGTTCATGCTTCACCTCCCAGATCCCGTACTGTGCACTAGTAAATACTTGCAGGTCACTGACAGGCAATTTCATGACTTTAATCCTGACTCCTATCCCAATTATGCCCTTTGCCAGAAGGAAAAAGCTGGAGCAGTCTTGGTCTGATTTCTAGTAGATTAGGATTGAAGTATGATCTCCTCACCTCAGGATTGAAGTATGATCAAACCCATGTGGACTGAAACCATCCTTATCAACTTTATAAAATTAATCAAGAATGGGGGGGAGAATGAAAGTAAATCAACCTTGCAGCACATGCAGGGTTAATGATTAGGTCAGCTTGCTCTCTGACCTGCTTCCTCATACTTGCTTGGTGCCTATTGCCTTAGAATCACATAGACCCAGTTACAAGATTATAGTTCCCCTTAACTGCTCTATAGAGAGCAACTCAAACGTTATAAAATGTTATGTTTTCCACTTGAGACATTCTTTCAGGTCCTGCATACCAATGAAATACTTTTGCCAGCTAGTCTGAAGGATCCCACAGGAGTTGACTCACCAAAGAATGCAGTTTCCATATCCTGAGGACTTCATCTCCCTTACCCTGACAAGTCAACAACCCCAATTCTCCAGCCCCTCACCTTCCACGATAACCCTAAAACCCCAGCCCAGAACTCTTTGGAGAGATGGATTTGAGGTCTCCTCTCATCTCTTTGCTCTGTCCCCTATGACCATTAAACTCTTTCTCTGCTGCAAACCTTGCTGCTTCAGTATAATGGGCCTGTTACTCTGCAGTGCCATGAAAACCCATTGTCCTATAATTTTTCAAAATTTCTGAATACTGAATGTGGGATAGCATGGGTTTGAGCAACTGCTTGGGCTGTAGTCTTATGGGAATCCATACTTTTATGTGTTTTACCTTCAGAAAACTCCCCAGGTTCTCATGCTGAATATCCAAGCAAGACGCCCTGGTGATTCAGGCAGAAAGAAATGAATAATAATAGTAAACTAAGCCCATAGCCTTCTCCTTAACAATGGCCTGCTCTGCAGAGGATGAAAAGAGCCTTGTTCAGCAGCCAGGGGGAGAGATTTCTACCCATCCCACTTCCCTCTAGTCTTCCTCTATTTCATAAAGAAGAGAGAAAAATAACATCAGAAGAGGCCAGGGTTTCAAGGAAACAGTTTGGAATATGGTAGCCAAGGGGAAAAAAGCTACACCATTGAGGAAACCCTTGTGAGGGTCACATTCAGAGACACAGGTCCATTAATGGTTTAATTGGAAAATTATAGCACAGTAACTCCCACCCCTTACCACATCAACACAGTTTCCAGCATAATAACAGTGAATTACAGCTAAAAAGTTAAAAGACACAGTCTCTAAGGAGAAGTTCTCAGGGAACCCCAAAATGAAGATGGAAGACAAGCACAAGGAGACTAGCTGAATTTCAAATCTATCGCATGTATAACTACAAGGAACATTAAATACAGCCTAACCTCTAGCTATATTCACATAATTCTCACGCAAAAGGCTTACTTGTCTCAGTTTCTATTATCCAATGCAACATGTTCAGCTATCAACAAAAATTACAAGCAATGAAAAACGGCAAGGAAAAAAAGTATGAAAAGACAAGGCAAGCATCAGAACCAGATCCAGATATAACACAGATATTGGAATTCTCAGTCAGGGAATTTAAAATCACAAAGACTAATATAATAAGGGGTCTAATGGAGAAAGGCAGAGATCATTCAAGAACAAATGGGCAAGAGAAGCAGAAAGACAGACACTCTAAGCAAAATCAGAAGGAAATGCAAGAAATCAATCAAAAACACTGTAACAAGTAAAGAATGCCCTCGGCAGACTCATTAGTAGACAAGCCACAGACAAGAAAATATTTAGTGAGCTTGGAGAGTTGTCAATGGAAACTTTCCATATTGAAATGTAAAAACAAAATAAAATAAAACAAATAAGCAGAACGGAACATCAGAGGACTGTGGAACGATTTCAAAAGATGTAACATATGTATAACTCAATACAAGAAAGAGAAGAGAGAAAGAAACAGAAGACATACTTGAAGTTGCAATGTCCAAGAATGCTCTAAAATGACACAATCCCTTTTAAAGCAGTCTGGCAGTTCCTCAACATGCTAAACATAGAATCACCACGTGACCCAACAATTCCACCCTTTGGGTTATACTCAAGAAAAATGATGTCCACACAAACACTTGTCCATGAATGTTCACAGCAGCATTATTCATAAGAAATAAAAAATGGAAACAAACCCAAATACTCATGAAGTGGTGAATAGATAAATGAAATGTGGTGTGTCCATGCAATGGAGTATCATTTGGCACTAAGAATGAATGGAGTTCTAATATATGCTTCAACACAGATAAACTTTGACACCATTAAGCTGGACAAATGAAGCTAGGTACCAAAAAACATGCATTGCATGATTTCATTTCAAAGAAAT
Source organism: Macaca thibetana thibetana (assembly GCF_024542745.1). Lineage (NCBI taxonomy): Eukaryota > Metazoa > Chordata > Mammalia > Primates > Cercopithecidae > Macaca > Macaca thibetana. The sequence continues at coordinate 110,645,928 of NC_065581.1, read as the reverse complement.
ATCCAGAATAGTGAATTCATAACTAAGTGGTAGCTTAAGATAAGGGGTGGGGGGACGGGAGTCACTGCTAATGGACACACATGCTTTCCTTCTGGGTGGTGAAAATGTTGTAAAATTTGGTAGTGGCAATGGTTACACAATTGTGGAAATACACATAAAAACACTGAATTGTATATTTAAAAGGGTGAATTTTATGGTACTTGGACTATACCACAGTAAAGCTGTTAGTTAAAAAAAATTCTTAAAGGAAGATACAAAACTATTATAATGAAAATATACTGTAATTTCCATGTATAAATATCTTTGAACCTACCAAATCATATGTATACATTGTGGAATGTGTAAATAGAGCAAATTGACATACATGTCACCTTACAAATAATTTTTTCATGGTGAGAACACTTAAAATCTACTCTCATAGTAAGTTTCAATAGCTCAATACATTGTTATTAACTATAGTCACCCATTGTGCAATTGATGTCTTCAACTTATTCCTTCTAATTGAACGTTTGTGTTTTTTGACCAGCACCCTTCCCAACCCTTCTTCCCATCCCCAACACCTGGTAACCACCGTTCTATTCTCTGTTTCTGTAAGTTCAATTTTGAGTCCACATATGTATGAGATCACATGGTAATTGTCTTTCTGTGCCTGGTTTATTTCACTTAACTGTAAACCAAAAATAAAATTTGAAGCTCCCCACCACCCCCCAAACATCTGAAGGCACTCCCTCCTCCGCCAGGGCACTCCAAAATTTAACCTGAAAGACCGGTTCAGGCCATGATGGGAAGTAGGGGTTGGGCATTCTTCATTATACCCCTTCAACATTAACATCGACACAAACCTTCAGTCTGATAAGAAGCATTTACAATCTATTTTCTCTGAAGCCTGCTACCTGGAGGCTTCATCTGCAGGATAAAACTTTGGTTTCCACAACCCCTTATTGGAACCCAGACATTCTTTTCTACTGATAATAACACTTTCAATCATGCCAATCAGAATATGTTTAAATCTACCTATTACTTGGAAGCCCCCACTTCGAGTTGTCCTGCCCTTCCGGATGGAACCAATGTAATTAAATGTAAATGTTACATGTGTTGACTGATGTACTATGTCTACCTAAAATGTATAAAGGCGAGCTGTACCCCAACCACCTTGGACACACTTCCATACAGTTTTCCATAATAACAGTATTAATTTCCACTCTCACTAACAGTGTGTGGGGGTTCCCTTTTCTCTACATCTTTAATAACACTTGTTATTTTTTGTCTTTTTGACAATGGCCATTCTAACAGGAATGAAGTGGTATCTCATAGTGGTATTAATTGCATCTCCCTAATGATTAGTTATGTTGAACATGTTTTTATATACCTGTTGGCCATTTGTATGTAAAGACACAGACATGTTCGAACAAATTAAATAATTAATATTTTCATTTGATTAAAATTAAGACTTTCTTTTATCCCAAGAGAATAGAACATTTTAAGGCAGGGCACACAGCTTTGCAGAAAACATTTGCAACACTTATATGACAAGATTAGTATTATTGATACACCAAATATCTACTCATCTGTATGAAAAATATAATCCCATGGGAAGAAATAGGCCAAAAATATAAACAACCATATCTGGTAGATGAAACATAGATGGCTTGCTAAATAAAATTATGTACAGCTTTATTATTAATCAGGGACATGCACATTATAACCAGAATGAAGGTACTGTCAGACCTACCAGATTGCCAAAATTAAGTGAGTTTATAGCACTTATAAGTAAGGTAAGTGCTATAAGGTGATAGAAATTTATTTACTATATGTCATACTGTAAAATCAGTATAGTCACTTGGAAAAACTGATGAAATCTACTAAATCTTTTTGGATAAACTCCAGGTACCAGCAGTGCCAATCCTAGAGCTGTCAGGTACTTGTGGCTATAAAGATCTTTGTGCATGCATATTACATCAGAGTTTATGTGTAAGCATGTCCATAACAATATTGTATGTAAGAGCAGAAAACTCAAAATAGTCCAAATGTCCATCAACAGAAGAATGGATCAGTATATTGCAATTGTTTAAATAATGGAATACTATACAGCAGTGAAAAATTACACTACATCTATATCACTAATATGGATAATTCTCAAAAAAAATAATTCAGAGTGTAAAATTAGAAGCAGGAAAAAATATAGGCAGTAATACATATTTTATTGTTTGTCAGTTTATACATTGGTGTTAATAATGCAAAGCAAAGTAGAAAAAGATAAGCATAGTATTCAGAATCATACTTTCCCATGTGTGCAAAAAAGGTAAATGGTACCAGGTTGGGTACACTGGGAGATTCTAAAATACCTAATTTCTTAAGTCCTGTGGTGAGTACAGAGACATTTGTTTTTATCTTATTAACTGCTCTTACATGTTTTATACACTCATAATATTTAAGTAATACAGTTTCCATTTTCTAAAAAATGAGTAGAAATTCCTAGGGTGGATGCTTTTACAATATAGTGTTTTGAGTCAGGGGTTGGGAGTATAATTTCAGGTAAAATATAGTTTATTTGGGCATTATTTGGAAAGCAAATTTGGTAGCAACTTTTAAAAATCTTCATTTTGTTTTAAATGGAATTTTAAGAGTGCTCAGTGAGAGACATTATTTTTACCATAGTGATGTAGATTTCATATAACTGCTCTGCACAAAACATCCTCAGCTTTCTTTATTCAAATTCTTGTACTAGTATTCATGACAGCAAAAATAGGTTTCACCTGTTTATCAGATCACGGCTCCATGCTGAGAGGCATAAATAAGCTACCCCATATCCAAGTAATTAATATGACTTGTGATAATGCTAATGGCTTTAAAGCCAATACAAATATGACTATTTCTTCCTTATATTATACATTTACAAGTGATAGCAATTAAATAACATTTAGTAGTATCTGTGGTTATATTGGGTAAAAGCCATCCTGCCATTTCACTCCCTGAGCACATATTATGATACAATTTTGTCCTTTATGTAATCCTAAAAGATGCATTTGATAGGAGATCAAGAGTTGAAAGCAGTAACAGATTCATAAGTCTATTAAAATAATTCTGTTGCCTCTATAAATCTATAGTTTCTTCCCTATTAAGAGGTTAAGTGTGACCGTAAGAATAAAAATACTTTTTTTTAAAGAAACTGAAAATATTCCACACAACAAAATCTTTAATTAGTTTTGAAAACTTTAATTTCATATGAATTAGGTTTGGTAAACAATTTTTTTCAGTTTTGCAAACAATTCTGATCAGTAGTAATATGTGTAGATATATTAGAGAAGTTTTAAATATCACACTTTGAAATAAATGTTAAATTAATTTTATAGAGCTATACAATTGAAATTAGAATTAGCTTCTATAGATTTACACAAAAATCCCATTTTTCCCCTGCTATTTTTTTTAGCTTTAACAAAAATAAGCAAAGTTGATTGCCTTGAAGTTAAAGCAAAGTTTATAATAACCTGTCTGTCTGAGTCTGGCAAGAAGTCTAAATAACATGGCCAAGCAAGAGAGTAAGATCAGTGGAAGAAAAAGACACTGGATCTGGCTTGTAGGTATCAATGATATGGGAGTAGGGATGGGGAGAAGAGCTTTCCAATCTGGATTGTTCCCACCGAAACTGCTCTTGCCAAGAATACTAATGACCGCCATCTTGCCAAGATGGTGAACACTTAACATTCCTCATCTTACTCACCTTTTTCAGCAGCACTGGCCACCGGTGATCGTTCAGTGTTACCATTTCAGAGACAGAAAGGCTTATTTCTTACTCCGTGTGAAGTAGGAACCCTGCTAGTCTTCCATAGGGGGGAAAATATCCCTTTAGTCTCTCTCACATCATTATTTCAATTATGAGTTTTATGTATTGTTTATTTATCGTCTTCTCACTCAGCAGACTTTGAACTCCTAAAAAGACCATGGACCACATGGACGCACCTGATGTGTAGCAAAGTTCAAGCTCTCAGAGATTATTATGATTTCAGATTCTGGTAGCCAGAGCTGTGAAATAACAGATATCTATAGTTCTATGCCACTAAGTCTGTGGGAATTTGTTACAACAGTCACAAGAAACTGTATAATAAACATTAAAATGTTCTTCCTCACTAGTAATCTAAAAATGTATGTTAAAAAGGAAATACCGCTTTAACCTCAAGATCTTAAAAATCCAAATAAATGATGACAACATATTAATGCGAAAGTGGTTATCTCTAGATGGCTAATTCTTGTATTTCTGTTTTATATAGAGAAAAATTTCCTAAGACAGAAAGGCTTCCACCGCAGATCATGCAGGATATATTAGAAAATACTCAGAAATCATGAATGGAGCAGGATTGTTGAGTGACCAACAAGCTTTAGATAAAAGTGTTCTTTTATGTTCTAAATCAATTCAGTTTACATATATACTATAAAAGCCGAAATATTTTAGATGCATATAGTAACATCCCTTTAGAGCAGGGTTGTTGAATTACAAACAAGACTTAGCTAAAAGTATTCTTTTATGTTCTAAATGAATTCGGTTTAAACATATACTAAAAAAGCCAAAATATTTTATATATGTATATTAAAATCTATATATACGTATATATAAAAGATATATGTATATTGCAATATGAATAGATATATGTATACACATACACACACATATATCTCATAGTCAAAATCTTCCACAACCACTTTGTAGCTTAAATCCTTGAGAACCTAAGTCAGTTGTAAGCTGTTCATCTGGTCAATGATTCACAGATTTAAAGTCCAAGTGAACTTCAAGATATAGCTGTGTAAAAATACCAGTCAGAGTCCATTTAAAATAGTGAAAAACTCCCTGAATGTCCCGTAAACTCAGGGAGTATGTAAATTATGGTAGGAACAAGCAATGGAATTTTAACAAACATGAAAAATCATGTCTGTAAAGAATGTTTGATCACATATGGATAAATAATATCAATAAAATGTACAGTTAGAAGAGCAGAATCATTACAAAGAACTTTATTGAGTACTTGCCAAACATTTGGAAAAGTATTGCTGCTTCTTTTTACGTTCATTACAACATCAGGAGGAAAGTCAACTAACTTGCTCAGAGTTACGCAGCTAGAATTAGGAGGGTTAATTCCATAGGTCAACCTGTTAATCAGCGTGCTGTAACAGACTATATAAAAAATAAAGCCCAACTTCTTTTTCTTGGAGAGATGCTCCCTACCAATTCCCAGTAGCCAACCTTGTCAGTTTTGATTACATCACCTGAACATAAGCTGTACCCGGACTGGTCACCATTCCCAACTCAAAATAAGCTTAAGGACAACCATGTTGTCAACAGCATCATCCCCGGGGTTTAGTGCATCAACACACCCAAATATACAGCATGTCAGGATTATGGACTTATACTTTGGTGATTTTTTTCAAAGATTATATATAAAGAATATGTTTCAAAAATCTTCTATAAATGTTTTTAAATAAAATATTTTTGAAGTAGAATAGGAGGAAATGAAAGGACACTTCAAGAGCAAGAACTGCAGCAGGAAGCACACAGCAGCAGTGCCAGCCACCAATTGTTTGGGTGATCAAAATACTGCTCTGTAGGCATAAGTTCCTGTAGTCTGGTTTACTGCTTCCTGCTGTCTGCACTGAAATGTTTTTTCATTATTTCTACAATGTTTATTGCTTTATTAAAAACATGCAAACATCACTGGGCAATGACTTTGAAGTGATAAATATATTTAATACTTTGACACTGGAGGCTCTTTCCAGTTGCAAAGTAAATGATGCCTGGAGGCCTTTCAATATTTTTGGAGTTTTAATAAAGTGGAGAAAAACAAAGAGTCTGGCAACCAGTAATCTGGGGATAATGAAGGCATCCACACCCACAATTTATTATTGTATTTTTTCTTCCCCTGGCATGTGGGTCTCACATTTCTCACACGAAAAAGAGGAATTGTTTTGCTGGTTGCTCTGCTGATCACAATAAATTGCGTACCTTATTTGTGTAAAAATTATTAAATCAACCTCCTATGACAATATCTATATTTTTTGTTACATTTCCCAGTAAGATCTCTCTTTCCTTCTCTGCATGGTGTGTGGTGTGTGTGTCTGTGTGTGTGTGTGTGTGTGTGTGTGTGGCTATAAATGTGTGTACTGAGTACTATAATCAAGACTTCTGGAGAATTTTATTACCTTGATTTTAGAATACACTACAAATTTCAGGCGATCTCAGCAGGATCCAGCATAGGACCTTGGAATATGCAAACACTACCAATGTGATAAAAAGCCGTGAGGCATGGCACAGCGCTTTTCAGAATTTAATATGCACATAAATCACCTGGAGAACTTGTGAAAACTCGGATTCTGATTCACTAGGTCTCAGATGCTACCTGAGATTTTGTGTTTCTCACAATATTTCAGGTGATGTCAACGTGGTGGTCCACAGATCACACTTAGAATGGCAAATCTCATGGAATATGATAGACTTGAGTGCAAATCTCTTTTTAACACCTATTGACTATATGACTTTTGTATGTTTTAAACATCTCTTTTGGTCTCATTGTTGTCATTTATAAAGTGGAAAGTAAAAACTAACATGGATGGTTGTTGCCATGACATAATGACACTGTGTCTATAAAAGCACCTGCTGAATAATACACACAGATAATGAAGATTGTTTTTAACCTCTTTCAATGCTGAGGACCATGTAACGTCCATGAAAATGGGACCATCTCAAATGTCCAGGAAAGTGTTCATCAGAATGCTGTAAAATATTTTTTAGTGTTAGCTTAACACTTTCTCCAGGAAGTAAAAAGAAGTTATTGTTGCAACAATAATTTTATTTCATCGGTCTCAACCCTTGAGAAATTTCTGGCAACTTTCTACAAATAGTTTCAGAATAGTTTCAAATAGTTGCAGAAATGGCTGGATATAGCACAGGAGAAACGATTTCTGTGCTCATAAAAATGCAAAGAAAAAGAACAAGACATTTGAATGTCATGTAGTGCTAAAGTTAGAAACACACAGTTGTCATCACTATGAAGAAGCTCTGATGGTTACTGCCATCAGAAGTGCTTTGTGCCAATTACCAATCTCTTGAATCTCAGCTATAAATCCACCCTTCATTGCTATGTATTGTACTGGAGAATTTCTCCTTTGCCAGTTGGCAGGAGGGTATAAATTTTCAGGAGAGTGTCCTGGTAGTGGGGCTGCGTACACGAGAGGAGTAAAAGGTTTTCTTCCTTGTCCTAGGGTGCTTTTGTTTTCTGCAGCAAGTGGCTGCCAGCTAGAGATAGCATCTCTCTGTGGACAATTCTCCAGCACCCGCTGTGAGTTTCAGAGAGAGATCTGAGGCCTGGAAACTACCTGTGATTGGCTTTCCCCATTCATCCCTCTTGGAGTTTCCAGAGCCTTTTTCGTAGGGTACCTCAGTGAAATTTGGGTAGGACACCTCAGTGAAAGCCACCCAGTAGGCCAGGCAACAGCCTCTCCCACAAAGCAAGGATTCTAGGCCTAGGATGGGAGTGACTTTTTCGGTATGATTCCTATCCGTGGAGTTAACAGCTATTTATTATTTTCAGCTTTCCTGTTCTTTGTAGCGTTCTCTTTATTCCTGAGTAGCAAGCTACCCCATTACTTCAATCCCCTGTAATCATCAATAATCTTTTCTATTACATTGTTGAAATCAATGTGTGATTTCTGTCTTCTGATTTAACAAGAACTGATACATACGTTAACATATTAGTCCATTCTTACGCTGCTATAAAGAACTGCCCTATACCGGGTAATTTATAAAGGAAAGAGGTTTAATTGACTCACAGTTCCACATGGCTGCGGAGGCCTTAGGAAAATTACAATCATGGCAGAAGGGGAAGCAACATGTCCTTCTTCACATGGTGGCAGGAAGGACAGAAATGAGTGCCCAGCGAAGGGGGAAGACCCTTATGAAAACCATCAGATTTCGTGAGAACTAACTCACTATCACAAGAACGGGATGGGAGAAAATACCCCCATGATTCAATTATCTCCACCTGGTCCCTCCCACAACCTGTGAGGATTATGGGAACTACAGTTCAAGGTGAGATTTGGGTGGGGACACAGCCAAACCACATCAACATCTAATGCAGATATCTGCTTACTCAACGTGGATGGGAAAATTCATAAAACGCTATGGGAAATATTGTTGAAAAGAATAATGAACACCCACAAAGTAAAATGCAAGGTCAGACCCACCCAAGAGAAAACAGATGAGCCATTTTAGTCAAAAAATCTCACCTGCCAGAATTTATCAATCCTTCAGAGTGTGTTCAAAGGTGAATATCGTCTTTCAAATTTTAGAATCTACTAAATTCACACCAGCCTCTGAGATTCCACTTAGATCCTTGGAGAGAGCTTTGTAGAAATAGGTCCTATTCATGTAGTCATTGAAATCTTTGTCTCCTATCCGTTGAATAGTACAGTCCAAAATTTCAAATGACTCTTGCTTACTTTTTTTTAGCGAGGGGATTAAAGTTTTACTTTCCTCAAAGTAATGCTAATTTTGATGTCCTTTATGGTCAGTATTGAAAGAAAATCAATGAGAAATCATGGCTACATGAATACAACAGCAAGTAGGCAAAAATCTTGAAAACAGGTATAAAACTATCCACATGGATTTTAATATCTAAGTAGTAAAAATAGCAATTGAATGATATATCCCAATCGGTGTTTTTGTATTTTAAGTTCGGAAAATATCATATTTGGAAGCAATCAGTACTCAAAAGAACACATAATTTTTGAAGCATCTTATCTTTAATGCCTTTAATAAAGTTTCACATCATCCAGTTTCCTTTTCCTTCTCCAATATCATTCCCTACTCTCATACCCATAGCTCATGTTTCTTCTGCCATTCTTAGCTTATGGCTCTTCTTCCAACACAACTTTTCACCTTTCACCATCAGCTGCCTCTTCCTGGAATAGTCCACTATCCAATATTCTCATGGCTAACTTTCCTTCCAGTTTCAGTTCAAATCTCACTTTCTCCATGAATCCTGTCTTGACCACCATATTTCAAACTACAACCCAGATCCCTTCCCCAACTGGCACTTCCAACTTCTCTCAATGTGCCTGTTTTTCCTTAGCTTGTTTTATCTTCTAACATCCCATAACTTTTATCTAGTTATTTTATTTGTTGTTTATTTTCTCTCTTTCCTTGTTACATTGAAAGTTCAAAAGAACAATTGTGTCAGTTTTGTTTCTGGTATATCCTCAGTTCCTAGAAAAGTCCCAGGCACCTAATAAATATTTGATGAGTGAGTAATGCATGAATAAGCTGACAACAATTGCTTTAATCTGGATATAAACTTGACTTTAAAAAGATTGAAGGTTGGAGAACCAGAAGTTCAAGTAACATACTCATTATAAACTTTTTTAAAGCCTAAGAGAAAGTACATTATTCATATTACAACATAACTGAATGGCATCATACATTACACAATTATCCAAGTGCAATTTCTTAAGATTTGGAAGAGGATAATATGACTTAACTTTCCGTGGGTTGATACTGCAACTTAGCCATATGATTTTTGGAATAAGAAACTGTCAGTGCTAATCAAATATGTCTTTAACTGTTAATGTTTTCCCACAGATGCAGTTCCAAATGTTAGTTTTTCAAACATAGCCTGGTGAAAATGAACACATTGATTTAGCATCCAGAACTACTAGTTTTCTCGAATGTAAAATGTCATTTATGGCAGGTTGAAGCTTGCGAAGCACTCTTCTACGGAGTGTGTCATGTAATCTTGACAAACTTGTGTAATAAACAGAGAAAATCTATTCTTTTCTACACACCCTGGACTTCCACCCTGCAGCACCAGGCATCGTTAAGAGACACTCTTGTGATCCCTGCTCACCTTCGAGATTGGTATGTGAGTTGATGGGAAACAGTTTATAGGCAATTCTTGGCTGGCAACATCTAGGTGCCATTTCTCCGCTGATAAAATACTATGTCTTTCCCCACAAACAATTCAAATGCTGTCTCATTTGTGTATGTATTACTTCTTCCTCAAAATTCCCAGCCCACTTTGCTAGTGCTAATATTAGAGCAAGCAGATTCTGACGCACGTTATATCACACTTTAGCTCTAGCTGTCTCTGCTTGTTTCTCTCGTTAGAAAGATCAACAAAATTGACAGACCACTAGCCAGACTAATAAAGAAGAAAAGAGAGAAGAATCAAATCTACGCAATTAAAAATGATAAAGGGGATATCACCACCGACCCCACAGAAATACAAACTACCATCAGAGAATACTATAAACACCTCTACTCAAATAAACTGGAAAATCTAGAAGAAACGGATAATTTCCTGGACACTTACACTCTTCCAAGACTAAACCAGGAAGAAGTTGAATCCCTGAATAGACCAATAGTAGGCTCTGAAATTGAGGCAATAATTAATAGCCTACCAACCAAAAAAAGTCCAGGACCAGATGGATTCACAGCTGAATTCTACCAGAGGTACAAGGAGGAGTTGGTACCATTCCTTCTGAAACTATTCCAATCAATAGAAAAAGAGGGAATCCTCCCTAACTCATTTTATGAGGCCAACATCATTCTGATACCAAAGCCTGGCAGAGACACAACAAAAAAAGAGAATTTTAGACCAATATCCCTGATGAACATCGATGCAAAAATCCTCAATAAAATACTGGCAAACCGGGTTCAGCAACACATCAAAAAGCTTATCCACCATGATCAAGTGGGCTTCATCCCTGGGATGCAAGGCTGGTTCAACATTCGCAAATCAATAAACATAATCCAGCATATAAACAGAACCAAAGACAAGAACCACATGATTATCTCAATAGATGCAGAAAAGGCTTTTGACAAAATTCAACAGCCCTTCATGCTAAAAACGCTCAATAAATTTGGTATTGATGGAACGTACCTCAAAATAATAAGAGCTATCTATGACAAACCCACAGCCAATATCATACTGAATGGGCAAAAACTGGAAAAATTCCCTTTGAAAACTGGCACAAGACAGGGATGCCCTCTCTCACCACTCCTATTCAACATAGTGTTGGAAGTTCTGGCTAGGGCAATTAGGCAAGAGAAAGAAATCAAGGGTATTCAGTTAGGAAAAGAAGAAGTCAAATTGTCCCTCTTTGCAGATGACATGATTGTATATTTAGAAAACCCCATTGTCTCAGCCCAAAATCTCCTTAAGCTGATAAGCAATTTCAGCAAAGTCTCAGGATACAAAATTAATGTGCAAAAATCACAAGCATTCTTATACACCAGTAACAGACAAACAGAGAGCCAAATCAGGAATGAACTTCCATTCACAATTGCTTCAAAGAGAATAAAATACCTAGGAATCCAACTTACAAGGGATGTAAAGGACCTCTTCAAGGAGAACTACAAACCACTGCTCAGTGAAATCAAAGAGGACACAAACAAATGGAAGAATATACCATGCTCATGGATAGGAAGAATCAATATCGTGAAAATGGCCATACTGCCCAAGGTTATTTATAGATTCAATGCCATCCCCATCAAGCTACCAACGAGTTTCTTCACGGAATTGGAAAAAACTGCTTTAAAGTTCATATGGAACCAAAAAAGAGCCCGCATCTCCAAGACAATCCTAAGTCAAAAGAACAAAGCTGGAGGCATCACGCTACCTGACTTCAAACTATACTACAAAGCTACAGTAACCAAAACAGCATGGTACTGGTACCAAAACAGAGATATAGACCAATGGAATAGAACAGAGTCCTCAGAAATAATACCACACATCTACAGCCATCTGATCTTTGACAAACCTGAGAGAAACAAGAAATGGGGAAAGGATTCCCTATTTAATAAATGGTGCTGGGAAAATTGGCTAGCCATAAGTAGAAAGCTGAAACTGGATCCTTTCCTTACTCCTTATACGAAAATCAATTCAAGATGGATTAGAGACTTAAATGTTAGACCTAATACCATAAAAATCCTAGAGGAAAACCTAGGTAGTACCATTCAGGACATAGGCATGGGCAAAGACTTCATGTCTAAAACACCAAAAGCAACGGCAGCAAAAGCCAAAATTGACAAATGGGATCTAATGAAACTAAAGAGCTTCTTCACAGCAAAAGAAACTACCATCAGAGTGAACAGGCAACCTACAGAATGGGAGAAAATTTTTGCAATCTACTCATCTGACAAAGGGCTAATATCCAGAACCTACAAAGAACTCAAACAAATTTACAAGAAAAAAACAAACAACCCCATCAAAAAGTGGGCAAAGGATATGAACAGACATTTCTCAAAAGAAGACATTCACACAGCCAACAGACACATGAAAAAATGCTCATCATCACTGGCCATCAGAGAAATGCAAATCAAAACCACAATGAGATACCATCTCACACCAGTTAGAATGGTGATCATTAAAAAGTCAGGAAACAACAGGTGCTGGAGAGGATGTGGAGAAATAGGAACACTTTTACACTGTTGGTGGGATTGTAAACTAGTTCAACCATTATGGAAAACAGTATGGCGATTCCTCAAGGATCTAGAACTAGATGTACCTTATGACCCAGCCATCCCATTACTGGGTATATACCCAAAGGATTATAAATTATGCTGCTATAAAGACACATGCACACGTATGTTTATTGCGGCACTATTCACAATAGCAAAGACTTGGAATCAACCCAAATGTCCATCAGTGACAGATTGGATTAAGAAAATGTGGCACATATACACCATGGAATACTATGCAGCCATCAAAAAGGATGAGTTTATGTCCTTTGTAGGGACATGGATGCAGCTGGAAACCATCATTCTTAGCAAACTATCACAAGAACAGAAAACCAAACACCTCATGTTCTCACTCATAGGTGGGAACTGAACAATGAGATCACTTGGACTCAGGAAGGGGAACATCACACACCGGGGCCTATCATGGGGAGGGGGGAGGGGGGGGGGGGGGGGGGAGGGGGGAGGGATTGCATTGGGAGTTATACCTGATGTAAATGACTAGTTGATGGGTGCAGCACAGCAACAAGGCACAAGTATACATATGTAACAAACCTGCACGTTATGCACATGTACCCTACAACTTAAAGTATAATAATAATAAATTAAAAAAAAAAAAAAAAAAAAAAAAGAAAGTGCGCTTCTTGGCTGGGCGCTGTGGCTCACGCCTGTAATCCCAGCACTTTGGGAGGCCGAGGCGGGTGGATCACGAGGTCAGGAGATCGAGACCATCCTGGCGAACATGGTGAAACCCCCTCTCTACTAAAAATACAAAAAAATTAGCCGGGAGAGGTGGCGGGCGCCTGTAGGCCCAGCTTCTCAGGAGGCTGAGGCAGGAGAATGGCGTGAACCCGGGAGGCGATGGAGCTTGCAGTGGGTGGAGATCGCGCCACTGCACTCCAGCCTGGGAGACAGAGCGAGACTCCATCTCAAAAAAAAAAAAAAAAAGAAAGAAAAGTGCACTTCTTGAGGCTAGGGATCAGTAATGGAAAGAGCACAGACTTTGGCACACAAGGATCTCAGCTGAAACCTCAGCTCCACTACTCACTAAGTGAATAACTTTCAATACATTCCTCAACTTCTCCAAGCTTCTATTTCTTATTTGGAAAAACCAAATTCTACTGACTGCATAAAGCTGTCATAGGAATTAAAGAATAGATGTATGTATAGCAGTTGGCCTATTTATTTAACAAGTGCTAATATAGAGCTTACTTAGTCCTAAGCAATGCTTTAAGTACTTGACACTCAGTTTAATCCTCATTATACCTTGATGAGTTGATGCTTTCATTTACTTCATTTTGTAGATAAGAACACTGATGCATAAAAAGAGTAAGGGAAAGGCACAAAGTCATCCAGGCAAAAGGCAATAAAACCAGGATTTAAATCCAAACAGACTGGCTTCAGGGTTTTTGGGATGCTGTTATGCTAGACTGCCTCTCCAGGAGAAGACAAACACTTGTTTAAGTGGCAAGCTCAACGTCACACAGCCACAGAGAATGCAAGGATAACTAGAATCCATTGTTCCTTACTCTTGAACAGATTCATTTACATTTAAATGAACCAGATTCGTTTATGGCAGGTTGAAGCTTGTGAAGCACTCTTTCATGGAGTGTGTCATGTAATCTTGACAAAGAAAATCTATTATTTTCTACACACCCTGGACTTCCACCCTGCACCACCAGGCATCATTAAGAGGCACTCTTGTGATTCCCGTTCACCCTGCCAACCTGTAAGGGTTGACTCAACCAAATGGTAACTGTCCTTTCTCCCCAGGAATCATGGGAATAATAATGTCTACCTCCAAAAGTCAGATGTTATCATGCAATAAGTCATTTGTATTCATGTTATTTATGAAGTATGAAGTGCTACATTACTAAACATGTTCAATACCAAATGTGTTAATATTAAAACCATTTTCTTACATGTGGGTTACAGAATATGGGAAAATATGGACTGAATTTAAGAGGACAACAGAGATAAGTTAAATATGACATTACTCCCAAGGTGAAAATGATAAACCATTCTGAGAAGATTTTTGAAACAATTTATAGGACATTTCAGTATTTCCACTAAAATAATTATTGATTGAATGAACAGGCAAGAACAGATGAGTTTTGCTTTAATATTGAAGTTGCTCTCCAGTAAAGACAAACATACACATTCAGGCCTCTATCCATGGGCTCTTCATCTGTGGATTCAATCAATGCTGAGTCAAAAATATTTGGAAAAAAAAAAAGCTTGCATCTGTACTGAATATGCACAGACTTTTTTTCTTGCCATCATTTTCCTAAGAATACAGTATAACAATTATTTACATAGCATGTATATAGTATTATGTATTATAAGTAATCTAGAGATTATTTAAAGTATACAGGAGGTTATGTGTAGGTTATATGCAAATACTATGCCATTTTCTATCAGGGACTTAAGCATCCATGGATTTGGGGTATCCATGGGGCCCTGGAATCAATCCCTTACAAATATGGAAGGATGATTGCATTTATCAGTTTTTCCTTAATCTTCTCTTTTTAGACTTCTCAAAACAAAGTTTACTGTAACGTTGATTACTGAATTTTTCACAGCCAGTTTGTGAGGATTGCTGCTGAGAAGATTGTGGACTTTCATCATAAAGAGGCTTAAAATACTGTAATTTTCCTCTAGGATATTTGAGAAGAGTTTAAGTTCCTGATTTACAAAACAACAATGTCAATTTCTCTTGCATTGCCATTTTACATACCAATTTAATGGGTGACTAATAATAATTTTCAGAGATCATAAATGGTTTTTAAACTCATTTTAATGGCAATGTTTTTTAGAAATAAAGTACCTACAGCCTTTAATTTTTAAAATATTTTACATATTTGTTTTTGCCTTTCTGTGATTCAGAATCATGCAAATTTCAAGTAGAATTAGCAAAATACACTAAAATATAAATATTTTGGAATTTTATGTTAATTTATAACATGTAAAGTAAAAATCTTAAAAATAGGATTTATACAGCTTAAATATAGTTCTTAGTAGTCTAAAAGACTTATTTATTTACTTTTTGACTGTGCTGGTTAATCTGTATAAAATATCATAGAAAATTCAAAATCTTTTAGTCTATAGAGTCCTTCAGGAAGACCGAAGTTATGCTCATTTAAGAAGTAGAGAAAACTTTGGAAGAAGCACATATGTATGTAAACATATTTAAGGAAACAGCAGATGTCTACAGCCTGATTAGTCTATAATGGACTATGGTTCCAACAGTAGTCATGATTTTACTGACAAATTGGGACAGTACATAGATTGCTATAAGAAGCCAAAATCCGGTTCTTATGCCAATTCTCTAAAACAGGAAATAATGACCTTGGCTTTGTAAACATTCTGTCAAATAAGCAGGTTACGATAATTTGCTCATAGAATATTAGAAACCTCTACATGGTAATAGATCAGAAAAGCTTTCCTGGAGTTCCTTTCCTCATTTTTGAGGGTGATTGACCATTTCTGTTTCTAGAAATGTTTTCTTGAAGAATTCACTCTTATGTCAGATAAAGCAGGGGAACTGGACATCTCTTGTTGCATCCCCAGCATTCATTTCTCCTTCATTTGTCCCCAATAGCTTCTGAGTGCCACTGAAAGATGGAGAATAGGCCCATTAGCATACTCCATGCCCTGGCCCACATTTTTTAGGATAGCATTTGGCAAGTTTCCTTTATAAAATGCCCTTTTCACAGTGCATCTTGGAAGTTTCTTCTGTGAACTCTGAACGACAGCTCTTCCGTCTTTTCCTGAATAGGCTAGTAATTGCATGTAAGAACTGAAATGGAGGCTGCCATTTTTGCCTCGATTTTTGCCATTTTGTAAACAAAGTTTGGGTGGAGTATGACTTACAGTTCTTCTACTGATGGAGTTTTCTTTTCAATGATATGGCCAAAAAATTCCTTTTATTACTTAAGCCAATTGGCATTGCTTTCTTTGCTGCATGTAACCAAAAGCATTTTATTAGTCCATTGGCAATGGCCTTCTCCAACTTAATTCCCTGTGTATAAATGTATGAGTTCATGAGACCAAACACTAAAATAACATGTTTATTTTTAAAGCAGCTTGTAACTAGAATTTCCATTGTTTTGTATATAGACCTGTTACTCCAAAGATATTCATTTCCATATCTTACCTTTATTTAAAGAATAATAATGGTCAGAAACTTAAAAGCAGGTGTCGATAAATTAATTGAATATTATTTCAATGCTTTTCCTGATTTGGCATGGTTTATAAGAAATTCCAAACTTTCAAAAGAGATAAAAGTTGCCATTTCTTCTACTCTTCTCCTGGAAAATTATACATATTTAAAGAACAAAATGGAATCATGAAGGACACAGATTGAGGCAAGCAGAGTGGGCGTCTGTGGGAAGGGTGCTTCAGAGGTCTGATAGGTTGACGATTTCCTTCTTGTCTGGCGTGACTGTAAGTAGTTGGTGAGGTATTATCAAGTTAGGAATGGAGTCCCCCCCGGAAGTTGTCTCAGTTCTTAGTAAGCTGAATGGGACCCAGTGAGGAGTTTAAGGAGCAATGGACATGAAATGAAATATTCAGAGCAAGTTCTCTGTTTCTTAGTACTCCTGCTACTGGAATGGAAAGGTGTGTTCAACACAAACCTTATGAGCTTGCACGGATACCCTGTATTATCTGTTTCTTCCACAAGTTGCCAACAGTTCACCACCCTGTGCCGGCCCCAGGGCTGGGATGTGACCTCTGCCTCAGCCACCTCCTTGCTGAGGCTTACCCAGGTAGCTGAAGTCACCAGCTACATAGAGTTGAAATTCTGAAGCTTTCTACCTAAGTGGCATCACGTAGCATCTTTCTGCACTTGTCAGCTCTCTAATTACAGGCTTGGATGAAACACCACCCTGTGGTTGTGTGACATGGCTTCCTGAGCAGGTTTGCTAAGGAACCATATATGTAACTCAGAAGTGTAGAGACAAACTTTAGTTCATGGGAAGCGGAAAACAGAAGAAACCAGGCAGGTAAATCTTTCTTTCTTTTTTTTCCATTCTTTGGACTGTGTCCAAGGTGTGCTTTCTCTCAAGACTCCTCAAAGTCCATGGATGACAAAAATACCAGCAGAATGAACTACTCATCTTTAATATCACTTTAAAGTACTGAGTTTGCAGTTTTAATTGCTTCAATTCCTGTTTCTTAATGACTCTCACCTTCTTAGGTTTGGCTCTCCCAAACAAAATAGTATTACTTCAGTATATGTCTCAAGATCTTTCTAGAGTTTCAAGAAAGATATAAGATCATGAATATCCAAGGGAAAACCAAGACGCTGTTCTATATGTCAGGCTGCTGAAACATGACCTTAGACTGAGCCTTAAGGAAACAGGGCAACAAGACTCTTTAAGGCTCACGTATTTTACTTTCTAATTCACTATTAGAGATCATTTAGAATTTTGGATCTAAAGCCATAGATAGTAAATAGTGGACATGTGTCTAAATTATCCTCTGAGCTAAGCCTATTCATATATGTCTTAGAAGTTAATTGAACTACTTATAACCTTACAATCAATGAGGAGTTGAGCTGACATTCAAACTCTAGTCTTCTGATCTTTCAAACATACCATGGTGTCTCCATTGCTTAACAATTCCTAACAAAGGACAGTGAACTTACCAAGAAAAAAAAAACTAGGTTATTTTAGCAAACATCTACTTTTAGTAATATCAAAGTCATACCAGATAATTCCTGATTAAATGCCCACAACGTTTTTTAATATTCTAAGTTTTCCACAAATAAATATCGAGCTTTTCAAAATATAGCTTCTAAAGTACACAAATATATCTTCTAATGTCTTAGCAACCTAAAGTCCATTTATTACTTGGATAAGAAATTTGTAAACTAGCAAAAGGATATGCTCTGAGAATACAAAATTCCTATTCTCCAGATAAAACATTGATTGTTATTTGGCCATAAAAACAAGTTCCAACCAACAAGGTTTAAAGCCATTCTATGTAATCAAATTCACCCTCAGTAAACCACACTTCTGAATGCCAGCAAATCAGTGACAGTCATGCTTCCAAAATCAGTCAATTGCCCACTGACTCACTTCCATGAACCTGCTTCTGAAAGGAAGTCAGTCCGCTGAAGTCTTTCTCAATTAACTTTTCATTGCTTAACAAACAATACATTCAACTTACTGTTTTAGATATTTAATTACGGTCTGTCCATTTGGCAGTTTATGTTTAGGTTCTTGGTACCTTGTTTTTCTTCCTGATTTCTCAGTTTCCCACTAGAGTATTATGTGATTATATCTGTACCTGTTTTCAGTATCTTGGCATATAATTTTAGTAGGCATAGAGTCTTAAAATATTTCACTGTCACTTAATTCTAGTACTCTCAATTATTATCCTTTTCAGAATCTCTCTTGGATACATGAAGGCAAAAATTGTTCTGTATGAGCTAATTCTTCTTCTTCTTATTATTATTGCTTGTTTGTTTTTGAGACGGAGTTTCACTCTTGTCACTGACCTCAGGTGATTGCCCACCTCGGCCTCCCAAAGTGCTGGGATTACAGGTGTGAGCCACCACAGCAAGCTAAGCAGAGTCCAGGCCTGGTTAGTACTTGGATGGGAAAATAGTGTAACATTTTCCTTTGATGACAGATTTCCAAGTTAAATTAATTTGAATATGTATCTTTCCTACCTCGATGAACATTTTATCTTAAGCATGCATCTTTTAATAGTTCATGAGTCAGTCCAATTTTTGAAATGTATATCAAGAATTTTAAAATTATTGTAAAAATAAGTGATTGCTCAGTTGAATAACTGGAGTAGATTAACTAGTGGTAAAAGTAGTGACTTTATGGTTGTGTTTTGAGGACTCATTAAGGTAATAAATTACCTTAATAAATTACTAGTTAATAGCAAGTGATAGAAACATAGTATCTAATAAAATAATACCTGTAACTGTTGGTTAAGATGGAATAAATCTTAGATAATGTCCCACTAAATTTCTTTCTCTTTAGAAAAGTAAAATGAAGCTTAAAAAATCAAATTGAGTTTTTTTTTTTTGACGTTCACAGAATTAATAGTTGATAGGGCCAGAGCTGATGTTACTTCACTCATAGTCCTGTGGGCTTGACATCCAAGGTGCCAGTTGTCATTGGTAACACCATTTGTGCTAAAGCTAAAGGAAATAACAGATCACTTTCCTTCAACGTATCTTGTCCAAAAGTCGTTTCTACAAAATATAACATAATAAATATGAATGTGTATTTGGAATTAGGCTTAAATTTACCTCCCTCGAACAGTGATTAGCATGTATTTTCTATCAATGCCTGTTAATAAAATTTATTTTCCAATTACACTAATTATTTATGTGCATGTATATAAATGAATATATGTATACAGGTATAGGTTCATTAATCCATATATATTTATATACAAATATACATATAAATACACATGTACATATGCAAATACAAATATATATTTATATATCTATATGTATATAAATGTACATATAAATATACACAATTATATACCTATATGTATATAAATATGCAGATAAAAAATATATGTATGTAAATATACATATATATTTATATATACATAAATACATAAATATACCTATAAACATACATAGAAATATACATATAAACATATTTATGTATATATAAATATATAAGTATAAATATATTATGTATACATACATGTGTTTATATGTATATATAAATATATGTATATTTATATATGCATACATATATGCATACAAATATAAATATAATATATTTATATATGCATGCATATGTATATAAATGTTCATATATTTATATGTAAATAAATATGTATATAAATGTATACATATTTATATATGTACATATAAATATACACACACATATATATAAATTGCCCCTGGCATAAAACATAGACAGAATAAACATTAATAAGATCGATATTGCCACAGCAGTAAATTATTCCTTTATATTTAGTGGATGATTGAACGTTTGCAATTTAATGATACCAATCCAGAAGCTTTTCAGTTTAGCATTTGTAATTTAATTAAAACTTGCTTCTGAATATGGCCTAGTATGTTTTATTTCTCTTACATTTTCAGTTGGCAGGCATCTCTTAGAAATCATAAGAACTTAAATTGCAAACAACTACATAGCAAATGATTCTTGAAATATTTATCACCTGTAACTCTTTCAAGAATTCCCACTTTGCTGAGAAAAGTGAAGTGCCCTTGTTGTTCATTTTCAAAGCTGTCTTAAAAATTAAGAAAAAAAATTTTTGTGGGAAAGAACGTGTTCTTCTTGTGTATGAATGTTGATACATTTCATCTTGACTTTCTAATTATGCATTATGGCTCTTTTGAAACCAAAAGCACCATATAAACTGTATAGTAAATGAAAACAATGAAGCACTGTCAACTGATTGTGGGAAAACTCCAAGTATAAATGTGTCAACTGATACTGCTTTAATTCTTAGTATGTATGTTTCTTGTGGCTCATTTCACAAGTTCAATGTATTCTCATAATTTTAGGAGACCTCCACACTTTCTTATAGGACCCAAACTCTACACACTAAATTTCTACACTCATAAAAAACAAATGAAACAAAAATCTTTGGTATATAGAGTTTTCCTAAGACAGAAACAAGAAAATAATTTGATCTGCAGGCTTACCTTTATACTAAGTCTAGTCCAAAATGATTATACTTGTTTTTCTAATTTTATCTGTTTTTTAGATAATTTTGGTGTTTATATTCATATTCAGTTTACATATGTTAGGGTATTTGTTTCATGCCAGAAGAGAATTCACTTCCTTTAAATGGAGATCCTTTGGCCAGACATTCAAAGTCAACATGTCTTAAATGATTTTGCATGTCTGTCTTTTTTATTTATAAAACATTTCCTCTCCCTGAGGTGATTTACCTTAGAATCATTGTGAGTCTTTGTCCATTGTTCCCCTTTCAGTCCATCAAATGTGAAATCCTAGCATTTTTAACAAAAAAAGAATTTTAAAAATTCTTTTTCACTCTTGCTGCCACTTTTCTGATTTTAAGTCTAGTTACTTCAGGCCTAGAGTATAGAAGAACTTCTTGTTATCTTCTAACCTTCAGGTTCTATCTTCAGGTCTGTGTTTACTCTGGTGTCAAATGAGTTTTATCAAGACACTTTTAAAAGTCAGAATTCTTCCTCATTCCCAATCTTTTGGTGACCCTAATTTGCTTACATCCTGTAAACAAAAATGTTAAAATGACATTTTAAGACTTTAAAAATATGGCCTCATATTGCTTTTATAAACTTTCTTCTTACTAATTAGCAGAACATATCAATGGTCACTTTACTCTAAATTTATTATGAATATTCCAAGTTGCACGTGTGTGCTTACCAAGGCCTCATTATCTGGAATCCGTGTAATCACCTGCTTCTACCCTTAAAAATATCCAGCATTATTAAGTAATATTTTACATATTCATAAGGGCAAGGAGAACAATATACTTATTGAGCAATATAGTGGAAGAGGTATTCTGAAAGAATCTATTACTAAAAACATAAGGTTGAGCCACATGAAAATGCCGTCTTTGTAGTTTAAAAATAGACAGTTTTATATAGGTCAATTTAAAAAGACTAGGTTTTCAATAAAACATATTGTATTAGTCCAATCTCACCCTGCTATGAAGAAATACCCGAGACTGGGTAATTTATGAAAGAGGTTTAATTGACTCACAGTTCTGTATGGCTTGGGAGGCCTCAGGAAACTTACAATCATGACAGAAGGGGAAGCAACACATCCTTCTTCACATGGTGGCAGGAGAGAAAAGTGCCAAGCAAAGGGGAAAGAACCTCTTATAAAACCATCAGATCTCATGAGAACTCGCTATCATGAGGACAGCAGCATGGGGGTAACCGCCTCCACGATTCCCCTCTCACTGGGTCCCTCCCATGATACATGGAGATTATGGCACTACAATTCAAGATGATATTTGAGTGAAGACACAGCCAAACCATATTGCATATTTTAAGTATATCACTGGATTCACAAGAAGAGAAAGAAAAAGGATAAAGGCAAAAGAAAAAAAAAAAACCACCTCCTAAATGAGAAAGTTGGCATTTCCCTAAGGAGCAAATGTTCTAATTCTGAGTTTGAAACTTGCTACTGGGCCCAAACAAGATTAAAAAGCTGAGCCTTAGAATATTACTATAAGTCTGGAAATGGTCTAAAGTGGTTCCCTGGCTTATGCTATGATCAAAACGGTCCCCATTGAGAGATCAATCACAAATTAGGCCTCTGGTAAAATATCAATAAAATATGAATCTTTACAAGACAACAGAATAAAATAAGCAAGAATCAACAGCATATCCCTAAGCCCTTTAGAAACAGAAACTATCAAAGACAGAATGTAAAACATCTGTGAAAACAGTGTTTAATAAACAATAATATCATTAATATAAGCGATGTATAGTTTCAGCATGGAGATTTAAAGAGCTGGAAAGATCATAGCGCCTGCCCTTCCTTGCAACAAAAAACTAACCCGGGGAAACTTCAAACTAACCACATAATGACTTTTCTGAAGCCCATTAGGTGACTGAGTTCTCAGGGCGAACAACGAGAAATCTGGTCAGAAAAAGAAACCTGCAGGGAGACACAGGACAGACACCACTAAATACTATATAAACTGGGAAGAGTTTTCACCTACAATTACTTAACAAATTGCTAAAAGCAAGAATGTAGGCTAGCATGAGAGTATTCAGGCTGCAGCATAGCTGGTAGATCTGGGGACTCTGCCTCCTCTTGCAGGCTTTGTTCTCTAGGACCCCCTCCAGTTACTCATATGGAAGACGGACAGAAACCAGAGAAAGCATTTCTCTTGGCCTGGCTGAACAAGTGGAACGGCAGTCACTGAGCAAACTCTGTCCAAACCGATTTCTTCTGTTTGTCTCTCTCTCGGCTTTTTTTTTTTTTTTTTTTTTTTTTTTTAATGGAGTCTCACTCTGTCACCCAAGCTGAGGTTCAGTGGCTGATCTGGGCTTACTGCAACCACCGCCTCCCGGGTTCAAGCGATTCTCCTGCCTTAGACTCCTGAGTAGCTGGGACTACAGGCATGCACCACCACGCCGGGCTAATTTTTTTTTTTTGTATTTTTAGTGAAGACAGGGTTTAACCATATTGACCAGGCTTGCCTCGAACTCCTGACTTTGTGATTCGCTGCCTTGGCCGCCCAAAATACTGGGATTATAGGCATGAGCCACCGTGCCTGGCCTAGTTCTTCTGTTTCTCTAAGGAGCAAAACCTTTAATCTGCTTGGGAAAAGGTTAATAAAGTAAGACTGCTGCCTAAGGGAATTTGTGGAAATACACTGCAGCTGGGAAGAGAGACAGAAGCCAGCACTAAGAGTTCACCTAGACTACGTACCATGCACCCTAACTACCTAAGGAAGAAAAGCCTTACTCTGCAGGGGAAGGGCAACCAAATAGTAGCCTGGCACTGAAGATTGAGGAAGGGAATAGAAAAATAAAGCAAAGAAACTCTAAAACTGACAGAGAGGCAGCCACTGGGAGAAGGCAGAAACACTGGTGAAGGTCACCCCCTCAAGACACAGTGTCTGCCTAACACCAAGGCTTCCTCAAAACATGTTTCCCTTCCAAAACCATGCTGATAAGAATCAAGTAAAGAATTCCAACTGGAAGATAGCCCAGAAACAGTTTCTATCTCGGGAGCAGTGCACAGGAAACACAGAAAGTCAGGTTATGAGACCCAAAGTCAAAGGTGAACAAACTTCAAACCCAACTCAGCTAAACAAGCACAAACCCACGATTAAAGACAGGAGGAGGAAAGGTCTGCTCATTTTCAAGCATGAAAACATTTACTTCAATGTCTTCTGTCCTATGTTCAGCTTTGAACATACAACATTTTTTTCAACATAAAAAGTTATGAAGAATATGAAAATACACGATAAAACACAATCTGAAAAGACAAAGCAGTAATCAGAATTAAACTCTCACATAAGACAAGAAATTTAAATGACTCTGATTCACAGGGTAAAAGCTCAGAAACTTGGATCTATGCAACAAAATGGAGAACATCAGAAATGAAAAAAACAAGTAAAAATTTTTTTTTTACTTTTAATTATTCTGAAAGATAAGGAATGTTTAAGGCAAAACAGACAGATCTGAAAGAAAAATAGACAAATTCAAAATTATAGTTGGACACGCCAACATTCTTCTCTCAGTAGTTGATAAAAGAATCAGGGAGAAAACCGTTAAGGATATAGATGACCTGAACATTGTCAGCAATTTGAATTTATAACACTTTATCCAGGAAGAGCAGAATACACATCCTTATCAGATGCACATGGAATATGCCACTAAGAGTGACCATATCCTGGATGATAAAAGTATAACAAAAGAAAATAAATAAAACTCATTTAAGTTAGGTTCTCAGACAATCAGAACTAGAAATCGATGACCAAGACATATCTGGAAAAACTCAAATATTTGGAAATTAAACAACACGTTAAAACAAACCATGGGTAAAAGAGAAGTTTCAAGGACAACTTTAAAAATATTGTAAACTAAATGCAAATATAAAAACAGCTTATCAAAATATCTGGCATGCAGCTAAATTAGTATTTAGAGAGACATTTATAATATTAAATGTTCATAACAAAATAAAAAAATACAAAATCAGTAACCAAGGGGTGTGTGTGTGTGAGTGTGTGTGTGTGTGTGTGTTTTGAGACAGAGTCTTGCTCTTTTGTCCAGAATGGAGTACAGTGGTGCCATCTTGACTCACTGTAAACTCCACCTCCTGAGTTCTAGCAATTCTCAGGTGTCAGCCTCCCAAGTCACTGGGAGTATAGGAACGCACCACCATGTCTGGCTAATTTTTATATTCTTGGTAGAGATGGGGTTTCGCAATGTTGGCCAGGCTGGTCTTGAACTCCTGGCCTCAAACAATCCACCTACTTTGGCCTCCCAAAGTGCTGGGATTACAGAAGCCACCGTGGCCAGCCACCTAGGATTTTATTTTAAGAAATTGAAGAAGAGAAAATTAAACCTCATACAAAAAGAAAAAGAGAGATTACAAGGATGAGCAGAAATCAATGAAATATAAAACAAAAATATTTTTTAAAATCAATTGAAATCAAAAGCATATTTTTTGAAAATATCATTAAAACTTAGCCAGTAGCCAGGCTGAACAAGAACAAAAGAGAGAACACAAAAATTACCAATATTGAAAATGAAAAGGAGGAAGTAACTATTGGTCCTAAAGATATTAAAATGTTAATAAGAAAATTCTACGAATAACTGTGTACCTGTAAATTAGATGACTTACATGAAATGAATCAATTCTAAGAAAGACTTGAATCACCAAAAGTCACTCAAGAGAAACAATATATAATGTGAATAATATCAAGCCTATTAAATAAATTGAATTTATAGCTAAAAACTTTCAAAAATATCAATCTCCAGGCCCATATTGCTTTACTGGTAAATTCTACCAAACATTTAAAAAAGAAATAGTATCAGTTTTATATAATACCTTCACAAAAACAACGAGGAGGGAACACATCACTGCCTACTTTATGAGTCCAGTTTTATCCTGATACCATTACATTACATTGGCATTACAAAAGAAGATAATTACAGAGCAATATCTTTCCTGAATAGAGAAAATATTAGCAAATCAAATATATATATATATAATATCAGCTGACTGAAGTTCATTCCAGGAATACAAGTCTGGTTCAACATTTAGAAATCAATCAATATAATTTGTCTTATTAATAGACTAAGAAAAACTGTATGATCATCTAAATAGATGCAGAAAATATGTTATACAATTTAATATTCATTTGCAAGGCAAAACAAAATAAAAAACAACTCGCAGCAAAGTAGGAATAGAAAATAATTTCCTTAATATTACAAAGGTCACTAATAAAGTCTACAGTTACACAATGCTGTGTTTAACAGAACACATTAGTGTTTTGTTAAAGAAAGATCCCATCATTCAGATACTCACTATTCATCAAGATGTCTCTCTCAAAATAAAAGGTATTCATATTTGAAAGAAAGAAGTAAAACTGTCATTATTTGCTCAAGACATGACTGTTTAAATAGAAAATCTCTAACGATCTACCAAAAGTAAAATCTATTAAATGCAATAAGTTATTTAAGCAACGTTGCAGGATAAAAAACAATGCAAAAAGAAATCAATTGTATTCCTGTATACCAACAATAAGATGTGAAATTGAAATTAACATGTGCAATATTATTTGTGGCAGTGCAAATAGTAAATATACATCAGATAAAACATGTACAGGATCTGTATGCTAAAAGCTACAAAATATTGATGGAACAAATCTAAGAGAATCTAAATAATGAAAAGATATACCATTTTCATGGATTGGAGGACTCAATATTATTAAAATGCTAATTCTCCACATTTTGTTCTATAATTTCAATAAAATATCAATAAAAATGATAACAAGTTATTTTGTTGATATCAACAAAATGACTGTAACATTTGTAGGGGAAATCAAAGGAACTAGAATAGCAAAAACAATTCCGAAAATAGAGCAAAATTGGAGGACTCATGCTACCTAATGTTAAGATTGACTATAAAGCTACAGAAATCAAGTGAGCATGGTAGACACACACACTAACATAATAAAGTAGAGAGTCAGGAAACAGATCCTTACAAATACAACCAACTGATTTTGACAGTCAAAATTGTAGAGGGAATTCAGTGAATAATTAGAATAATTAAATTTCTTATAAAAGAAAAAAGAAATTTTGACACATCTCTCAGACTTTATACTAAAATTAATTCAACTTAATTTAACATTAATCCAAAGATAAAATGATAAACCTTTTAGAAGAAAAATCAGAGAGTGTCTGTTTGATCTTGGGTTTGGAGATATATTTTTAGATGACACACACTGTGATACATTAAAAAAATTAAATTATGATTTATAAATGTTAAAGTTGCTGCAAAAGATACTGTTAAAAAAGACAAGTCAAAGTATTTTCACAACATGTATCTAATAACAGACTTGTATGCAAAATACACCAAGAATTAAAAAAAACTCATTAATAAATGATAATAATCCACTCAATTTAAAAAATGGGCTAAAGATCTAAAAAATCAGTTCTTCAAAGAAGATGTATGAATGGCAAATAAGCATATAAAATATAGTCAAAATTATCAATCATTAAGAAAGTAAATTCACATCACTATACACTTATTTACATGGCAAAAACATAAACACATAAATAAGTAGTCATGCCCAAAGCGGGTGAGAATGTAAAGCAACAGGAAATCTCACTCATGGCTGGTAGGAAAGCAAAATGAGACATTTTCTTATATTTAGGCTTCCTAGATCAAATTTCTTAAATTCTTATCCATTTTCCCTTTGCATGCTCTTTCTGATCTCTCTTTATTCCTTTTGCTGAGACTTTGATTGGATATTTGTTAGAATATTTCATTCCGCCCTTCAAATTGTTTCACTTTCCCTCATATTCTCCATCTGTTTGCAATTTAGGCAATCCTTAAGGTCTGACAGTGCATTTAATAATTCTATTTTCATTTGTTGCTAATGTGCTATTTAACTATTCTCTTGAGTGTTTAAATCTTTTTGTTATGAATAATAACTCGCTTCTAAAAAAAGTGAATAGAATGTTAATGTACAGCTAATTATTTTATTATAAACAAATGTCTATGGTAACCACCACATAGATCATTGATAGAATTCTACCAGCCCCATGTCCCTGGTCTGCTCCTAACTGCTCAAAGTTCAGCATTATCTTGACTTTTATCACAAACTTTTGTTTGTGATAAAAAAAAAATTGACTTTTATGTTCTTGCACTTTTTTATGTTTAAGGTAGATGTATAAAGTTGTATATTCTATGCATCCCAGCTATCAAGAAACAAAAAAGCAAATTTCAATCAATGACAGTAGGACTGAATTGCATTTTTATACTCTCTATGGAAGAAGATATCACAATTATTGTTATATAAAGATGATGCAGCATGTTGAAAAATAAAGTATAACAATTTTGTCAGTTAATGAGTAAAGTAAGTTGTTAGTGTTTAGGATTTGTGATGTCTGTAAGTATTTGTCAGATTTCAGTATTTTTTCATTTTAAACATTATGAAAATCGTCTAGTTTTACTCTTGTATTTGTAATTTTGTTTTGTTTTTGTTGTATTTTAAGAAATTTCCATAATTGCATAAGATTCAAGCTAAACAAATCTGTATTTAGCCCATATTGTTGGGAAAGGTATTAAATTTCACTCTTTCTTATATTGATATTAAAGCAGCCCAGAATCATTAATGCAAAAGATTTATCTTTTCCCCCATTGTAGTGCAATGCCATTTTTGTCATAAAGCCAGTTGTTCACATCTCAATGTTCTATTCTATGCCATTGGTCTTTTATCTACCCTTGCACTATTACCAGAATGTATGAATAATTATAGATTTATGACAAATCTGACTAACCAATAGTGCAAGTTCTTGTATGGTATTGTTCTTTTTCAAGTGAGTCTTCCATACCCTAGATTTATTGCATTTCTCCATATGTTTCAGAATAAACTTGTCAAACACACACACACAAACACACACACACACATATATATATACATGCATGCAAAATTTACTATTTTGACAGGGACTGGCTAGTAGATAGTATGTACTCAATAAATAAATAATTGTCAAATAAATGAGCAAAAAAACTCTATGAACATGTTGTAAGTTCTACATTATTATTTCTCAGTACAGTTTTATTCCCTTGGTAGAAATACCACATCTATACTATTGTGTTTATTTCTAGGTGCTTGATGTTTTTGTTGCTGTTGTAAGTTTATTTAATGTTAACTTTTTAAATGTTTTGTTGTTGGGTATATTGTGGAAATATAGTTATTTTAATATATTGATTTAGTAACTAGCAACACCGCTATGCTTTTGTTTTAACTCTTAAAATGTATTGTTAAATTATTTTGTATTATCTATATCAGTAATGACATTTGGGGCAAGAGTTGGGTGCTTTTACCTTTCTAATTCTGTTGCCTTTTTTTTTTTTTTTTTTTTTTTTGAGATGGAGTCTCACTCTCTGTTGCATAGGCTGGAGTGCAGTGGCGCGATCTTGGCTCACCACAACCTCTGCCTCCTGGGTTCAAGGGGTTCTCTTGCCTCAGCCCCAGTAGCTGGGATTACAGGTGTGCACCACCACACCCGGCTAATTTTTGCATTTTTAGTAGAGACGTGGTTTCACCATGTTGGTCAGGCTGGTCTCGAACTCCTGACCCCATGATCTGCCCACCTTGGCCTCCCAAAGTGCTGGGATTACAGGCGTGACCCACTGCGCCTGGTCTGCCTCTTACATATTTTACTTGCTGTACTGAACTGGCTAGCACCTGCCAAATGAAAGTGGTGATTGAGAAAATATATTTATTAACTAGAGACTTTCTTTGGATTTCCTCGGTTGTTTCACTAATATTCTATTTCTGTTGCAGAATCCAGTCCAGGTTACCATACTGCATTTAGCTATCATGTCTCCTTAGTGTCCTTTCTCAATCTCTGACAGTTTCTCAGTCTTCCTTTCCCTGTTGTATTGCTGACACTTTTGAAGAGAGCTGGTCAAATATTTTGTGTCATGTTCCTCAACCTGACTTTGCTGATTTTTACTGTGTGCGATTAAACTGAAGATAGGAGCTTTGATGAGGAATATCTTAAAGGTGACGTCCCCTTCTTTTCACATCATATTGGGGTACATGATGTCAGCATGACTTATAATTGATTATGTTATCCTTGATCACTTGGTTAAGGTCATGTCTGCCAAATTTCTCCTTTGTAAACTTATTTTTTCCTTTCTTTACTCTGTGTTAGAAGCAAGTTACTAAGTCCAAACTACACTTATGATAGTAGGGGTATTAAACTCCAACACTTGGTAAGTGAAGTATTAAAGAATGTATTGGCATATATTTAGATAGTAGTAATACATACATATTTATGAAGAGATACTTTGAAGCTGTGCAAATACCCTATTTCCCTTGATTTGTCAATTAATTTTAGCATTCACTGGGGCACGTATTACTGTGGTGTTCTACTGGTGATTTTCTACTTCCATCACTATTTTTACATTTGTTACTTGGAATTATTTTGGAAAAAAAAATTGTCCCTTCTCTCCCATTTATGCATATATGCTTTAATTTATTTATTATCAGTATGGGCTCAGATATTTATTTTGTTCTTTGGTTTATAATCCAACATTATCATTGTTAATATTCACATTATTTATTTGCAGTGTGTTTAAATTGTCCCAGCTTTGGCAATTGGGAGCACTTTCAGGTAGAATTCCTGTATCCTTTTGCTACAAACTCTTCTTTTTTTAGAGTTCTTACTTTCTGACACACTTTATTTTTAGGATCATTATGTCTTTTCTCTAACCCACCCCCAAACAGAGCCATTTCTCTAGGGAGCCCTGTTTCCTTTAATTCCAGAATGAGAATTTGACACCAAGATCTGGGGGACTTGGTATGCTTATTGCTGCGGGTATGTCACTGCTTCCACGATGTGAAAATCAATGTGTGTATCCTAACCCATTTATATATACCTGTCTGTATTTATTCCTGCATGTATCTGTAAAATATTAAAAAGAATGTACGTTCATGTCTCCATCTCTAATACAGCACAGTAAGTTCTGCTCTAGCCATCACTCTTTGCATATTTATAACATCTTCCTCTGACATGAGAAACTTAGCTCCCATTATCTACAACTGATTTATTTATTGGCTCAACCTTAATATTCATGAAAAGTACTCTGAGAATTGATAACCCCATCCTGCTGTGAGAAACAAATTGACCAACTAGAGTACCTTGTTTATGTATACTTTTTTCTTTAGCCTTTCAGTGTCTAGTCAAAACATTTTCTGAAGTTACAAAAGTCAACTCATCTTTTTCCAATCCTATCAGTGCATCTATATCATATATTTGTAACATGGTTAGATCCGTTTATCACAGTCTATATTCTGTTCTGGGATCCCTTGATGTGCTAATTAATTTTTTAAGTTTGCATAAAATAAAATTCATGCTTTGTAGTAGAAAAGTCTACCGATTTTGGCAAATGTTATAATAAATGTATTCATCACCTCATTACCATATAGAACAGTTTCATGAAACTGTTATTATGCATCTCTTTCACAGAAAGTATCTTCCCTTCCTCTATTTCCCAACTCCTGGCAACCAGTAATAGGTTTCCCTCCCCGTAGTCTTGCCTTTTTCAGAGGGTCGTATATTTAGAATACTACAAGGTAGCCAATTAAGCCTAGCTTCCTTTGCTTAGCAAACTGCATTTAAGATTCTTTTATGTCTTTGTGTGAATCAATGTCTTACTCCTTTTTATTGGTGAGTAGAATTCCATTGTGCGAAAGTACTACAATTTGTTTCTCCATTTACTGGTTAAAGGATATACAGATTTTTTCAAATTTTTGGTGATAATGAAGAAAGTTGCTCTAAATTTTTGCATGTAGAATTTTGAGTGTATAATTTGCTTGGGGAAATACTGAGATCACTGTGTCATATGGTGACATATATGTAACTTTTTAAAAACTTGCAATAGCATATTAGACATAAATTCAAACAGAAGTATTACATAGGTTGTCAGACCTTAAGAATTATCCACATTGCAAGCAAATGGAGAATATGAGGAAAAGTGAAACAAAAATGGGAGAATGAAAAATTCTAACATACATCTAATCAAAGTCTATTCCTTTGGAACCCTATCAGCAGGCTCCCACCAGGAGAAGGGGTAACTGGTGATAGCTCCACCACTCCCTCCCATTCCCCTCTTCAAGGAAAAGAAAACAGAAGACACTGCTGAATTTGTCCAGATTCCTTTTTCTATCTCTCTTATAGGATAAAAAGCTTAATAAGCCTAATAAACACCTAACTATTTTAGAATAAGACACAACAGAGTATGTTTGCAAGTTTGTTGAGGCAAAGATTTCTTAAGATTAAAAAATCACTAATCATAAAGAAAAATGATGGGATAAATTATACTTCAACACAAAAATGTCCATGCTTTCAAAATCGCCAATAGGAATTTGAAAAGGCAAGCCATATACTGGGAGGATAGTACGTGTGTATTACACACACATACCAGTTTTTTAAAATATATATACCTCACAAAGATTTTGTATCTAAACTGTGTAAGAACTTCTAAACCAGAATAACCCTTTCTTTCTTGATTTCTTTTGAATTTTTTACCTATGTTTAAATAAAATTTTTCCGTTTTACTCTTTCATACAGTAGAAACTAGTGGTAGGTTTTTGTATTTATGTGCTCTCTTTTGTTAAAGACAAAAGAGTCATATCTCTACTTTTTTCCAAATAATAGATCTTTTGCATACATTATTACCATTTTCAAATGTGTATATTATTGTTGCTCAATAATTCTATTACAGTTGCATATATTCTCTTAACCCAATCCTTATTTTTAATATTATTTTGTGCAGTCATTACTTATTTTGATTTTCCTTGATATGCATCTCTGTAACTTTACTCACCATTTTATTCCTGATTTCAGTTCTTCTTCCTTATGTGCATTTTTCAGAAGTTTCTTTAGTGAGTGCATGAGTCTGCTTTAGTCAGCTCAGGCTTCCAGAACAGAATGCCACAGCCTGAGTGGCTTAAACAACAGAAAATTTTTCTTAATAATCCTGGAGGCCAGAAGTTCAAGATTAATGTGCCCTAAGAGTTGGTTTCTGGCAAGTCTTCTCTTCCTGGCTTGTAGATAGCTACCTCCCTACTGTGTTCTCACATATCCTCTCCCTGCACAGCGGAGAGAGAAAGCTCAAGTGTCTCTTCTTCTTTTTGTAAGGACGCCAATCCTATCCAATGAGGCCCCCACCCTTTATGATTTCATTGAATCTTTATTATCTCTTTAATGGTCATGTCTCCAAATACACCAAGGGTCAGGGCTTCTGCATATGCGTTTGGAGGGCAGGGCATTATTCAGTCTATAACAGTGAGGTATGTCGAAAACACCCTCAGTTTTAGTTGTCTTTTTAAAAGTATTTACTTGCTCTTTTTAAAATGAAAATTGAGCTGGATATAATATTTTAAGTTAATATTTATTTTCTCTCAGCCCTTAAGGATTCTGTACTGTACAAACCAATTGCAATTTAGAATGAAATATGGCCACTGATAATTGTCTTCGAATTTTTGACCATTAATCCCCTCCTTTTAAATCTCTTTTTTAGTTTTTCTTTCTTTTTTTTTTTTTTTTTTTTTTTTTTTGAGATAGAGTCTGGCTCTGTCGCCCAGGCTGGGGTGCAGTGGCCGGATCTCAGCTCACTGCAAGCTCCGCCTCCCGGGTTTACGCCATTCTCCTGCCTCAACCTCCCAAGTAGCTGGGACTACAGGCGCCGCCACCTCGCCCGGCTAGCTTTTTGTATTTTTCAGTAGAGACGGGGTTTCACCGTGTTAGCCAGGATGGTCTCGATCTCCTGACCTCGTGATCCACCCGACTTGGCCTCCCAAAGTGCTGGGATTACAGGCTTGAGCCACCGCGCCCGGCCTTAGTTTTTATTTCTTACAGTAAATTTTTTTTTAAAAAAACTGATTGTTTTGAAATTTACATGCTGTTGTAAAAAATAATACAGAGTAATCCCTTATATCTTCTAGCTGGTTTCCCCTAATAATTATATTTTACATAATTATAGTGAAATATCACAACAGGAAATTGACATTGATACAGTCTATGAATCTTTGATTTCAGGTATTTTGCATTCAATCACGTGTTTGTGAATGTATTCCTTTTATGCAGTTTTAACATGCTTGTAGTTTCTATCAATCAACACAGCCAAAATGTAGAAGAGTTCTGTTCTAAGAACCACTCATGATAGATATGATTTAACAACCACAGACATCCACCTTAACCCCCCAGCAACTACTATTTTCTATTATTGTCTCTCAATCTTTATAATTTTGTTATTTCAAAAAATGTTATATCAACAGAATTAGAGGGCAATCAGAGGGCATCATCTTTTGAGACTGACTTTTTTTACTCAGCATATTGTTCTTCAGGTCCATCCAAGTTGCTGTGTATGTATCAGTAGTTTCTTCTTTTTCACTGTTGAGTAATATTCTATGGTGTGGATATTCCACAGTTAGTTCAACCATTCAACCTATGAAGGACATTTCGTTTGTTTCTAGTTTTGTGTTATTATAAAGTTGCTGTGAATATTTGTGTACAGGAATTTGTGTCAACATAGCTTGTCGTTTCTCTGGGATAAATGACCAAGAGTGCCTTACTTGACCATAATGATAAGTGCATGTTTACTTTTTCTAGAAACTGGTGTAGTCTTGTCTACAGTGTCTGAACGACTTTTTACATTGCTATTTTCCCTTATAGTTTGACTTTCAATGTTACTTTTAACGTATTCACTGCAGTCTTGTTATCTTTACTTCACAGTTAATTTGTGTTTTATTTCTGGCTTTTAAGTTTTCTCTCTTTGTCATTATGATGTAACCTATGAGTGGGTTTATATTTATTTATTGTGCTTAAGATTCATTTTGTGTCCTGCATATGAAAATTCATGTATAGTATATTACCAATTCTAGAAAATTTGTAGCCAATTCATATTTCACATCTCCTCTGAAATCTGTTAGCTATATATTTGATCTTCTTATTTTTTTTCTCCTGCCTCTCTTATTTTTTTGTTAAAGAGTTCTCTGTACTTACCTGGTTTCTGCCAAGGGCATACAATTGTTTATCTCTTGTCTGCTAATGTCTAAATGCATAACTTAAGGTAAAAAATCATCAAGAGACTGTTTTTGACAATGTTTACTGTTAAAAAGCTCAAGAAGTTTAAAATCAGTTCCTGACAAAAACAACAAAGGTGCCACATTACATTGTGAACCGTTCAGCTTTGAAAACATCTTGGTCATAAAGCCAAACAGGGAAATCAGCCAAAAACTAAGGTCACAAAAATTGATGACAGAATGAAAACAAGACATCTCTAGAGTAAAAATGATTTGATACTCTGATGCATGTTCGCAACTCCCTGTATTTTTTTAGTTTAAGATATACAATTAATTTTAATTTCCTCTTCTGAATCAGCTATAAACTTTGACGCTAGTTTTAATTTTATTTTTACTGCAAGTCTTTGACCGTAAGGTTTAGTAAAGTTTACATTTTGCCCAAATTAAATGTTCTATACTTTACCTAATTCATTAACATATCTTCTCTTTCAACTTAAATTTCCTATTTTACTGATTTTTTTCTCGTGCCTAAGTTGACAATTTATGGATAATTTAAGATATGCTTATATTCTGTACACATGTATTTTGGGGTAATTTTCAAACATATAGTCCTATAAAGAATGATCCAAAAAAACCTAAAACCCTATTTGAATACCAGATAATTTGTATACTTCTTAAAACATCATTTGAAATCTAATTTCCTAGAAGACAATGCACTCCTGTAGTATGAAAATATTCTATAGAACATAAGATTGAATACAGATGGCAAGTTGGCAGGACTTTGCTTTCAGGTTATCTCCCAAACAAATCAACTGGATTCCACAAATAAGTGAGAAATGCGAGGTTTGTATTTCTGTGCCTGGCCCATTTTGCTTAATGATCTCCAGTTCTGTGTTGTGGCAGATCACTGGATCTCATTCTTTCCTAGGGCTGGATAGTACTCCCCTGTGTACATGTATGACATTTTCTGTATCCATTCATCTGTTGATGGTCGCTTAGGTTACTCCCAAATCTTAACTATTATAAAGTGCTGCAACAAACATAGGAGTGCTGATATCTCTTTGATATTACCTTTCCTTTCTTTTGGGTATATACCCAGCAGTGGGACTGCTGAATAATCTAGTAGCTCAATTTTTAGTTTTTTTGAGGAACCTCCAAACTTTTCTCCATGGTGGTTTAATATGAAAGCAGGCTACTGTATGAAACAAACATAGCACTTCTGCAGACTTGAACTCCTGGATTTGACTCTTCTCCAGGGAAACAATTAGCATTGTCTAATGTCACATGAAGAAAGAGGTTTGTATCCTGTTCGCTCTGGGGCACAGTTCATAGTGATATGATAGCCCTAAATATTCCCTTCCTTGGATATACTTTCTTTTCATATTTCTAATGTAGCAGAGGAGTGTCTGCAAAGCCTTCCTATAGTCTTCTAAGTATGAGTTTGTCTCATGAAGAGTCGAGCTGGGAGGAATACAGAAAAAGAGTTTGCCTTAGCCCTGAGAATTGAAGAACCAGAAAGAGGAGCTATCATTTGGTATACATTTGAAGAAATAGAATATTTCCATAAGGCACTTGAAAGTTTTCTGTCACCCGAGGAGCTGCACAGAACTTACCCGAGAACCTAGTAAGTTTCAATGGTTATTGAAATGAATTCTCAAGTGTGGTCATTGCAATTCATGATTATATATCACTGAAGTATTTATGACTGAAAGGGGCATTTCACGTTTAAATTGGGTTTGCGCATTAACATTTTTCTGGGGAGAATGAAAGTAACGCTTCAAGTAATATTTCAAATTTCATCATAATATGCATCTTGGTGCAAAATGATATGTATATGTGTTCCACTTGGAGAAAACAGACAAATCAGTTATGGGGTTCATTATTGAGGGATTCTGTAAATAAGTTTCAGATGCTCTAAAAATGAAAGTGATGAAGCAAACTTTCATTACAAACAATTGAGGAGATTAATATTTTTCTGGAATTTTATAATGCAATAATTCACATCTTCACTGAAAACAAACCGAATGACAATCTATTGCTAATGAGCAAGCAGGAAATAAAATGTTATACTATTAAAAATTACTCTGGAATAGAACAGAGAGCCCAGAAGTAAATCCAGAAATTTACCACTAACTGCTTTTTGACAAAGGTGCCAAGAACCCACAATGGAGAAATGACAGTCTCTTGAATAAATGGAGTTGAAAAAACTGGATATCCACATGCAGAAGAATGAAACTGGAACCTTATCTCATGCCAAATACAAAAATCAATTCAAAATAGATTAAAGACTTAAACATAAAACCTGAAACTGTAAAACTACTACAAGAAAACATGGAAGAAAAGCTTCATAACATTGGTCTGGATAATGATGTTTTGGATATCTCCCCAAAAGCACAGATAACAAAGCAAAAATAAACAAATGGGGTCACATCAAACTTAAAACTTCCACCCAACAAAGGAAACAATCAACAGAGTGATGAGGCAACCTAGAGGATAGGAGCAAATATCTGCCAACTATACATCTGATAAGGGATTCATATCCAAAATATTTAAGGAACTCAAACCACTCAATAGCAAGAAAACATATAACCTGATTAAAAAATGGAAAAAACGACCTCAAACACACGCACACATACATACACATACACGTCCAGCAGGTAAAGGAAAAACTGTTCAACATCACTAATTATCAGGGAAGTGCAAATTGAAACTACAATAGGATATCACCTTATACCTGCTAGAATGGCTATTTTCAAAAGTAACAAGTGTTGGCAAGGATGTGGAGCAAAGGAAACACTCACACACTGTTGCTAGGGAAGTAAATTGGTACAGCCATCACAGAAAACAGTGAGGCATTTGCTCAAAAATTAAAAAGAGTACTACCATATGATCCAGCAATCCCATTGACACAGCAAGGTGGGAAGGGGGTCCCCAGAAAACCCCCAACCAACCTCTCCACTTTGTGGAGCCTCAGGAAGTTTGTGCCATTTGCAGTGGGGAGGAGCCTGGCCTCTCCTCTTCCTGTGTGGAACCTGAGATTCAAGCGGTGGGTGGGAGGGACTCTGGCCTAGCAGAGCCCCTGTTTCCCCCTTTTCTTCTTTTTCACCCAATAAAACCCTTCTTACTCACCATTCAAATTGTCTGTGAGCCTTAATTTACATGGCTATGGGACAAGGAACCCCATCTTTAGCTAAACTAAGGAAAAGTCCCACAACACCATTACTGGGTACATATCCAAAGGGAATGAAGTTAGTAAACCCAAAGAGATATCCTCACTCCCAGGTTTATCACAGCACCATTCATAATAGACAAGACATGGAATCAACCTGTGTCCATCAAAAGATGAATGGATAAAGATAATGTGGTACATATATACAATGCAATACCATTCAGCCATAAAAAGAAGGAAATCCTGTTATGTGCAGCAATATAGATTAACCTGGAAGACAGTATGATAAGTGAAATAAGCTAGGCACAGAAAGGCAGATACGACCTGATCACAGAGGTAGAGAGTAGCGGTGGTTACTAGGGGCTTGGGTGGTTGGGGAGTGGGGTTTCGGAGGTGCTGGTCAACACTTCAGTTAGGAGAAATAAGTTCAAGTAATCTAATGACAACACAGTGACTACAGTTAATAATTTAGTGTGCTTGTGAAAAATAAGAGAGTAGATGTGAAGTGTTCTCATGACAAAAATATGTGAAGCGATGTATATGTGAATTAGCTAGATTTTGTCATTCCTCAATGTATTTATATTTCAAAACCTCCTGTTGTACATAGTAAATATACACAATTTTGTTTCTCAATTTTAAAAATAAATAAAAAGAAAATAAAATTACTCTCACAAAGAGATAGAGGATGTTATGCATAGGATAGAGCAGAGAAGAAAAAAATTTCTATTACAATAATCTTGAGAAAAAATAATTGTATCCCCCAAATGGACCAAAGTAAACACATATAAATAGCATAGCCTACTTCATGTGCTTAAATTGGAGGCTGAGCTATGTAAGAAATAGCTATATAATATTATAAAATAGACTGGACTTATGAAAATGTCAAAGACCTGTAAGCCAGCTCACATATTTGCCAGTATTCTGAGAAATAATGTTATTGGGCATTATGGCTACTGGCTTTTGCATACACAGTGGATGGCATTAGTGGAAAACTACAAATATGAAATTAATAATGTACAGAAGATTTTAAAGTATCTAAGAGTCATTAGCTGAACTACATTGACAGTCATCAAATTGTTTTTAAAATCTTACAGAAAAGTTTTTGTAGTGTTTATATTTAAATATGATTATAAAAAGAGGACTTAAATAATATTCTAAGTAATATGTATTTGACAGTAAACCTGAAACAATATTAAATGGCAGAATTTGTGCACTTCTGCCTTTAGTAAAATTTAAAAAGAGAAAATCAAATGCTTTAGCGAGCCCCAGGCACAGCTATTTGTGTATTTGATTCTGCTGAGATACCTGAAATAATGGCATGCCTTTCCTAAGATACATTACAATTCACTTTCCTGTATGCTGATTTGTGGCTAATAGATGTCTTCCACTGTCACAATGCCTAATGTGTATGTGTTTATTTACAAATTTATTGTCTTTTGGTCCCCACAACTCAGTGTGACATAGGTAGATCAATGGGATTTTTTTATGGTTGCTTTCATTTTTCTGATGAAAGAATTAATGCTCTTGAGATTGTGTGATTTGTGCAAGGTTATAAAGTAAGAACTGGAATCCTAGTTATAATATTTTATCTCCTAATTTAGTGTTCTTTCTATTTCATTCTATATTGAAAGTGTCTCAGAAAAATTAAAGATTCAGGATTTTTTTTTCACATTTATAATACTTATAAGTATTCTGTTTTGACTTGGAAAGGAAAATAAATTTGGTCTTTCTCATATATGCAGTTGGCTCTCTGTGTCCATGGGTTCTGAATCCATGATTTCATCTAATCACAGATAGAAAATATTTGAAAAAAAAATGTGCCTGTGATGAACCATGTACAGACTTTTTTCTTATCATTATTCCCTAAACAAAACATTATAACAGCTATTTATAAAGCATTTACAATGTATTAGGTATTATAAATAATCCAGAGATGACTTAAAGTATGTGTGAGAATGTGTGTATGATATAGGTATTAATAGATGTTATATTACTATAACATTAATTATATTTATATATATTCGATTATTAATATAACATTTATATATAACGTTAATGTAACATTGTCTATCAGGGGTGTGAACATTTGTGAATTGTGTTGGTCGGTGGCGGGGGGTGTCCTCGAACAAACACTCCACAAATACTGAGAGGCGATCATATTTCCAAAATAAGTTACTATGAAGCTAGATTGTGAGAAGGAGAATAGTATGAACTAGAGAAGGAAGGGATATTTTTCCCCAAAGGAAACATGAGCCCATGTGATAGGCCTGATTTATAAAAACTTCTTTTAAAATGTTTAAGCTCACACAAATTTGTATCTTGCTGTTGCTGGAGTTCATATGTTAATTAATTAATTTATATTTAATTTTTTAACATATTGAAAGGAATATTGTAAAGGAGATCAATTGTGTGTCAGCCGTGTGAAGGACATGTGGAAATGTAAATTTTTGATTGTATTATTTTAAAAGTGTGTATTACAGTACAGGTGACTTTGAGTCTAAAGAATTACCTCACTCCATTTGTTCCAAAGTCCAGAAATGAAGACAACAGTGTTCCCAAGGTAAGATGCCCAGGCCAGTGGGCCATAGCTTCACCTACTGGACTGGCTAATTATCCTTAACCATGACACAGGGTCATGGTCATGTTCACAAGGGTGAACATCATTCAGCCAGATGAAAATGAGAAGGTCAATTTTTCTTTTTCTTTTTTTCAGAAATCATTTTCATGGTGACCTTGCTGACTGAGGGAACAGATTGGCTGGTATAGGATTTAGCAGTACTAGATTTCAAGACGGCCTGTCTGAGACACTCAAGTACACTGGACCAGCTCAGTTCTCAGACTTCTAGTGTTATCATAGCCACAGTGGCTGTCCTTCACAGTTTTTCCATAAGTGCTTGACAGGAAAGCTTATTTCCATTGCCACACAGCAAAACGTTTGTGTATTAACCAAGCGGTTTATGTTTTTAACTTTCGAATAAATACAATATGGAAATCAACGTTCTGGAAAAAATTACACAAGTTCTCGAGGCCTAGACTCAGTGAACAAGTGACTGTAAATAAGGAGTGATAAGGTCTTTACCTGGAGCTACTTGTGCTTCTTTCTCATGATTTACTCCAGCATTTTGTGGGCTCAAAATCCAGTGTGCCACAAAAGCTACATTGGTCTTTCTGCATAGAATAAAATTTGCAGAGAAAGATGGATTTTAAAAAGGTACTATATGGCTGGCAATTTCAAAAAGAAGAAAAATACAGAGGAACTGCAAATCCAGATCCAGATGTTCTTTTTCTGTTTTGTTGTTGTTGTTGTTTTGTGTTTTTTTTTCAAACCTGTCATTTTCTTTCCACAGTTCAATTTTTTTTATTCTAATGGTTCTAATGATATTCTGTGTTCAATCCTGCTGCTGTAATTGTTCAGAGAATACATATATCATGCTCTATCAATGGTAACTCATCAAGTTCGTAGAAAGGCCATACTATACTAAGTGCTAGAAGAAACAACTGCTTTATTCAAGACAGTCTACAATACAAACTTGCCTATGGTTACTTCTCTGTCTTCTCCCTGACATGAAGATTTTGTTCTTTTAAAATTGTTTTCCCAAGCATTTCATGCATACTCCAAGATCCCTTTTCTTATTCATTAATTCAAAAAATATGAATAAAGTACTTAAAATATGCAAACCAATGAATAGAACACAGGAGAAAAAAAATTCTACCCACATGAAGGTGGCATTCTAGCGTGTCTGAAAAGAAACCAGGGGGAGATAGAAGATAAAATTAAGAAAATTAATACCTTCTATAATACTTCAGTAGCAGAGACTGCTACAGGGGATCTTAGAGCAGGGTAACGGTACAGAGTGCTGCGATGGGAAGAATTCACAATTTTAAAGGGTGAGTCAGGGTACACCCCACTGAGAATGTGCCATTTGGACCAATACTTGAAGAAAGTGAATTCTACAAGACATCCCTAGTAGATTCATCTTCTGCCAGGTCATACATGTTACCTTATTCCCAGAATTATCTCAGGATTGCAAACTGTTTATAAACAGAATCTCTACAACGTCAGCACCTAGTATAATGCCCTGCTGAAAATAGTTGCAAACGTTTATTTACAGCCTTAATAAATTACTTGGGCACATATTTCTTTATATATTTTCAAATATATTTAGAGTTCAATTCCCTAGCACAAACTAAAGTGAGATAGTGAACATACATTTAAAAACATTTTCAGTCCCCAAGACTTTTACCTGCTATCTGCCAAGAACTCTTAACAATCGCTTATGCAACATTTAATTAACTAGGACTTTATAAAAAGGAATTCTAATTTTTCTAGAATTTACTTATAAAGCACAATGAAGTGGTTTAGAAGAATAATTTTAGAATTTTTGACAGTAGTCCAATTGTTCAAACTATGTAAATAGAAATTTGAAGTCCACTTGCTTTTATTTATTTTAACTATTTGATATCTCAGCCTCACATACACGGTGACTGCCCTAATTTTAATTAAAATATACCATTTTTCATTCATGCCAGATGCATATACTCCTAAATTCTGTTGGATTTAGTGCATACCTTTGTTCAAAAAACCAATAGTTTATTTTCTGGACAGTTTTTTTGTAAAAAAATTGAGCAGATAGTACATAATTTCTGTATACCTCTCCCCACCATCTGTTCACAGTTTTTCTA
Organism: Macaca thibetana thibetana; assembly: GCF_024542745.1. NCBI lineage: Eukaryota > Metazoa > Chordata > Mammalia > Primates > Cercopithecidae > Macaca > Macaca thibetana. The sequence goes on along the minus strand of NC_065581.1, from coordinate 110,602,828 downwards.
TTTGTTAACATCTTGCATTGGTGTGATATGTATGTTACAACTGATGAAGCAATATTAATACATTACTATTAACTAAAGTCCAGAAGTTACAATAGGGTTCATTTTTGTGTTGCACAATTGTATGTAATACCATGCATCCAGTATTACAGTATCATACAGAAGAATTTGCTTCTCTGAAAATCCGGTTATTCTGCTCCATCTTTTCATCTGTCTTTCCCTCCCTCTAAATCACTGGGCAACCATTGATCTTTTTACTGTCTTTATAGTTTTACCTTTTCCAAAATGTCATAATTTGAATCATAGAATGTGTAGCTTTTTCAAACTGGCTTCTTTCACTTATTATCAGGCATTTAAGATTCCCACATGTCTTTTCATGACTTGATTGCTAACCTCTTTTGATGGCTGAATATTATTCCATTATGTATATATACCATAGTTGACCTATTCGCCTGTTGAGGATATTTTGGTTGCTTCCAGATTTTGGCAATTATGACTAAAGCTGCTGTAAACCTTCATGTGGGGATTTTCATGTAGATATGTTTTCAACCCATCTGGTTAAATACCTACTAGCACGATTGCTGGATAATACATTAAGATGATGCTTAATTTTGTAATAAACTACCAGACTGTCTTCCAAAGTGACTGTACTGCTTTACATTCCCACCAGTAGTGAATGAGAGTTCCCACTGCTCTGCATCTGTGCTAGCACTTCGATTAGTCAGGGTTTTGTATCTTAGCCATTCTAATAGGTGAGTAATGGAACTTTATTGTTGTTGTTGTTGTTGTTTAATTTGTAGTTCATCAAGACATATTATGCTGAGCATATTTTCATATGCCAATTTGCCATCTTTATATCTTCTTTAATGAAGTCTATTTAGATCTTTTGCCCATTTTTGTTTATTTTATTATTATGTTTTAATAATTATTCATGCATTTTGAATAAGTCTTTTTTTCTGATATGAGTTTTGTAAATATTTTCTTGAGGTCTGTGACTTGACTTTTCACCTCTAGCAATGTATTTGCACAGCAGAACTCTTTAATCTTAGTGAAGTCCAACTTAATCTTTTTTATGGAGCCTACTTTTAGTGTTGTATCTAAAAACTCATCACCGAACCCAAGAACACCTAGATTTTTTTAATGTTATCTTTTTAGAAGATTTTTGGTTGCATTTTACATTTAGGTATACAATCAATTTTGAGTTAATTTCTGTTTAAAATATAAGCTGTATGTCTAGATTCATTTTTTTTGCATGTGGATGTCCTGTTGTTCCAGCATACTTACCATTCGCCCAGCAATTTAACCTTTAGGTGTCTAACCAAGAGAAATGAAAACATACAAAAGTCACACAAAGGCTTAAACATGAATGCTGACAGAATTAGTCATGTTATACAAAAACTAAGGATATGCATCTATCAACCAGTAAATGGAGAAAAAATATCATGAGAGAAGCTTTGAGGAGTGATGGAACTGTTATAAAACTGTATTGGGTGATGAATACATAACCACAAATCTACAAAAACTGATTTATATGTATACTTGAGATAGATAAATTAGTAACACATGAATTAGACCTCAATAATGCTACCAGTAATATACTATCCAAGAATACACAGGAAGTAAATCTCCCTAAATTTTTTTACTCAATGGTGACTAAATTTATTATAGTAATTTATCTGCAAATGGAGGGCAATGCAATCGGTGAGGAATGATAGAGAACTTGTTAAATACTGTTAGGTTCTAGTAAATTGCATTTCTCAACCTGATTAGTGAGTATATGAGTGTTGATTTAAAAAATAAGTGTTTGTGTGTACTTCAAAATTTTTATTTTTAACATAAAAATATTAAATTAATGTGTACTACATATAATTATGTATGTACAAGCTACTTTAAAAGCTCCAAGAATAAAATTGCTAACAATTCGTGAGATATAGGAGAATTGGGTTGAATCAATTGATATAAAAAAGACATGTATAACATACGACATTTTATCATGCAAGATGGATTCTCTAGCTTCTCCTTTCCTTGATTTACCATCTCACGAATGATTAAATATTTATCTCATTCAGCATCAGAAATCAGGACATAAAAAGTTCTGCATGGCCCTAGTTTTATCAAACCTAAATTGATTAATTAAAAGTTAATAAAAGAAAGTTGAATTGATTATTTTCTCTAAGCCTTCTTAGAGTCTACACTATACAATGTAGATCAGGAACGTACCATGGAGCAGCAAGTTTGATTCACAAACTTATTTATCTACTCACCCTCTTTTTGAAGAATATTTCACAGAACAAATGCTCTCAAAAGTATATACTGAGATACGCTCTGTCTTATGAGTTCCCATTATCTACACTCTGCAGGTTTTGAAAATTGAAACTGCACACATCTGTCCCTATTAACTAAAACTTTAATAGAAAGATTAGTCTCTATCAATATTCTTTCCCCTTTAATGCCTATTCTCAATTTAATTTTTCTCATCAATAAGTTAGTAAGTACATTCATTATTGTTTTTTAAATTTTACTTCTAGTTTGCCAAAATGCAGGTGTAACATCAAAGTTCATATTTACCATTACAGTTTTGGTACTGAGTAGCAATTTTAGTGATGGTTTGTTCTCCATGAAAATAATTTAAAAAACAATGGTCAACTGATTATCCTACTAGACTAGAGATTTCATTTGAACAATATCTCTAAGTACGAAAATAGCTACCCAGTGAAAACTTTATATTAGCTACAAATTAAAAACAAATTATCTGGCAAGTGGATCAACTCTTCCTTTCTGGTGGATATTTTATTAATAGATCTGCATTCTCTCACATGCTGTGATTATCCACCAGTCCAAATATACTTGATATGGTTTGGCTCTGTGTCCCCACCCAAATCTCATCTTGAATTCTAATCCCCAGGTGTGGAGGGAGAGATGTGGTGGTAGGTGGTTGGATCATGGGGGAGGTTTTCCTCGTGCTGTTTTCATGATAGTGAGGAAGTTCTCACAAGATCAGATGGCTTTACCAATGGTAGTTTCCCCTAGACTTCTTTCACCCTCTCTCTCTCTGTTTCTCACCTGCCACCATGTAAGACATGACTGCTTCCCCTTCTGCCACAATTATAAGTTTCCTGAGACCTCTCCAGCTAGGAAGAACTGTGAATCAATTAAACCACTTTCCTTTATAAATTACCTAGTCTCAGGTAGTATCTTTATGGCAGTGTGAAAACAGACTAATAATACAGTACTCATATACACGTATGCACGCACATCCAAACACATCTTTCTGCATTCAAAATATATCCCCAAAACAGGATTACCATGTTTTTCACCTATAAGGGTTCATTTGGCTTGGAATGTATTGAAATTTGTATCGTAGATATCATATTGGAAGTCTTTTTTTTTTTTGAGATGGAGTTTGGCTCTTGTTGCTCAGGCTGGAGTGCAATTGCGTGATGTCGGCTCACTGAAACCTCCACCTCCCAAGTTCAAGCAATTCTCCTGCCTCAGCCTACCAAGTAGCTGGGATTACAGGCATGTACCATCACGCCCGGCTAATTTTTGTATTTTGAGTAGAGATGGGTTTTCACCATGTTGGCCAGGCTGGTCTCGAATTCCTGACCTCAGGTGACCCGCCCATCTCGGCCTCCCAAAGTGCTGGGATTACAGGTGTAAGTCACTGCGCCCAGCCAAAAAGTCTTATAACCATATATATTACCATTATAAACATTAAAAAGGAGTGACTACTAGAGCCACATCATTAACAATTCAAAACAGATACTTTGGAAATAACTTTTTGCATCTCTGGTGTTCAACTTAATGCAACACAAAATTCTTAGTTACTTACTTTGAGAGACTTAAATATAATGTCTATGTCTGAGCCTTTGGTAAGTTCTTTACACAGTAGAGAGTAAGTACTCAATTGTGCTAATTCTACTGTTTGGCACATTGCCAGGTAAACCGCGCAGGCTACTTTTTAGGGAGCAGCATGTTTTGAACTGGTTTCTGCAAAGCTTCTAATTGACTTTGATATAAATTATGTTTCCTTTAATTTGAATCTCAACCAAATGGAAAATGTTATGTTACATTTGAATTTTGTTAGGTTGGATTCAGTTGTGATGGATTATAAGATGGTTGATTGAAAAACTAAGTAATTCTCATGGTGTCCATCAATGTATTTTTGGTTTAACATATTCAGATTTGATGAACCTAAACATGTTGATGGATGTTTTTCAATTCTTCTGACTTTCATATATCATATTCCACAAAAACATAAGAAAAAAAGCACAACATACCCTCAAAGAATATAAAATGCCTAACTGACATTCTTAAACATAATTAAATCCATATTTATTTCCAAAATTTAATATTGTAGGAATCTAATAACTAGTAGACTTTTAGAGGATGAGTATATTAGTATGCTATAATTCTTGAGGCGTGAGGTAAAAATTCAACTTAATTTAGCAATTCTACTCTTAAGTATGTACCCAAGAAAAAGGAAAACAAATGTCCACACAAAAACTTGTATCTGAATGTTCATAGCAGCATTATTCATCATAGCCCCAAAGTGGAAACAAGTCAAATGTCCTTTGGCTAATTAATGAATGAAAAATGTAGTATATCCATACAATGGAATATTATTCATCAACACACTACAACATGGATAAACTCTGAAAGCATTGTGCTAGTTGAAAACAGCCAATCACAAGAGACTGTATATTAAATGATTATATGAACTCACCAGAATGGGCAATGGGAAAATCCATAGAGACAGAAAGTAGATTAACAACTGCCTGGGGCTGGAGGAGAGAGGATGGCTTGAGTTTGTGGGTCAGGCTAAAGGGTGTGGGTGTCTCTTTCTGAGATAATGAGAAGGTTCCAAAATCGGGTTGTGATGATAATTATACAACTATATATTCTAAAAACCATTTAAGTGTATACTTTAAATAAGTGAGTTGTAAGGTATGTGAGTTACCTCTCAATAAAAATGTTAGAAAATAAGGATTGTCTGTACTATTCCAGACCTTAGATACAAGTAGAAAGTTCCTCATTTCATGTCACAGGCCCATTTAAATTTAATATAAAATATGACAAAAAAAGAATTAAAAACAGAAAACAGTTAAGGATGATGTTATTTAGCATGATGGAAGAAAAGAATTATAAATTAATATAAGCAAGTAAAATCTAGCTTTGTATAAAAATAATTATACCTTGCAACAAGGCAGTGAATTCAAGATGGAGCACAATCAGAAATTCTATTATCCTAACCCATTACATCATAAAATTAAAGGGATAAGATTATATGAACATATCAGCAGATGGTGAGAAAATTCAATAAAATACAATAATATATTTAAGTGGCATCAAATTAGAAAGAAAATAGCTAATCATAATCATTGTTGACCAGAAAACAATAGAAAATGGTTTCTGATATGGTGAACAGTAAAATCAACTAAGGACAAGAATTTCACAGAAATGTTAACTAATACATTTATTAACTAGAATTTTATTTGATGTTTTGGGAAACACAACATAAATATAAAATGAAATAACAGATATTAACATTAGAAAAGAAGAAACAAACAACCTTTTTTTGAAGATGATACTATTCTGTACTTACAGAAACACTCTCACAGAAGACCAAAAGCTATTCTTTTCTTTTTTATCCTGCTTGAGATTTGTAACACTTTTGAATCCAGTTTGTGATGTCTTTCATCAAGTTTGGAAAATTCCCAGCCATTACCAATTCAAATAACATAATCTATTCAAATATTATTTCTTTCTTTTCTGTCTTCTGAAATTCCAATTATATCTTTTATCCCATATATCTCTAACATGGTTTCTTTATCTTAATCTTTTATTACCATCTGGGTTTCAAATTTTCTTCTGCTCTGTATTATACTTTACGTCCCATACATTATTTTTAGCTGTTTCTCATCTGTTAGCACATAATTTGGGTCCTTAACTACACTTAAAAAATTAGTTCTTTGCTCAGAGGCAATGTTCTATAAAAAACCATAATGCTATTGTCAAATTACCAACAAACAATACACTATTTCTTGAACTCAGTAAATTCTTTAAGACAAATGTAACATTGCAATAAAAAAGGAATCTGAGAAATAGCAACATACTTCCCAATCACTACCCTTATCTCTCTGTATGTAATCTGGTTTATTTATCTGATAGAACTTATCACCATTTAAAACATAGTTTCTATTTCTTTACTTATTATATCTCCCTCACGACAATGCAAGCACCTCAAAGGCAGTATTTTGTTTGTTTTGAACATCAAAATAGCTTCATCACTGAGAATATCCTGGCACTCAATAAATGCTTTTAGATAGACATTTGTTTATGTACATTTTTCCGCTTTTTAAATCTTATTTTCTAAGAGGAATGTGGCTAAACAGACATTTTAGAATATTAACATGAAAGTAAAAGCATTTGTGCATAATATTCATGATTATAAGGTATGTCACACACAAAACTTTAAAAGTTAACAGAACGTTTAGTTGAAACTGAACGATATTGAGCTTTCCTTTCTTTGCTTAAATGCCAGTGGAATTACTGAGGCACATGTCAAAAGTTTATTCTCTTTTTGTGGAAGTCATCTAATCTAAACTCGATTTCACTGTTGAATCAAAGTTAGAATAAGAAACAGTAACAAAGTTGCTGATATATAAACTTCTGTGAATATTATTTTTTGGCTGAACCTGTTTCACTTTATCAACTCTGTCATCCCTATTTCTGTTTCTGTCAAATTTACAGGATGTAAACAGAAAGAAACTTCACTCTGAAAGAACAGAAACTGAAAAGGTCTGCGACAAAGCTTGAGGACAGATTTGTGACTTTCATTTCCAGGAACCCAAGGAGCAAGAGAACCACAAAAAAAAAATACTTTCCTTCAAAATTCTTTTACTTATCAGTGGATACAGTTGTCACACTTATCAAGGCAAAGTTCTGTAAACACAGACTTGCTGAATCTCATTGCAAGGTTAACTTTATAGATCACCTAACTCTAATCCATTAAAATGGACTTTGCTAATTCCTACAGTATTATAAACCCTGCAAAAATCGCTGTCTCCAAAGTGATATTCTCATGTGTAAAGGATCATGCCCATAACATTAGATTGAGACATTAGTTTCAAACAACTCACAAAATAAATGTGAGTAGAGGCAGTGACCTAGACATTGACTGAAACAAAATTATTTTTCAGTTCTCTGTATATTAGGAAAGTTGACTTTTGATATATGTAGTCTGGAGTATCTTCGTGTAAGAAAACTTGCTGTAATGAAAGAAAAAGAAATCCCTGTTTTAGAAAGGATTCCTTCTCCTTTTTCATATTAAAAGTGCCTGGTATGCCCAGAGGTGAATCAAGTGTCTTGGGGAAAATGAATGCACTGTAGACATTAAACCCACTATAATTAAAGATAAAGAGGAGATTTTGCTATAACATTTTCAAAATGTGATTTTAATGCTAAGAAAGAGAAATTTTAAATGGAAACCAATAAGAATGAATCAATTTTATCTTCTTTGAACTACTGCTTCCTAAACACTTAGCAAAGAAAGATTTTAAGAGGAGTTGGCATGGCCAGCCAGTCAATGATCTCACCAATCCTGGTGCAGGCACATTTCCACTGGAAGATGTGAATATCTGATTTGGACTGCTGGGAGGTGCTGTTCTTTCATAGGAGACTGCCTAAGAGAACTGTGTGAATCTTACACAGAAATTGCAATGTATTTTCATAAAAAAAGAAACCACATTTTCTCAGTCTCCAAAGTTTCCTATGTTGAATTATATAATGTGAATCAAAATCCTACATTAGTCAGAACAGCTCTAAATTTTGAAATTATTTTTGCTTCTCCTGTCATTCAAGATACATTTCATTATCTTCCACATTTTGCTGTATTCCACATCTTTTCCTTTACTTATATGCCTTTCTTAGTATTTTCTTCTTTTTTTGCTTTCATTTTTTAGCATGTATTACCACTTGTCAAATCACAGTCTTCCAATTTCTTAGAGGTCTAATTTGCATCAGAATGTTTATAGCTAATTTTCACCCAATTTTCCCCATTGTTCCTGTTCCTCTGAATTCTCCATCGAACTGAACTCTTCATCTTTCCAACTCCAACATGATAAAAACACTCCACTGGGGATTTTGTCTTTCTTTTCAAGCCACCATGCAAGACTCCGCAGGCTGCCTGTCATTTGCATGTGTTAGAACTGCACAAACCAGGTCTTTGAGATTCACACAATATGTAGCTTATACATTTTGTTGAAAAATAATTTGCTACCTCGTCTTCATTGTAGCACCATTACCCATCCATTTGTTTCAACCAGATTCACACCTTCTTCCTGTTGAATAATTCCTATGTCTCTATCTTCTTTCCAGAGTTGCTCAGGTCTCATCTCCTCTTATTTGGATATAAATTCTCTTTTCCTTTGTATTTCTCTCTTTTTAAATTTTCAAACTGACTTCAGGGTGATATTCCTAAAACTCTAGTTTTATTACATTATTCCTCTATATGAAAATATGTTACAGAAATCTTTATATTTAGAGCAAGTTTATCAATGTAACCATCACATCCAAGCTACCTTAATGTCTGATGCCTGACCAATTCCTGCCTTAGTTGCTCCATTTATAATTTTCTAACAACCACTTAATATCAGGAAATACATTAAGTAACAGAACTACTTAAATATCAGGAAATACATTAACTCCCCATGTCTTCTTGCCTTTTATCTTCTGACTGCCTGGAGTGCTCTGCCCTCGACTATATCCTCATTTTGAACTTCTACTCATCTTTTCAATCCTATCTCAAATAATATTTTCTCAGTGAAGTCTTTCCCTGGGCTTCTGGAAGAATTTATGCACCTCTTTAAGCTGCTTCTGCATGTTAGGGTTAATGCAGACCAGTGGCAAACACAACTTAAACTTGTTTTAACTACAATTTTAAAGTATAATATAGTAAACATTCTGTTCTAAAAATGACAATTTCCCATCAGGAAATTTCCTGTTGGTAAATACATGTTTATGACAATCCTAAAGGGCCTTAACAATAGGAATCTTATTTTCCTCTAATTATCCAGTTATCTGGTAAATCTATCAGACTGTCTGTCTCAAAATAGGGACGAAATGTTCACAAGTTTGTGTTACCATTCAAACAAATTTTCAGTGTAGGTGTAACTACTTGTTTACTTTTGATTTAAAATAAATCTAAAAACTAGATTAGAATTCCAGTGCACTACTGGTATTTTAATCAGTACCATTATCTACATCTCTTAAATGAAAATTCATATACAAGAAACATGGTGTGTACTAATAAACCATTTTATACAAATAATTCAAATTCATGTTTGTTAGCACATAGTTTCAAAGATCTGAAAATCTTTCAATAGACATAAAGAGACATAAAGGAAATATGAGTTTCAGAGAGAAGGTAGTAAATCTGTTAATGAGAAGCGGAGAAAGGCTGAGGAAAAACAAGCTCTCTTATCCCTAGTCCCTGAAATGGTGAAGTCCAAGGTGAGTCACTGATGTTCTAGGTTGATGGTACAAATATCTATAGCGCAGCTTTGTTGCTCTCACTTCTTCCTTCACACCCTACTGCCCTAAACACACACACGTATTCCTAAAGAGCATTTTATTAAAAATTATACTACTGATTGCATTACCAGTTGGATGTAATAGAAAAACACTATTCATCAAGACACATGAATTCTAGTCCCAGATCTGCTATTGACCAGTTTTGTGACTTTGAGTTCCTTATACCTAATTGCTTTGGTTTTCTTCACCTCCCAAATGAAGATGAAGTTTGTCCTTTCTCCACAGAATGGCTGTGGGGAACATATAATATTATGCCTCCAGATTACTTTGTAAATGCCAAAGTGTTGCACAAATATGAGAACTTACTTATGTGCCAGGTTAGTTCTCACCATCGTCTCAACGTTTCCTCTTCCTGTGTTCTTTTTGTTAGATTCATGGAGTCACTCTCCTTCCATGACCTGCGGGCTGAAAACACGAGTCATTGTTTTCCCCCTTCGTCAATTCAGTCATCACTCCCCTCAATTAGGCCTCCATAGTGTGTACCAAATTGTTCCCCTCTAGCTTCCTTTCCGCTCCCTGAGCCAACGCATTTGCAGGACTCATTATTCCCCTGACAGGCTGCTAGTTTCTCTTCTAATTCTTTGCCAAAAGTGCTGGAATTGTTTCCTATAAATACAGATTTCTAGCTGACAATATACACACTCCTCAGCCTGGCATTCAAAGCCCTCCCACACTTTTCACCATTATTAACCGTTCCTGTCCTATGTGTGTGTTTGAGTGGGTGGGGGGAAGTTGAAGTGACCAATATCTCATCTTCCATCAATCAAAGCCCTCCCACACTTTCTTTTTTTTTTTTTTTTTTATTTATGTATTTATTTTTTTTTTTTAATTTATTTATTATTATTATACTTTAAGTTGTAGGGTACATGTGCATAACGTGCAGGTTTGTTACATATGTATACTTGTGCCATGTTGCTGTGCTGCACCCATCAACTCGTCATTTACATCAGGTATAACTCCCAATGCAATCCCTCCCCCCTCCCCCCTCCCCATGATAGGCCCCGGTGTGTGATGTTCCCCTTCCTGAGTCCGAGTGATCTCATTGTTCAGTTCCCACCTATGAGTGAGAACATGCGGTGTTTGGTTTTCTGTTCTTGTGATAGTTTGCTAAGAATGATGGATTCCAGCTGCATCCAAGTCCCTACGAAGGACTCAAACTCATCCTTTTTTATGGCTGCATAGTATTCCATGGTGTATATGTGCCACATTTTCTTAATCCAATCTGTCACTGATGGACATTTGGGTTGATTCCAAGTCTTTGCTATTGTGAATAGTGCTGCAATAAACATACGTGTGCATGTGTCTTTATAGCAGCATAATTTATAATCCTTTGGGTATATACCCAGTAATGGGATGGCTGGGTCATACGGTACATCTAGTTCTAGATCCTTGAGGAATCGCCATACTGTTTTCCATAATGGTTGAACTAGTTTACAATCCCACCAACAGTGTAAAAGTGTTCCTATTTCTCCACATCCTCTCCAGCACCTGTTGTTTCCTGACTTTTTAATGATTGCCATTCTAACTGGTGTGAGATGGTATCTCATTGTGGTTTTGATTTGCATTTCTCTGATGGCCAGTGATGATGAGCATTTTTTCATGTGTCTGTTGGCTGTATGAATGTCTTCTTTTGAGAAATGTCTGTTCATGTCCTTTGCCCACTTTTTGATGGGGTTGTTTGTTTTTTTCTTGTAAATTTGTTTGAGTTCTTTGTAGGTTCTGAATATTAGCCCTTTGTCAGATGAGTAGATTGCAAAAATTTTCTCCCATTCTGTAGGTTGCCTGTTCACTCTGATGGTAGTGTCTTTTGCTGTGCAGAAGCTCTTTAGTTTAATGAGATCCCATTTGTCAATTTTGGCTTTTGCTGCCATTGCTTTTGGTGTTTTAGACATGAAATCTTTGCCCATGCCTATGTCCTGAATGGTACTACCTAGGTTTTCCTCTAGGATTTTTATGGTATTAGGTCTAACATTTAAGTCTCTAATCCATCTTGAATTAATTTTCGTATAAGGAGTAAGGAAAGGATCCAGTTTCAGCTTTCTACTTATGGCTAGCCAATTTTCCCAGCACCATTTATTAAATAGGGAATCCTTTCCCCATTTCTTGTTTCTCTCAGGTTTGTCAAAGATCAAATGGCTGTAGGTGTGTGGTATTATTTCTGAGGACTCTGTTCTGTTCCATTGGTCTATATCTCTGTTTTGGTACCAGTACCATGCTGTTTTGGTTACTGTAGCCTTGTAGTATAGTTTGAAGTCAGGTAGCGTGATGCCTCCAGCTTTGTTCTTTTGACTTAGGATTGTCTTGGAGATGCGGGCTCTTTTTTGGTTCCATATGAACTTTAAAGCAGTTTTTTCCAATTCTGTGAAGAAACTCATTGGTAGCTTGATGGGGATGGCATTGAATCTATAAATTACCTTGGGCAGTATGGCCATTTTCACAATATTGATTCTTCCTATCCATGAGCATGGTATGTTCTTCCATTTGTTTGTGTCCTCTTTGATTTCACTGAGCAGTGGTTTGTAGTTCTCCTTGAAGAGGTCCTTTACATCCCTTGTAAGTTGGATTCCTAGGTATTTTATTCTCTTTGAAGCAATTGTGAATGGAAGTTCATTCCTGATTTGGCTCTCTGTTTGTCCGTTACTGGTGTATAAGAATGCTTGTGATTTTTGCACATTAATTTTGTATCCTGAGACTTTGCTGAAGTTGCTTATCAGCTTAAGGAGATTTGGGCTGAGACAATGGGGTTTTCTAAATATACAATCATGTCATCTGCAAACAGGGACAATTTGACTTCTTCTTTTCCTAACTGAATACCCTTGATTTCTTTCTCTTGCCTGATTGCCCTAGCCAGAACTTCCAACACTATGTTGAATAGGAGTGGTGAGAGAGGGCATCCCTGTCTTGTGCCAGTTTGCAAAGGGAATTTTTCCAGTTTTTGCCCATTCAGTATGATATTGGCTGTGGGTTTGTCATAAATACTCTTATTATTTTGAGGTACGTTCCATCAATACCGAATTTATTGAGCGTTTTTAGCATGAAGGGCTGTTGAATTTTGTCAAAAGCCTTTTCTGCATCAATTGAGATAATCATGTGGTTCTTGTCTTTGGTTCTGTTTATATGCTGGATTATGTTTATTGATTTGCGAATGTTGAACCAGCCTTGCATCCCAGGGATGAAGCCCACTTGATCATGGTGGATAAGCTTTTTGATGTGTTGCTGAATCCGGTTTGCCAGTATTTTATTGAGGATTTTTGCATCGATGTTCATCAGGGATATTGGTCTAAAATTCTCTTTTTTTGTTGTGTCTCTGCCAGGCTTTGGTATCAGGATGATGTTGGCCTCATAAAATGAGTTAGGGAGGATTCCCTCTTTTTCTATTGATTGGAATAGTTTCAGAAGGAATGGTACCAACTCCTCTTTGTACCTCTGGTAGAATTCAGCTGTGAATCCATCTGGTCCTGGACTTTTTTTGGTTGGTAGGCTATTAATTGTTGCCTCAATTTCAGAGCCTGCTATTGGTCTATTCAGGGATTCAACTTCTTCCTGGTTTAGTCTTGGAAGAGTGTAAGTGTCCAGGAAATTATCCATTTCTTCTAGATTTTCCAGTTTATTTGCGTAGAGGTGTTTATAGTATTCTCTGATGGTAGTTTGTATTTCTGTGGGGTCGGTGGTGATATCCCCTTGATCATTTTTAATTGCGTCGATTTGATTCTTCTCTCTTTTCTTCTTTATTAGTCTGGCTAGTGGTCTGTCAATTTTGTTGATCTTTTCAAAAAACCAACTCCTGGATTCATTGATTTTTTGGAGGGTTTTTTGTGTTTCTATCTCCTTCAGTTCTGCTCTGATCTTAGTTATTTCTTGCCTTCTGCTAGCTTTCGAATGTGTTTGCTCTTGCTTCTCTAGTTCTTTTAATTGCGATGTTAGAGTGTCAATTTTACATCTTTCCTGCTTTCTCTTGTGGGCATTTAGTGCTATAAATTTCCCTCTACACACTGCTTTAAATGTGTCCCAGAGATTCTGGTATGTTGTATCTTTGTTCTCATTGGTTTCAAAGAACATCTTTATTTCTGCCTTCATTTCGTTATGTACCCAGTAGTCATTCAGGAGCAGGTTGTTCAGTTTCCATGTAGTTGAGCGGTTTTGAGTGAGTTTCTTAGTCCTGAGTTCTAGTTTGATTGCACTGTGGTCTGAGAGACAGTTTGTTATAATTTCTGTTCTTGTACATTTGCTGAGGAGTGCCTTACTTCCAATTACGTGGTCAATTTTGGAGTAAGTATGATGTGGTGCTGAGAAGAATGTATATTCTGTTGATTTGGGGTGGAGAGTTCTATAGATGTCTATTAGGTCTGCTTGTTGCAGAGATGAATTCAATTCCTGGATATCCTTGTTAACTTTCTGTCTCGTTGATCTGTCTAATGTTGACAGTGGAGTGTTGAAGTCTCCCATTATTATTGTATGGGAGTCTAAGTCTCTTTGTAAGTCTCCAAGGACTTGCTTTATGAATCTGGGTGCTCCTGTATTGGGTGCATATATATTTAGGATAGTTAGCTCTTCCTGTTGAATTGATCCCTTTACCATTATGTAATGGCCTTCTTTGTCTCTTTTGATCTTTGATGGTTTAAAGTCTGTTTTATCAGAGACTAGTATTGCAACCCCTGCTTTTTTTTGTTCTCCATTTGCTTGGTAAATCTTCCTCCATCCCTTTATTTTGAGCCTATGTATGTCTCTGCGTGTGAGATGGGTCTCCTGAATACAGCAGACTGATGGGTCTTGACTCTTTATCCAGTTTGCCAGTCTGTGTCTTTTAATTGGAGCATTTAGTCCATTTACATTTAAGGTTAATATTGTTATGTGTGAACTTGATCCTGCCATTATGATATTAACTGGTTATTTTGCTCATTAGTTGATGCAGTTTCTTCCTAGCCTCAATGGTCTTTACATTTTGGCATGTTTTTGCAATGGCTGGTACCGGTTGTTCCTTTCCATGTTTAGTGCTTCCTTCAGGATCTCTTATAAGGCAGGCCTAGTGGTGACAAAATCTCTAAGCATTTGCTTATCTGTAAAGGATTTTATTTCTCCTTCACTTATGAAACTTAGTTTGGCTGGATATGAAATTCTGGGTTGAAAATTCTTTTCTTTAAGAATGTTGAATATTGGCCCCCACTCTCTTCTGGCTTGTAGAGTTTCTGCGGAGAGATCTGCTGTTAGTCTGATGGGCTTCCCTTTGTGGGTAACCCGACCTTTCTCTCTGGCTGCCCTTAAGATTTTTTCCTTCATTTCAACTTTGGTGAATCTGGCAATTATGTGTCTTGGAGTTGCTCTTCTCGAGGAGTATCTTTGTGGCGTTCTCTGTATTTCCTGGATTTGAATGTTGGCCTGCCCTACTAGGTTGGGGAAGTTCTCCTGGATGATATCCTGAAGAGTGTTTTCCAATTTGGTTCCATTTTCCCCCTCACTTTCAGGCACCCCAATCAGACGTAGATTTGGTCGTTTTACATAATCCCATACTTCTTGCAGGCTTTGTTCGTTTCTTTTTCTTCTTTTTTCTTTTGGTTTCTCTTCTCGCTTCATTTCATTCATTTGATCTTCAATCGCTGATACTCTTTCTTCCAGTTGATCGAGTCGGTTACTGAAGCTTGTGCATTTGTCACGTATTTCTCGTGTCATGGTTTTCATCTCTTTCATTTCGTTTAGGACCTTCTCTGCATTAATTACTCTAGCCATCAATTCTTCCACTTTTTTTTCAAGATTTTTAGTTTCTTTGCGCTGGGTACGTAATTCCTCCTTTAGCTCTGAGAAATTTGATGGACTGAAGCCTTCTTCTCTCATCTCGTCAAAGTCATTCTCCGTCCAGCTTTGATCCGTTGCTGGCGACGAGCTGCGCTCCTTTGCCGGGGGAGATGCGCTCTTATTTTTTGAATTTCCAGCTTTTCTGCCCTGCTTTTTCCCCATCTTTGTGGTTTTATCTGCCTCTGGTCTTTGATGATGGTGATGTACTGATGGGGTTTTGGTGTAGGTGTCCTTCCTGTTTGATAGTTTTCCTTCTAACAGTCAGGACCCTCAGCTGTAGGTCTGTTGGAGATTGCTTGAGGTCCACTCCAGACCCTGTTTGCCTGGGTATCAGAAGCAGAGGCTGCAGAAGATAGAATATTTCTGAACAGCGAGTGTACCTGTCTGATTCTTGCTTTGGAAGCTTCCTCTCAGGGGTATACTCCTCCCTGTGAGGTGTGGGGTGTCAGACTGCCCCTAGTGGGGGATGTCTCCCAGTTAGGCTACTCAGGGGTCAGGGACCCGCTTGAGCAGGGAGTCTGTCCCTTCTCAGATCTCAGCCTCCGTGTTGGGAGATCCACTGCTCTCTTCAAAGCTGTCAGACAGAGTCGTTTGCGTCTGTGCAGAGGTGTCTGTGTGACTTAGTTTACTGTGCCCTGTCCCCAGAGGTGGAGTCTACAGAGACAGGCAGGTTTCCTTGAGCTGCTGTGAGCTCCACCCAGTTCGAGCTTCCCAGCACCTTTGTTTACCTACTTAAGCTTCAGCAATGGCGGGGGCGCCCCTCCCCCAGCCTCGCTGCTGCCTTGCCGGTAGATCACAGACTGCTGCGCTAGCAACGAGGGAGGCTCCGTGGGTGTGGGACCCTCCCGGCCAGGTGTGGGATATGATCTCCTGGTGTGCCTGTTTCCTAAAGCGCAGTATTGGGGTGGGAGTTACCCGATTTTCCAGGTGTTGTGTGTCTCAGTTCCCCTGGCTAGGAAAAGGGACTCCCTTCCCCGTTGCGCTTCCCAGGTGAGGCAATGCCTCACCCTGCTTCAGCTCTCGCTGGTCGGGCTGCAGCAGCTGACCAGCTCCGATCGTCCGGCACTCCCCAGTGAGATGAACCCAGTACCTCAGTTGAAAATGCAGAAATCACCGGTCTTCTGTGTCGCTCGCGCTGGGAGTTGGAGACTGGAGCTGCTCCTATTCGGCCATCTTGCTCCGCCCCCTCCCACACTTTCATCACTGCTAGCCATTCCCATGAATGTTTGCGTTTGGGTTGGATGGGGGGAGTTGAAGTGGCCCGTCTCTCACCTTCCATCTATCATGCCAGCTGCAGTGCAACTTTAAGCATTAACACAGACTATTCCATCGTTGTGGGATGTCTGTGCTCTTCTTCCACTTCTGAATCCCCTACCATCTTAAGTCCTATTTCAAATCCAAGCTTTCTTCCAGCTCTCTAATCATAACAGATCTCCCCGTCCCTCTTCCTCCCTTGTAGTCAGTATATTCATTATCCACTGGTATGTAAATAAGTACTACAAGACTCAGCAGCTTGAAATAGGAAACATTTATTATCTAATGTTTTTTCCAAGGCGCAGCTTAGGTATTTACCTCTAGCTCAAGATCTTTTCCAAGGATGCAAGTGGTTGTGGTCATTTCAAGACTTAGCTGGGGTTGAAGATGCTGCTTCCAATTTCACCCACATGGCTGTTGGCATGAGGCTTCTATACCTCCCTACATAACCGTCTCCTGGGGACTGGTTGTGATGTAGCTTCTCTTGAGCAAGTGATCCATGGGAAAGGTACAACAAGCACTCAATATACCAGCCAATAATCTTAGAAGTGGCATATCATCACTTTCTCCATAAGGTATTGGTCACACAGACCAACCTTAGTGTAATGGGGAGGGGAGGCTGTACAAGGTGTGAGTATCAGAGGCATGGATCTTTGTGAAGTTGAAGGCTGGCCAGCACATTCCTCTAGCGCATTATTTTGTGGTTACTATAGTACTTACCATTACACCACTCCTCCAGCGTGGTACAACTTCACCTACTAGACACCAAACAATCTGACTTTACTTGTTACACTCTTACATCATCAGGAAAAATGATTCATGCAAAGTAGATGCCCATGAAATGTTGTTTTACGTAAGTACATTTCTACCATGTTCAAGGTTCTGAGTTATTTATAGCCTTGTGTTAAGAAAGTTCAGGTCCTGAGTGTGATTTTCTCTGAGGGTTAGTGAGTCTTATGCAGAAACTGTGTATGTTACTTGTGCTTTAAACTTAGGAACTCATATTTCAAACACATTTCACTGCTAACAAAGTTGGTTGTAAAAGAGATTTGAAGGGCATTAACTACATTCCATCACCACTGCTAAAAATTAATTAGGAATGTGTGTTCTACCAACTTACTGACAGTGATCAAATATGTACACTTGATTTTATAAGAATAAGAAGAGTGCATGGCAGAAAAACACTGGGTTTCCAAGAACTTATATTCCAAGATAAATTAACTGTTTTACATTAAACCAGTTTACATGTTGCCTCTTACCGTCATCATCAAAAAACAAGTTTATTCCAACTCTAAAACTGACATAAAAATTCTTCCTTAATAACTGGAATTTTGAATGAAGATGAGAATAGAAAATGCATGTGAAAATGTATATCAACTTGTAAGAAAGACTCAATAACCTTGTACTCATCACTTGATACTTTATACATTGAGGAATGTTGCTTCCCAATTTTTGTCATCTGTACTTCTATCTTTCACTATTAGACCACAAAATTGACCCTATGATATCCTGTTTTCAAAGGTATCAGATATTCCAATTAGGATTTATATCTCACTAGCAACCTAGAGGTTAGGACAATGAAAGGAGGGCTGCTTTCATGAGGCAAATAGGTGCTTCTTCTTTTATCTAACAAAACTCTTGGACACCTTAGGGCAATCTAGGAAAATATTAAAATTACAATTCCAAACTCCCAAAGACATCTTTAGAATACAATTTAATAAATACAATTGCAAGCTCCTCAAAGACCAATTAAATCAGAATTTCTAGAAGTAGGACCTTAGCATCTTCATTTTTAAAAGGTCCACAGTAAATTCTGATATTCATTTATTATTGAGAATCACTGGGGGAAGCGCTATGGGATGGCAAGAAAAAACTTCCAGAAAGCAAGCGAAAAAAATGTAATTTTATCTTATACTCAGCAAGTCATAGAATTAGAATTTTCCTAAGCTCAAAGGGAAAACTAGATTGATTGTACCTCACTGGTCTTTGAATGTGCAGATAAAATATCTTCTTTTTAAATAGTAAATCCAAAGGCATAATATTCTTTTGAACATGCTTTAATGTAAATGTTTTTCATATTTAAAATATACATAATTACAAATATATGACTCATTTTCTACTTTATCTTATTTATTGCATACTTTCTAATAAGAGAAGGCCTATTCTCTGGAATGAATTAGTAAAATAAATAGCAGGTCTTAAATTTGAATTCGTGTACCTAGATTGATAGCTCAATATTTTCTCATTAAATTGCAGTAGTAAGTATATCAACTTGTAATATAATATTTGTAATATGAGATAGTTGTGCTTGTGCACACACCCATGTGTTTAGTTTGTAGGGATAGCAACACTGTCTTCCTACAGATACCTGTACTGTTAACTCAGAAAATGCCTGGGATCCGGTGAGTCCTCCTATAATTAATCATTTCAAGGACTTGCCATTAGACTAAGTTAACTCCTCATTGAATCCTCTCAGCTCAAAACAATCAATTTTGAATGTATGTCTCTTGAAAAATCAAATTTACTGTGTGTTGGTTGAAAGAAGGAAAGAAAAGATTACCTGTAAGCTTATTTAAGCATTTGTTTTAGTATCTGTGAAAATCTAACCCTTTTATTTGGCTTTTCATCTTCTATCAATTATAGTAATATATAATTGACAGTAAAATAGAAATAAAACAAATAAAAAAGATACTTCAAAGTTGAATACAGTTTGAGAAAACATGGCCTTTCTAGAAAGGATGACCTTAATGTCAAATGGCAAGCCTTTGACTCTATATAAATTGCTCTATTCATTAAAATGTTAAAGCTCAGCACATAAAGATGAAAGCCAAGTTTCTTTTCATTACCAATACCCTCCTGTTGAGTATTTGGAAAGTTATATTTCCATCAATGCATTTGATCTTTTCAAATTAAATTACTCACTTTGAGTGAGCTAGATGGAAAATGAGTTATATTAAAATTAATGGTTTTCCTCACCTTTCAAATGTGAACGGCAATAATTTCCTCTAGTTTTATTTTCTGTTTTACCATGCAAAAAGATTCTTTGGAACATATTGTAAATAGAAAAAATGCATATTATTGAATAGATATTTGCATGCCCCATGGCTCTGGAAAGTCTCCCTGGAAGTCTGTGTCCCCTCAGTTCTGGCTATAAGGAACTGCTCCATCTCAGTGTCTATACCTAGCAGGGCAGATGGCCCTCAGCAAATGTTTGTTACATTAAAACTTGAGATATAAGAATTAGATGATAAAGTTTTTCACTGTCTTCAAACTATAAAATTATACGAAGTGGCTACACAATACTACGTATTAAATTCCAGCCTCTACCTAGCAGGAGTTGGTTACCTAAAATTGTCAATTCGTCAAGACAGAACACTGTTGAGGGCAATCCTACCATATGTTCTGGCCAATTTGTATTGACTTTTCTTTAAATATTTTTTCAGGGATTATTACAGTTGGTTTGATTATGCTACTGTGTTGACATAAAGTAATAATTAGTCTAAATTAATATAATGTATAGAAATATTATATTACTTTTGGAGAGAAAACCTATGAGATAGACACAAATTCTGTCTCTACCAAAAAATACACAAACAGTTTGATGTTATTCCTTCCAAACTCATGTTATAAACTGACAGTAAAGGCAGATTGGCTGACTTGCCTCCTACAGCACTTAAAATAAACCTGTTACAGACTACTACATATTCTATTCAATTGACTCAGAAAGAAGAATGTGATGGTAGAGAAAGATTCGGTTATTCTCTTATTCAACTCAATTTACAACCGTATATTTCAAGGAGATACAATTTATTACATTTATTACTAGATGAATTCAGTGGTGATTAATGGGTTTATATAAATGGCAGAATATTCATTTTTACTATGGTTACAATTTGGTATTCTAGATGGATGAAAACTCATTTAGATAGGAGTTTAAATGTATGTAATGCCCCAAGAAGCATTCCAAATGCAATCATAATGTTATTATTCTATTAGTAAGAATTCATTTGCAGATGATAGAAAACATTCTAGCTATTTTAAGCGTGAAGTGATGTTTATAAAATTTTTAGAAGAATCATAGTGGTAGGTTTTAGGATGAATTTCAATAAAAGGTTTCCAGAACAACCCTGGGAGTTGGGCTGCTCAGAGAGTAACATAATCAGAGAGCTTGGCCATTAAGAAACTGCTGTCACAGTTGTTGGCTTTGGGTTAAAACATTCTAGCTGAGATTTCAGAGTAAATTTGTAGCAGCTGGAACAACTGCCATCTACTAGATTAAGAAACTTAAAGTATAATGGAAAAAAAAAAAAAGAAAACTGTTTTCTAACACATTATGGTCTCCCTCCTACTTCAAGGGCCAAGCAAGGGCATAGTATCAGCAGAATGCTAAACACATATAAATCCTTTTTGTACGTTTTTTTTTTTTTTTTTTTTTTTTTTGAGACATGAGGTGTTAGTTTCACAGTCTCCGATACACAGAAAGGCAACCTGGAAAGATGTTGGAATACATGTACAGTGAATCAATCTAACGCATGCACCACATTGAACTTTAAATTCATGTTATTAATAACGAACACATAAAACCACTCCAAAGTGATCATAAAATATCTAGTTTGATTAGAAAAACACAAACACATGATTTTATCTTTAATTAGGTAGGTTTTTTGTTTGTATTATAACTGCATTATTAGAATAAACAATTCTAATACTTTTTAAACAAATGATGTCAATATCTGTTGTATGAGCTGTATCATTATTAATTTCACATTATCACTAGTAAGATATCACATAGATACTGACAAAATTGTGGGCGAATTTTCCTACAATAATTTTATATTTTTCCCAGATAGACATCAATTTCTTTAAGTGACAGTTAGCTGTTTCATATGAGTCAATACAAATGGGAATCTTTAATATTTATTATTATTATTTTTATTGTAATTAAACTTTGATGATTTAGCAACAAGTTACAAGGTGACATTTCTTGGCAAGAGCTCAAATAGTAAAAAAGTCATTATACTGTCATAATTTCTGAAGAAATTTGCATTTTGAAACAAACAATCTATCAGGATGTAAATATTTTGAGAACTTTCTCAATGCAAAAAATCCATTTGTATAGTAACCGAGGAAACAGTGAATGATCAGAAGATATAGATTGTTGGATCTAAATCCCAAATTACCTATTGTTAGAGTTTCTGTGATGAAAATAAAAAGTCAACATGTCTATAATTTTGAATAGTTCTTAGCAGGTTAGGAGAATATATTATTTTTGTCTGATATTTTGTAAGTCACAGGTTTCCAAATATTCAGGTACGATAACAAAACAGATATTGCATATATTCTTACATGGCCAAAATACAGGCTCAGATAAAAATATTTACAACTTACTGAAATGAACAGATTTCCAAGATTTTCAATATTTGCATTGCTAGTATAGCTAGTTTAACAGCACCAGGTGTAAGTAGTTCTCAGAGGTTTTATGTGACATCAAGGAAAATGCCAAGTCAACAGTATGATAAGGTTAACCAATATGCTAAAGCAACCAACTGAACTAACATAAGTAAAGTATTCAAGTTAAAAGATATAGTGCATCTTGTTTATAACATGTTATTTAGTCAACTGTTGGAGAATGAATTGAGTTGTAAGTTCAGAGTACAATATATTGGAAATGATATTAATAAATTGTAGTTTAGACTGAGGAAATTAAATAGATGGTAAAAGGTCTTCAAACCGTATCATATGCATACTGATTAAGCAAAAAAGAACAGATAAAATTCCAGTGTAATAGGTGCGTTAGTTTGTTTGGACTGTTATAACAAAAATACCATAGACTGGGTGGTTTAAAAGTCACAGAAATTTATTCTTCACAGTTTTGGAGGCTGGGAATTCTAAGATCAAGGCACTGGTAGATTTGGCACCTGGTGAAGGCCCCTTCCCTAGTTCATAAACAGTGTCTTCTTGCTGTGTTCTCACATGGTGGAAGGAGCAAACAAGCTCTCTGGGGCCTCTTTTATAAGGTCACTAATAATATTCACGAGGATAGAGCCCTCATGACCTAATTACTCCCCAAAAGGCCCTGCCTCCTGATACCATCACCGTGGGGGTTAGGATTTTAACATAGGAATTTTGGAAAAACACAAACAATCACATCATAGTCATAGGCCAGGATTAAAATTTTTTTTAAAAAACTTAAATATTCAATCAATATTAAGAGTGCCTTCTCAAAATTAGAACGTCCCTGACAATGGGACTTTTAAAGTAATGAAATGCTGACCTTCACTAATATGCAAAAACCTTAAGAGTTATTAGATAAAGGTCAGTTAAGTCTCGATAAGTTTTAAACAGCTACCCAAGATTGTGAGATTTCAGCTTCGATCATCTGTGTAAAGATCTGTTTGCTCAGCATGAGACAGATAAAGCAGCTATCTTTTCAGCTGTCAAAAGTCTGCACCAGGCAGGTTACCAGAGAGATTTACCTCCAGTCAGAAATTAAAATAACATCCTTTCCTTTCCATCATTGTAACACTTTTATTGTCCTGGTCTTGATAATTATCCTATGGTGATGTTAACACCAGGGGAAGTTGCCAGAAGGATATATGGGAACACTCTGTACTACTTTTGTGACTCTGCTGTAAGCCTTAAATTATTTCAAAATAAAAGTAAAAACAAAAATGTCTCCCAAATTAAACAGATTTAATAGAAAACCAGGGAAGTAATTTGTAATTTACACAGTTAATTGGATTCCTAATGTGTAAATTACTATTTTGTTCTTTATACTTATTTTACTGATAACCAGGGAGACATACGTCTTCATTTTAATCTGCGTATCTATGTGTATATAACATCTGCACAGATTATTACTAGAGCTTACTATTTTCTTCATTATTTTATAACTATAACCATACATAAACTGGAAGCCAACTGTACCTTGAAATAAATAGCAAATTAGACGTCAATTTTCAGGACATATTCTATTCTTGACAGAATTTCCTAATAACATGCAACATTTGTTGACATACTCTTCTCTGATCTTCACTAGGGCAGGTGGGTGGGTAGAAATGTGAGAAAATTTTTCATTCTTTGGTGTTGGTAGCAAGAAATGCAGGAGCTGAGGAAGCAAGCTCCTCAACTGTGGAGACCTCATTCCCGTTGTCATAGTTTGGGTTCCCCAAGAAAACACCAAGACTCAGATTTGCACTTAGGGAGAGATGTATTGGAGAATATTTTGGGAAATAAAACCTGTGGGAGGTGAAGAACACAGGAATGGGCAAAGGTGGAGGTGATACAGTTGCAGCAGGGGCTCTGGGGCTGGGATGGCCCTTTGAAATTGAGCTGAACTGGCGCTTGCCAGTACACCACATTGATTAGTTACTGTATGTGCACACACCCAGGAGAAGGGCCAGGGTCTTGGATATATTTAACTGAATGCCCCATGGGAGAGACAGGGCTGACAGCCATCAGTGCCAACCCTCCTAGCAGCTGGGAGAATGTGTCAGTACTGAAAGGGAGCTCTTAGTAGCACATTGCAGTTCATACTGCATAAGCTCATACTGCAGTTCATCTCTTGGACTGCTTGGCTCAAATTGTTTCATACAGGCCAGGCATGTTGGCTCACACCTGTAATCTCAGCACTTTGGGAGGCTGAGGTGGGTGGATCATCTGAGGTTAGAAGTTCGAGACCAGCCTGGCCAGCATGGTGAAACCCTGTCTCTACTAAAAATACAAAAATTAGCCTGGCGTGGTGGTGCATGCCTGTAGTCTCAGTTCCTCGGGAGGCTGAGGGAGGAGATCACCTGAACTTGGGAGGCAGGCAGAGGTTGCAGTGAGCCGAGATCACACCACCGCACTCCAGTCTGGGCGACAGAGTGAGACTTCATCTCAAAAATAAAAAGTAAAAACAGGCAAACAAAACTTGCTTCATATAAGTTCTGCACAGCTCCTCACGGATTCTGATTGGTCTCTTTTCATGGAAAAATGTACAAAACAGAGGTTGGTGCAACAAACTACAATCCCATCACACCAGCCCTTATCCAGGCTGCAAATGAATACTCAACATCCTTCTCCTCTATATCAATCCTAGATTCCTCTCATTCTCAGCTAGCCCCTGAGTCTAGGTGATTTACCTGCTACGGTGGCCCCAGTACCCTCTCTTTGAAATCTATGATCTTGTCCCAATGCCCTTCTCAGGACACGGATGCTACACCTGTGCTTTTTATCATCAAAACTTGACAGGGGAGGATCAGAATCTTGTGAATGAATCCTTAGGCTGTGAAATGTATTCTTCCCAGCCCCCTTAAGCAATAGCAGAAAGAGAAGCTCTTTCTGATAATCAGAGGAAATTACTCCTACCAATGTGATTACTTCTTTTCTTACCTACGGCTCTCTTGGAAAAACTACCTAAGGAACCCAGTGGCAGCCATGATTTAAAGTTTACTGGGACACCTGCTGTGTCTCTTGGTGGAAAATTAGCTTTCTGGGAACTAGAATGTCTAGACATTCAGAACGGAGAGAACTGGGAGAGGAAGCACAAATTCCTCAAGTGGGTCACTGTCAAGTGATGGTAGATGTGGGCATGCCTACTGCCACTCTTGGGCTCTTGGGCCTCAGGGCACAATAAAATAGTTATTGATTTAGGGTATGTTTTTCATTCTAAGGATGGCGCAACATCATTTCAAGGTGTCATCTCTAAGCTGGCACCTCAGCTGCACCCCCAGAAGGCTATTTCACTGCTCTGTCACAGTGGAGCTCCTGGAGCTGCAATATGTGATATGGCTGGTGGTTCTCATGGCCACGCATCCATCGGTGTGTGCATCCCGGCATGGCCTTTGCTGTAATGTGGGAGTGCCGTGGGCTGATGTGATGTTATGCCTCATCCTGTGCTGCTGAATCAAGTACTGAATAAGCCCTTGAATAGTAATGTGGAATTGGTCACTAAAGGCAGGACAGGCAAATGAAAATCCAGGATATATGCTGATTCCAGTCAAGATGAATTGTTGCAATTTCGAATGTAATAAACTTGATACCAAGTTACATTCATAACTCAAAGAGAGTCACCAGATTTGTTCTGCGTTTTCTTGGTGTAAAGTATACAATTCAATAAATAGCCCTTTATTTTGGAAGAGATGTCTCAGCGTGCCCCATAAAACGCAACTAACTTGTTCCTTAGCTCTTTATTGGCTAGATTTCACACCACCTGAAAGTGCACATTTCTTGCCAAACCTTTAGTCTACTTCCCATTTCTTGCTCATCTGATATCATTATCATGATGCTCTCAATAGAGGAGACTAGAAGAAGGTATGATGCTCCAGGTGCCTTCTGACTATAGTGTAGCAGATGATGAGAGAGTTACTGTAACCCTAGGACAAAATGACAAATCTACTGCTATCCTGTCCATGTGAATATGAAAGGACAGCCACCTCCTCTGGGCGTCCATGTAGCAGTGGGGGCAAGTAGAGAGGGCAAAATAACTTGAATCTGCTTATATAGATCTATTGATGGAAGCAGCTAATAAGGTACGAGGAAAAATGACAAATATGTGAGTATTATAGGCTTATGTTTATGTGTGTGCTAATGTGTGTATATGAAATACATACACACATGTATGTGTTTAGTAAATACATATGAACATACACACATATGTACATATATGTGCATTTCTCTGTGTATTTATGACCAATTGTGTTATTCCATTGGAGACTGGAGACTGGGTGATTTAGAAGGAAAATAGGGTTATTTGGCTCATGATTCTGCAGGTTGTCAGTGAAGCATAGTGTCAGCATCTCCTTGTGGGTGGGGGGCCTCAGAAAGCTTACAGTCATGGCAGGAGGCAAAGGGGAAACCAGCGTGGCACATGACAAGAGAGGGAGGAAGAGAGAGAAGAAGAGGAGCGAGGTTCCCTTAAACGACTAGCTCTCCTGTGAATTCATTACCATGGGAAGGGAACCAAGTCATTCATCAGGGATTTGCTTCCATGACCCAAACACCCCCTAGTATGTCCCACCTCCAACCCTAGGGATCACATTTTAACATGAAATTTGCAGGCAACAAACATCCGTACTATATCAATGTTGTCTTCAAACAAACCACTGTTGTCTTCTAATAGAAGTGGCTATAAAATATTTGCTCGAATACACATCAGTTGGAGTGTTTACTCAAAATGATGATTCTAAAGTCCCACCTTCACTTCCACAACATGTAGTAGGCTTTTGTTGTAACTTTGGAATTTTAATTTTAATTCAGCAGTAAAAATAATTATTCTGATTCCCAGGAAACTCACTTTGGAAACTCTTTTACTTGAGAAGAGTTCCTAAAATTTCCATCAGTCAAACATTTCCTCATTTGACCACACTATTGAAGTGTGACTAACGCTAGTTCATGTTAAATAAAACATAAAAAATAGAGTAATTAAAAAGAGTCTATATAAATAAAAACAGTTTAAGGCAAGTCTTTTTTCAAGAGCAAAACCTAAAGTGTGAGGACATTGAATAATCACCTTGCTTAATTTCACATCATAACTTTTACAATGTCCAGGGCACATCCTCATCATACTCAACTTCAATCCAGTGAAAGAAGAAAATATGACCAGTTCTCCAGAGAGCACACAATCACTGCAGGAAAACTTTATGAATAATTAGATGTTAGAATTGGCAAGGGATATTTTAAAGCTGCTATTATAACTGTACTCAATAACACTAAAAAAGTGCCTAATATATGAAAACATAAGAAATCAAAGCAAATAAACAGAAACTATAAAAAGAAACCAATGGAAATTTAGAACTAAAAAATACAATATGAAAGATTAAAAATTTCTTGGGGTAGGTATAAAAGCAGATTGGAGATGAGAAAGAAAAATGACAGTGTGCTAGAAGATAGTTCAATAAAAATTATCTGATGTTTTATTAGTAAAGAAAAGAGAGGGAGAATATGATTAAAAAATAAATGGTACCTCAGGGATCTCTGGGATAATATTCAAAGGTAACATGTCTGTAATTAGAGTCCAGGAGGAGAGCAGAGAGAAAATGGGACAGAAAAATTTTGAAATACATTATGGTGTACAAAGTTTCATCAATTTAGTCATAAGTTTAAGAGATTGAAGTTCAGACAATTCCAAGAAGGATGAATATGAAGAAATCCACATCAAACTCATCATAGTAAAACTACTAATACCACAGTTAAAAGAAAAATCTTTAAAATGCCCATAGAAAAATGACACATTACATATAGAGGAGTACAGACTTTTTATAAAATTCTAGAACTGAGCAACACAACAGCTGTAATAAAAAATTAATGAAAAATGAGTGGCATACAGAAGAATGGTCATGAACTTGCAGATAGGACTATGCAAATTATCCCACCTGAAGAAGACAGAGAAAAGTAAATTACAGAAAAATAATAGCACTTCAGTGATTCTGAGACAATACCAAGTAGACAAAATATAAATGTAGTTCTAGGAGAGGACAGGGGAAAACGAACAGAGAAAATATTTCAAGTAACAATGTCCTGATTTCTCCAACTTGGTGAAAGGCATCTATTTACAGATAAGACACAAGAAGCTCAGGACGTCTCAACCAAGTTAAATATCAAAAAGCTAAACATACCTAGGTACATACACAAACTGCTCTAGCCCAAATTCAAAGGGCAAATTTTGAAAGCCAGAGAAAAGGGGGACAATGAAAAAGGGAGAAAGAACAATAGAAATTATGTCTGACTTCTCATCGGAAGCAAGGCTGGAAGTAATGGAATGACATCTTTCAAGCAGGGGCCAGAGTAAAGAAAGCAAAATACACATACTACAACAACAACAATAACAACAAAAACACTTAACCCAAACTTTTAATCCAGCAAAAATATTCATCAAAAATAAAGATATTTTATGTTTTTTTTAAGCTAAGAGAATTTGCCACCAGCACACCTAAACTGTAAGATAGAAGTTTTAATACTTCTATTTGAAATACAAGTAGAAGGTAAATATAAAAAGCTAGCTGTTTCTTATTTTTTAAAGACAACTTTAAAAAAAATTAATGTCTACTTAAGGTAAAACGATCTCTCTTCATTATGGGATTTAAAATCTATGTGAAATTAGTGACACTACAAGTCCAAAGAACAAGGGCATATTAAATGGAACTATATTGAAAGGTTTTTACATTTGTAAGGTGTGAATTGGTATAATATAAATTGAATGTCAATTGCGATGAGTTAAGAGATATACTGTATTTCCTAGAACAACCAGTAAAATTCGTAAAAAAAGATATAAAGGAAATGACTACATAAATTTTTATATAACTAAAAAGCATGTGGAAGAAATAAAACAGAATGCTAAAAGATACTATATTAATTCCAAAGAAGGCAGGATAATCAGAAGGGAGAAACATAGAAGAGGGTAAAAAGTGGAAAAATAATGGCAAAATGGTGAACTTAAACCCAATCACAAGGATTCCAATGATAAAGACACAGGGAAATGGAAAAGTAATAGTGTGCAAATGTTACAGCACAACAAAGCTGACGGGACTCTATTAATATCAGACAAAGTAGACTTCAGGACACGTAGGATAACCATCATAAGAGCTATGCTTTGTAAACATAAAAGCATGATTCATCAGGAAGACATGACTATTTTAAATGTTCACCTAATAGTAGAGCTTCAGAATGTAAGAAAAAAATGTTAAGAGGAATTGACCCACAATTACAGTTGGAAATTAGAATGCATCTTTCCTAGTAGCTGAGCAAAATTTATGAATAACACTATCTAATAATCTGACCTAGTTGATATTTCTAGAGCCCTATGACCAGCAACTTCAGATTCGTATTTGTTTCACATGCACAGGGAATATTATCAAGTAGACCATATACTAGACCATCAAAAGTTTCCATACCTTTCCAAAGAATGAAATATTACAGGGTGTGTTTTTTGACAATAGAATTAAATTAGAAATCAATAATAAAATACACCTAGAAACTTACAAATATTAGACACTACACAATACTTCTAAATAACCCATGAATTATAGGAGAACTCACAAGGAAATGAGGAGATATTCTTAGCTGAATAAAAATGGAAACATGGCGTTTCAAAATTTCTGTGATGCAGCAAAACCAGTGAGTTAGGGAAATTAATACTTTAAATGCCTACATAAAAACAGAAGAAAGGTGTTTAAATCAATAGTATGTTTCCAGCATAGAAAATTAGAAAAAGGCAAATTAAACACCAAGTAAGGAGAAGGAAGGAAATAATTCAGATGAAAACATATCTGTGAGGGTTGGGGGCAATGAGGGGAGGGAGAGCATTAGGACAAATAGCTAACGCATGCACAGCTTAAAACCTAGTCAATGGGTTGATAGGTGCAGCGAGCCACCATGGCACACATATAGCTATGTAACAAACCCACACGTTCTGCGCTTGTATCCTGGAACTTAAAGTAAAACTTAAAAAAAAAAAAGAAAAAATATATATATTTGAAATAAAAAGAGACAAACAGTATAGTAAATTACAGATGCTGAACGGTATTTCTCTGAAACAATTAATACAACTGGTAACCTCCTGGCAAAACTAATTGACCAAACTCAAAGGCTGTCAGGGTTCCCTTTGCAGATCCCATCAATAGTAATGATACTATGTTTATTAAATGCCTCCAATTGATAAAATGCATTTTACAAGTGGATTTTTTCTGATTCAATTCATAAAGTGAGTTATTTCTAATTTCTAATTTCAGTTCCTATAAAATTAATCTTTCGTATTCTTGCTGTTAGAAAACATTTTCTTCTATTTAAAATATATTTTAGTCTGCCCTTCATTATCACTTTTATGATTCAACTTATTTTTTTTTACTACTTGTAAACTATTCATATTTTTACTAAACTTTGTATGCTTCACAGAATAAATAATGTTAATATTTCCAAATGCAGTGGATTTCTAGTACTTGACAGGTAAGCCTTTGCAAAGTTAATATATTGTATTTGAAATATCCACCGGGAGGCAGAACTTGCAGTGAGCGGAGATCGCGCCACTACCCTCCAGCCTGGGTGACACAGCAAGACTCAGTTAAAAAAAAGAAAAGAAAAAAAAAAAAAAGAAATATACAAGCTGCTGAATAAGGAAATCAGAGAACCTCTTTTGTTTATAAGCAGGATCCCATCACCCTTATGTCCTAACTGGATAAATGTAACCAGTTATTGAAGCATTACCACAGTTTAATAACATACAAAGAGAGCCCCTCACCTCCCCCCAACAAAAAAAGCCTTTAAAAAAAAGATTTCCACACCTGCCTGTAGTCCTAACTACTTGTGAGTTTGAGGCAGGAGGATAGCTGGAGCTCAGGTGTTCAAGGCTGCAGTAAGCTATAATTGTGCCACTGTAGTCTAGCCTGAGTGACAAAGTAAGACCCTATCTCTACTTAAAAAAAAAAACCAACAAATTCTGAATTCCTTTCTTTCTTTGACCAATTGTTCTGGATGATTCATAGTTTCTTTGTGTCTTTCTTTGTGTCTGTAACCCCTTTTGAACAGTTGGCACTTTATTATTTCTAATACAAACAAAATAGCCCTAATGCCCTCAAATATGATTCCAAACAGTATAAGAAGATTGCAGCCTGTCCAAATTATCAGCCTTTTCACTTCTAATGTCGTTTTTGTTTATTAGTTCCTCATCACCCATCAGACCTCTTTTAGAATGCTTCAAACTGTTATTACATTAATGGAGGATTTCAACTCCCTGCACAGGAAAAAGAAAATACTCATAGGTAATTACTTACCATATTAAACATGCACAAGTTTGTGTGTATGTGCACACACACATATGTACCCTAAAAATAAAGTTTGCTAGATTCAACATTTTCATGGCATTTAGGAAGAAGAGAAAGGTCTTTGCAATATGCTTCTAGATCTATTTTAAATATGTAATAATAGCGGGGGAATCGGTTTATTTTTAGCCTGTTTATCTTAAGAAAATATATAATCTCAGTTAATCATGTGTCGATATGATGGGTGCAGATAGGGATAAATAAAGGGATAGATGATGGGTGCAGATAGGGATATTCTAGATCTATTTTAAATACATAATAATAGTGGGAGAATTGGTTTATTTTCAGCCTGTTTACCTTAAGAAAATACATAATCTCAGTTAATCACGTGTTGTACGATGAGTACAAATAGTGATAAATAAATAAAGGGATATACAATGGGTGCAGATAGGGGTATTCTGGATCTATTTTAAATATGTAATACATAGTGGCGGAACTGGTTTATTTTTAGCCTGTTTACCTTAAGAAAATATATCATCTCAGTGAATTATGGGTTGATACTATAGATGCAGATAGGGATATATTAAGGAATCTATGTGAACTCAAGATAATCATGCTTCATTTTTTAAAGTGCAAGTGAGAACAAGAATCATTTCTAGGATTTCATCATTCCCTGTAGCAATCAGTAAATAAACAAGCACTTATTGGGTGCTAAGTACCCAGAAGTAATCAACAATGAGAAGTCCATTAAAGATCCACACAACAGAGTGCCCTCTGCTTTAATGTGCAAGCTTCTAAGAAATAGATTCCAGAGAATTTTTGAGGTATGCTCATATATTTCTACTTCATTTATCAAATATTATTTTGGCATGTACTATTACTCAACACTACTATAGTTTCTAATGGGAAAATTATGACTGCAAAAAATATGGTAAGAGAGGAAGAAAGACGTGAGACACAGCCTGGGAGCAAACAAATCAGCATTAGGCTAATAATGTGGTGAACATTTTACAAACATCGTCTCGTTTTTGTCCTAACAAGAAAGCTGAGGTATGCTTTTACTATTTTGATCATACAGATGAAGAAATTGTCTCATTTTTATTAAGTAAAAGAGCCAAATTTTGAAATCAGCCATTTCTCATTCTACTAATTAAAAATGCCTTTTGTTTATAACTCAGTTATAAATTATAATGTATAACTGTATTGTGAGTTATAAGCCCAGAATGAGTTGAGAGCTTTAGAAGATACGTTGTCTCTCAAGAGCGGACAGGGATTGGAAAATTTATAGCCTAATTTATCAAGCCTTGACCAATACAGAATTTACTTTTAGTAAGGTTTCCATAGATGCTTGCCTAATCTGGTGTACACCAAAGAGATGCCCAGGCTTTTTAAAAAAATCAGGCATGCCCGTAACTAGCATGATTGTTTTCATTCAGGAATCCCAAGGGGTCTGTTTCAATGGCTGACTTTCCTTGAAAATTCAATTATTCCTCAGATCATCCAATACTCAGCTGTGAAGTACTGGATTATGAAATTCACATGGTGGTAGGTGCCCTAACTGTGTTGGTTCTTCACAGTAATCAGACTCAAAGGTATTTATATTTCTTAATTTAAAATGTGCTATTAAAAGTATAAAGTTACCTATTTAAATCATGGTCATTAAATGGGCTGCTCAAACATGTTAGAGAAATCAACCATTTTTATTTTATTTTTTGTTATTTACATAATTACATTCAGCAAATTCCAGGCAGTATTGGCATGGTTGTGTTCATTTTTATGTGGACTTTTTGTATGGATTCAATGCATTGACTTTAAATGTAGCTTCTCCATGCCCACTTCCTCACTTTCAAGAGGTGGCATGATTTGGAATCAGAGAGACTTGAGCTAGAAATGGCAATTATATGGCACGTCTTACCTGCCACAGAGAGGTGTGTCTTTGGGTGAGCTACATGTCATCTCTGGGTTTCAGTTTCCTCTCTTGTGGAATGAACATAATGTGTTTATTTTCCAGGCCAATTTTCAGGTAAACAGAGATAACGTGTGTCACTTGAAAACACACATTCAGTATTCAATAACATGTTATTAGATAAATGGTAGACGTTATTGTCTACTATCTTCTTGAGTCACTTTACATCAACCTATTACGTTGATAGGACTAATGCTAGTTATTTTTCATATTTTTCTTTTACCAACTTGAATAATTACAAACTTAGATATGCAGAGCTAATAGCTTTGTTTCTTTCTCCATCCTTGCAAAAGACAAAAAACAAGCAACAGAACAAAAACAAAATGTCTTAAGAAGAAATACAATTTGTATCAAGATTATTCAGAGGGCCAGGCGCGGTGGCTCAAGCCTGTAATCCCAGCACTTTGGGAGGCCGAGACGGGCGGACCACGAGCTCAGGAGATCGAGACCATCCTGGCTAACATGGTGAAACCCCGTCTCTACTAAAAAATACAAAAAACTAGCCCGGCGAGGTGGCGGGCGTCTGTAGTCCCAGCTACTCGGGAGGCTGAGGCAGGAGAATGGCGTGAACCCGGGAGGCGGAGCTTGCAGTGAGCCAAGATCCCGCCACTGCACTCCAGCCTGGGCGATAGAGCAAGACTCCGTCTCAAACAAACAAACAAAAGATTATTCAGAGAACAGTCTATTTTTCCAGGGTTATTTGTGTTACTCTGACAATTGTTTTCCCCAAATGCCCTTTCCGTTGTGTCTTGTGCTTTAAAGTTTGATTCTTCTGCTATGTCGTCTATGGGTAGTAGAAATATGGATCGAATATCCCCCTTTTATACCCCCTAATGGTGTGAATCACTGTATTACCATTGTTACATTATAGGTAGATGTGATTGCGTATAATATCCAATTTCCTCTGTCTCATGCTGTCTTTATTAAAACATTTCCAAAATTCTTAAAATTTATATTGACATCCATGTGAATTTTGGAACTCCCTTCTACCTTGCCTAAAAGTATTGATGATGGTACTTCACCAGCCCAGAAATAACCACTCAGTTTTTGTTACTGCTTTGTACTATAAGAATATGTTCACATATATTATTTTCATATGTATTTTATAAAAAAGCACACGTGTAACTTTAATTATTTTCCAACTCCCACCAAATCAGAACCTCACAAAACTAAGTGATGATAGAGTTATATTCTGCACCACTGTTGACTGAGGGCTGCTGAATGGTGTCACGGAGGAATTGGTAAGTAAAGTGACAGCATGCATGAGTCATTATTTTTTAATTCAGACTCCAAGTCAGAAAACTTAGGTCATTCCAAAAGGACTTTAAAACACTATGCCTGCCATGGCCCAGTGTAGAGTATAATTGCTGATTTTTACAGATCAGTAACATCCAATTTAGAGACACTGAGAGCTGAAGATTCTATAGCCACACTTTTGTACAGCAGTTTTGAAGAAAGCAAAATGCTTGTATTAATTAATGAATTAAAACCCAAAATAACAGAAAAGCGGAAGTAGATAAGAAATAATATGAGTCAGAAACCAGAAAGAAATATATCTGACTCGGATATACACCTAGAGAAAGTCTGTATTAGGTGAGAACAAGGAGGCACTGGAGACATTTTCAACTGCCCTATCACTTCAATAGTTGTGATATGTAACTTTGTAAAACTCAGAAACCATTTCAAGCTTACAAATAGGAATGTTGTATGTTTTAATTCAAATATGATTCTCAGACACATGTTTTATTTTCCTTTCTCCTCCCTGAGCTCATCAAGCATTTTATTCTTGAAACTGTTGCCGACAAGCTAACACATTTTTGGCTTAAGTATATTTACTATCTCCTGGGTCTTCTGTAAAGATTGAGATTCTTTGTCCCTGCATATTTCAGTTGCCTTTAATAAGATATAAAATAAAAATTCTCCAATTATTATTACTATTATTTGAGTTGGAGTCTTGCTCTATCGCCCAGGTTGGAGTGCAGTAGTGTGATCTCAGCTCACTACACCTCCGCTTACTGGGTTCAAGCAATTCACCTGCCTCAGGTTCCCGAGTAGCTGGGATTACAGGTGCCCGCCACCATGCCCACTAATTTTTGTATTTTTGTAGAGATGGGGTTTTACCATGTTGGTCAGGCTGGTCTTGAACTCCTGACCTCAGGTGATCTGCCCATCTCGGCCTCCCAGAGTGCTGGAATTACAGTTGTGAGCCACTATGCCCAGCCTAATTATTATTCTTATACTGTGAAATATACGATTCTCCTAACCGACTTAGGAAGTAAGTAGATATGGGAGAAGGCATTATTTAAGAGATTTTGCAGTCTGTATAACAGGATGGTAGTGTCATTTGTAGGAGTGTGACCAAAGTGTGCAGTGCTTATTACAAATTTAAGTATGGGTTGAAGGATTAGGGAGAATTTTAGAGAGAATAAAGAGAAAATTATCAACACTTGCTAAGATCTTAAATTCTAGGATATTCTGCTCACTTTTTCTTTATCATCACAAATGAGATGGGAGATAGTATTCACTGAGGATACAAAAGAAAGAATCAAAAATATTTTAATTGTTAAAAATATAGGAGTTCTCAAGTATAACTGGATATGATTTAACATTATGATCATAATAGAGAAAGTTCTAAAAGTCATCATTACAATTTTAAGTGAGAGGTAGAAAGAGTACAATCAAGATTATTAATATCTTGAGTCAAGATCAAATTTTCTTATGCTCTGTAATTACCTCTATTTTTATCACATGATTTGAGCTCAAAAGATAGTACCATATTCCTTTAGCCATCAGACATCTCAAAGATATACTAAATCAATGCTAAAAAACTAAAAAAAAAAAAATTCTTTCTTATTTAGATAAAAATCTTCTGAAAATTTTCATCCAGAAAGGCTCTAGGCAGAGTATAAAGAATCTTCTGGGTTCTTGTCTCTGTTCCCTATAGGACTATAAGAATTCCTGGGTACACAACAAAATACTAAAGTAATAGATACAATTGAGTAGGGTGGTCCCCACAAAAATTAAAGCACATGTAGCAGCATCCACCAATGAATGATACAAATCATATGTCCACAGCATCATTAGCACAAAATTACATTTTAGCGTCTTCTCTAAGTGGATGAATAGCCTAAAGTTAAATCACATGACAGGCAAAGACCATGCTAGTAAAATCAGACACTAGGTGAATGAGAGAGGCTCAAGCCTTCATGCTTAAAATATTTTTAACCTAAGTCTGCTATATGTTGAATGTGTATCAGAAATACATTTTAGTTAATCTTTCTAGAAGCCTATACAATATTTAATAATAGTCATTTATTTGACAATCTGTTTCATTCCATTACCAGATATTTTTTCCAATAAGAAATGTAACCTTGTATAACTTAGCTTTCAAATTTTTTCATTAATAATTTCAGATACTTTGCTGAAGGGAAATTTTCTCAAATTGAAATTAGGTAATAAAAGCTAATGAAAGGCTTTTGTCACGGTGGGTTTGAGATCTTAATAATGCTAGAGATACCTTAAGGGAAAAATTCCACATACTAGTGACAGCATGTTTTGTAACATCTTTTTTTTGAAAATTGCAGGCATTTATGAAAAATAATAGTCATTTCAGTTAACGTATTGGTACAGCACATATAGTTACGGGTACATGCACGTTGATTCCTGCTACTCATGTCTTCAATTTGAAAAATGATTGATCTTACATACAAGTTACCTTAGGATACAATGATAAGTTTCTCAGTTTCATTTCAATGTATAATAATCACCCGTAGTAACTGAAGGATTGAATTAAAAGTGACTTGTTAGAATGCTGTCTCCATAAAATTAAAGAACACTCAATTACAGAACACAAAACATCAGTGAAAGATATGTATTCCATTTGTTCCCAGATGTTGGCCTGTGGAAGTTGTCTGTTGGTTACATGTGGTCCCCCGGGGCAGCTTAGTGAGCACAAAAGTGCCTGGTCCTGCTGTGAGACATCTCGACTTCACAGGTGGTAACGGAAGCCCGAGAGTTTGCTACTCAAAGTGTGGCCCTGGACACGCAGGTTGAGTCACCTCAGAGCTTGTTAAGTAATCAGAACCTCAGGCTCCCTTCCACTCCATTTTAAAAGATCCCCGGGTAATTCATAGGCACATGTGAGCTGGAGAAAGTGTGGTCTAGGATGACAGCTTTTTGTTTGCTTTATTTGTTTTCAAAACACTCAGTTGATGCAAAGAATATCAAATGACATCACTTTTCCTATCCCACTTGCACTTAGGGCAGCAGAGGATTAAAACAATTACTATTGAAAGGGGTTTTATGTGTTTGCTTGTTTTCTTTATCAAAGTCTTTGTCTTTAAAATTCTTACAGAATGTGAAGTGGGATGGAGAAAACGGAGAGAAAAGGCATTCCTGGATGAAAGGACAGAGCATCAGGAAATGTTCTACAGAGGACTATGCTGCAGAAATCGATAACTATAGATTGCAACTAGAGCTAAGTTTGAGAAAATCATGTGCAAGGAGAGATTTAAGATTTCTGAGAAAAATCGACTGCTGTTCCTGAGTCACCAGACCTAGCAAAACATAGACTGTGCCCTCAACGTGTGGAAAGTTATTCTGGCCTAATGAAATTAACACAAATGACGAGATCTGTGGCAGATGAGTATGTGCAAACAGTAGATGCAAGGCACGTGTGGATAAATAGGCTATTAAAATGAAATACTAAGTGATCTTTTATCACTAATATTATTTACATATTACATCACTCAGGACTTACTGAATGTGTACTTATGGAGTTAAATATTCCATTTGAACCTGACAGATTTTTTTCCCTGTTTTTCTAGTTACTTGCTTTGGGTGAAGAAATAGTAAAAGACCACTGGAGTTTTCTAAGGTATATTCTACACATCAGGGCAAACTGCTCTTAATCATGATCTTTTGCACACAGGAACTGAAGGCATTTCTCTTAAAATTTTCAAACACGGAGTTATTGCATATAAAGAAAAACTGAATGTGCAACCATCCTGAGATGAAGAGGAGAGTAGGCAAGCTAGGCAGAGACAACTCTGTGGGATCAGTGAACATGGATGGCATTTCAAATGACTTTGTGTGAGCTGGAGATGAGGTCTGTGTGTCAGAAAAATGATATAATTGGCAAGGGGCAAGATTATTGTAGGATGTGCCAAATACAGCTGGCAAAATTTGGACAAAACAAGAAGAGAATGCAGAGCAGATCATTACAGAGATAACAATCTAGCTAAATAGTTTTATTTTTTCATGTTTGAATATTACTAAATATCCTTTATAATTGTATAAGTGATTACAATTATACAGAGAATAGATATGAATGTGTGTATACATATACACTGATGTAAAATAAATGTGTAGAAAGAAAATTATGGGGTTTTGTCATTAATCCATTATTACAGCATTAAGTATGAGTTTATTATTGATAATGTGCAAGACATTACATGAGGCAATGGGAATGGAACATAAATAATTCAAGCTCCCTGCTGTTAACTAATTTACATTCTCATAGGGGAGAATTCGGAAAAGAAGATACCAAGGTTGAAGTGTATATGTATATACACACATACATATATACACACACACATCTACACATTATACTTATATATACTATTATATAAGTAATATATATACTATGTATAGTATACTATATATAATAGTATATATTACTTATAATAGTATATATTATATATAATAGTATATATATTACTATAGTATATAAATAATATACTATATAATAGTAATATATATAGTATACTATATATAGTATATATTTATAAATAAATTTATAAATATACATATAATTTTATATATATAATGGATAGAATCAGTCCATAAGAGTGCCTAACAAGGAAGTGCAAAGCCTTTTGCTAAAAACTTTATGTAAGTTAACTAATTTAATTTGTTCATAACCTTGTAAATTCTATAATTATCCGTAGAAGTTATGTAATTTGTTTCAACAAGGAAGTGGCAAAACAATAGAATAGAATGAATATATATATTATATATATTTAATATCTATTTATTCTCCCTGATATAGATATATAATATATCCATATCATTATGGATATATAATATATCTGTATCATTATAGATATATTAAGTCTATATAATATATAATATATATAATATACATAATATTATATATATTATATATATCTATATCAAGGAGAATAAATAGAATTAAATGTTCAAGTTTGGAGAATGAGGAGGCATACAGCAGTGTTTAACAAACACTTTGTATAGGAACTCCACTTTGAATTGAATCTTCAAAGATAAGAAGGTGTTAACCAGGACACAAGAAGGTAGGGGCCAGCAGTGTCATGGCAGGTGAGAGATGTCCAGACAGCCAGAGACTTGGAAAAGTTCATGCCCTTCTCTAACACCTGCAAAAGATTTGTTTTTTTATTTTCAGTGTCAGGTTTGTGATCATCAAACAGAAAGACTTTCTGGACCTGTACGACTTTTTTCTCATTATTAATAAATAAATAAGAAGTTTTTTATAGTTTGACTTTTCTCTCAAATGAGAAAGGTCATCCTGCTAATAAACAGAAAAACTAGACAGGCCTTTCCTGCTGTGACTCATTTGATGCATTCTTATTTAGTCTATTTAAAGTTTTAGAGATAACCAGGTCTAATTGGAATCGCTATGACAGGTTTGCCCATTGCTCATGTGTGGCTAATATTGGTGGCATCAATGGACAAGTAACTAATGTACAGAAGAGCATGATTAAATGAAAGTCTTTTTAAATGTTGTGCACACTGTTTGAAAAGCCATTTAAAGAAAGAGTTTATTTCCTCCAAGTGAGTTGGAATTGAAGCCCAGCTGCTATTTCTCCCTGGAGATCGATGTCTCTAAGCCCACAGTTCAGATCAGTCAATGCAATAATCTTTCCTGTCAAACAAAGTACCTGCCTGTTCAAAGTCATGCTGGGCAAGAAAGATGTTCTTTGTGCTGCCAAAAGATTCCAAATAAATAGGATAATAATCATGTTCTCACCGTTTTGTGAAATTTTCTGTCATTCTCAAGGAAAATGATTAGATCAGGGCACCAAATTACAATTTCACTAAAGCGTTCTCAGATTTTGCTACTCTTTCAGATGATTAGAAAAGTCTAGAAGAGGAATGTTGCTTTTAAAAAATGAATTACAGAATACCACTGGGCTTAAAATTACAGGAAAACATTTTTAAATATAAAATCTTCTTGGCTGAACAACTAAATTTACCCCTTTCCCACCTGAAGTGCTGGAAAGTTGTGGAAATGAGACGAAGTCCAACGTTACTTTCCTCTATATTAAGGCCTGATGATTCCATAGCCAGCTACTGAAGAGACGAAAGGGAGTTAAGTGCTTTTGAAATCATCTAATTCATGCAGATATTGTCAGAAGAATAAATGAGACCTGAAATATCAGAATGGCAGTTACATTTTATTCAAAGTTTTTCTATTTCTCTTCATACCAGAAAGGCCTATTTATTTGCCAAGGAGACATCAGAAGAAGCACGTCCCCAAACCAGGATGACCCATGGGATGAATACACCCTTTTCCTGTG
The DNA here is from genome assembly GCF_024542745.1 of Macaca thibetana thibetana. NCBI lineage: Eukaryota > Metazoa > Chordata > Mammalia > Primates > Cercopithecidae > Macaca > Macaca thibetana. Next base: position 110,561,933 of record NC_065581.1, on the reverse strand, counting down.
AGAGCCACTTTCATCCGGGATTTCATTCAGCTGAACAATTTCCTGGAAAGAGGTTAATCCAATACAGATCCTTCTCTCTCTCTCTCTCTCTCTCTCTCTCTCTCTCTATATATATATATATATATATGTATGTACATATATATAATTATATATGTACATATTTATTTATATCTATACACACACACATATATATATGATTCATATCATATTTTGCTAGTTTCTGCTTAGTGGTAGGAGTAGTTCATGGAAATGAGGACTCACTGTTCAGGCTGGACTGTCAGTCTTAATTTGATGTGACTGTAAAGGTAGGGGTATTTAAAACCATTTTTACAAAGTAAGTGTTAAGAAATACTCTATAAGAAGAATGTATTTCTTTTTCTACCATCGTCACCAACCTTGGGGTCTGTTAGCTGTCTCAGCATTGCAGCTGATGAGCTTAAAAATCACTGACATCCCTTCCCTGCTCTGCCGCTTCAATTTGTCAAAGTGTTCAGAGAGTGATCATTTGCAGTCATGGAAGAATTACGTTTAGTCATGCACGAGGAGTGAAACAAAAAATCTGATTTCTTTTGATCGAGAGAAAAGTAACAATTTCAATTTTTCATACTACTAATTGTCTTTCTCAGCAGAAAGTGCATTTCATTTTCCTTATTGATGTTGTGATGAGTGGGAGGAACAAGAGCCCAGAGTCAGGGGACCTTAACTAATTAATCCTCCTACTCATCTGTGGGGAGCAGGCAAGGCGTTTATATACCGTTTCTGTACCACATCAGTCCAATGCATGAAAGATGATTCCGAAGATTACTTTAAACTCTAAAATACTATGATCATTAACGTTGTTATTGTTATCACTTAAAAGCCCTTAACTGCCTTCTATGAAATATTTCAGAAAGCAAACCATATATAATCTCTCAAATTTAGATTACTGCAACATAAAATACATGATATTTATAAGGATCTCGGGAAAAGAGAGAGATGATTTCTGAACTGAAACTGTAGCCTTAGCTATGGTTATAAAATGCTGAGTGAGCTCCTAAACTGAGGATTAAAGTCTTTTCTGGCTTCTGACACATCATGATTGATTCAGAGAAGTGCACATAACTCAAACTGGAGGAATGGGAATAAAACGTGGGTGTTGCAGTAACTGTAGAAGCGAGTGGGAGAGAATTATTGATTGTCCACAACATGAATTGCATTGTATTATGTGCTTTGGATATTTGGGATTTTACTCAGAGAGAGAAAGGCTTTAGTCTCATAAAAGTGTAACATAAGATCTATCCTCTAGAAAAGAGTAGCATTTTCCAATTACCTTATACATAAAGGTAAAATGTATATAGGGAGATTGAATGGCCTGTTGGCCAGAAGAAATGGCTAATTATAGCTAACACATTGCAGTGCCCATACTAGTTTACCAGGGATACCGTAACAAAGTACCACAGACTGGGTGACTTAAGCAACAGGAGTTTATTTTCTCATAGTCCTAGAGGCTAAAAGTCTGAGATCAAGATGTTGGCAGAGTGGGTTCCTTCTAAGGGCTGTGAGGTAATCTGTTCCAGGCCTCTCTCCTTAGCTCGTGCATGGTCATCTTCTTCCTGTGTCTTCACATCCTGTTTCCTCTGTGTGTGCCTGTGTTCAAACTCCCTCTTCTAAGATTGCCTAATATTGAATTAGGGTCCATTCTAATGGCCTCATTTTAATTGAATTACCTCTCTATTGACTGTATCTTCAAACACAGTTACAATCTGAGGCACTGGCACTGGGGTTAGAAATTCAGCATGTGAACTTTTGAGGCCCACGATTCAGCCCATAAGAGTACCTAACCAGGAAGTGCAAAGCCCTTTGCTAAAAACTTTATATAAGTTAACTCATTTAATTTGTTCACAACCTTGTAAATTCTATACTTATCCATAGAAGTTATGTAATCTGTTTCAACAAGGAAGTGGCAAAACAAAGATTTTAACTCAGTCCATATGGCTCCCAAGTATTTGCTTTTAACTGAAGTTTGGCAGACCCTAGTTGAAAGCGACCTCATTCTATTTCCTCTTCCTAGGTACAAAGGAACTACTTTTCCCATTTTTTCTTGCAGTGAGTTTGGAGCCACATGACAGAGGTTTGGTGAGTGGAATGTGAGTTCAAGGGACGAATGCTACCTTTAGATCTGAGACTCTAACATACCCCAAATCATCATCCTTGCTCTCTCTCTCTCTTTTTACTCCTTAGTCCTACTGAACACAGAGCAGTGGAGAAACCCAAGGAGGCCCAAGGAGTGTGGCGGCCCAGCAGGATGACAGGCCCTGGGAGCCCTGAATTACTGCATGGAGAGATGATTAAAAAACAAATGAATTGGCCAGGTGCAGTGGCTCATGTCTGTAATCCCAGCACTTTGGGAGGCCAAAGTGGGCGGACCATGAGGTCAAAAGATCAAGACAATTGGCCAACATGGTGAAATCCTGTTTCTACTAAAAATACAAAATATTAGCTGGGTGTGGTGGTGTGCATCTATAGTCCCAGTTACTTGGGAGGCTGAGGCAGGAGAATTGCTTGAAACCATGAGGTAGAGGTGGCAGTGAGCTGAGATTGCGCCACTGCACTCCAGCCTGGCAGCAGAGCGAGACTCCATCTCAAAACAACAAGAAAACCGAAAAACAAAACAAAACAAAAAACAACAAATGAATTGTAATATGAGCGAGAAATAAAGCATTATTGTATTAAGCTACTGAAATTCTGGAGTTAATTATTATATTAGTTAAAATCAATTACCCTGACCAGTAACTATGAAAGCATAGAAGTAAAAGAGCTAAAGTTTAGAGAAATTATGTGATTTTTTTTTTTTTTTTGGTCAGAATATGTAAGCCATATTCTGATAGTTAAGAAAAATGGAATTAAAAATATATTGTCATTATAAGGCTTGACATCTGTAAGACACCTACTACAAGATTAATTTCACATTCCAGTTTTGCTCTCAATGAAATTATTTCTTAAGAAAAATTTTTATTTTTGTGGCACATAATTTAAATATATGGCTATGGGGGATAGACATTTTTGGCTATTTTGATTGTACCAAAATTTTAAAACTTACCTAATTTAAGCCTAATTCAAAACATGCTTATGTTGAACAGTTTAAAATCAAATATTAAATTAAGCATCAAGTTCAATGATGAAATGTTGCTATTTGGTCATATGAGGTCTCAGATCAAAACTTTATTTTTTTTTAAAGAAAATTGCATTGAGCTATAAAATTAGAAAAAGGAGACATTGGAACAGCAATGAGAATTTTCATCATCATGACATTATTGTAAAATATCATTTTATTTGAAGTGATACTTTTTAAGAATAGAAAAAAAATGTGTTCCTTTCCTGTTTAGAAACAAAAGCCAGTTTAAAAATATAGTCCAAGAGAGACAATAGTTGAATAGATACTTGGAATATTTCCCTCTCCTTTCTACAAACTAGAAAAAATTGACAAATTAGACAAAATATATATTTCAAAGTAAAGGAAAAGAAGGAATCCCATGGAGTGTGCTAGAATTGTACGGTCAAATTATGTAGAGGTGATACTGAAGCCGGGGACTTTCCAAGGCAACTTTCCAGCTTTCCAACGCTATAAGTTAAATATGTTGCTGTTATGACTTTAAGCAAATGTCATCATTTAGAATAATTAAGAGTTAAAAAAAGAAAGTATTTTTATATTTATTTGTTGCTGAATACTTTTCCTTTCTTTATATAGATACGAGTTTCTCATTTATATAATCTTCCTTGTGCCTGAGAACCCTTTTTTTTTTTTTTTGAGACGGAGTCTGGCTCTGTCGCCCAGGCTGGAGTGCAGTGGCGCGATCTCCGCTCACTGCAAGCTCGCCACCCGGGTTCACGCCATTCTCCTGCCTCAGCCTCCTGAGTGGCTGGGATTACAGGCGCCCGCCACCTCGCCCGGCTAAATTTTTTGTATTTTTTAGTAGAGACGGGGTTTCTCCGTGTTAGCCAGGATGGTCTCGATCTCCTGTCCTCATGATCCACCCGCCTAGGCCTTCCAAAGTGCTGGGATTACAGGAATGAGCCACCACGCCCGGCCCTGAGAACTTCTATTCCCATTTCTGACACTACACGTCTGCTGGCAATAAATATCCTCGGTTTTGTTTGTCTGAGGAAATATTTCTTTTCTTTTCAACTTTTTAAGAATTATGACATTGGATATTGAATTCCAGGTTGGTAAGATATTAGGTTGGTGTAAAAGTTACTGCTTTTTTTTTTTTTTTCCCATTGAAAGTAATGATAAAACCCCCAATTATTTATGCAGCAACCTAAGATTTTCTCTTTCAACATTTTAAATATTTCAGTCCACTCTTTCTCTCTCTCCCCTCGCCACCCCCACCCTGCCTTCATGGTTTCTAATGGGAAATATGCTGCAATTCTTACCATTGTTCCTTTCTGAGTAAGACATTTTCCCTCTGGCTTCTCTCAGGATTTTCTCTTTGCCCTGGTTTTCTGCAGTTTGAATATGGTATACATATATATCATTTTTTGTTTTGGTTTTTGTTATTTACGTTGTTTGTTTTTCTCTCATTTCCTTGGGTCTGTTGCCTCATATCTGTTGATAATTTTGGAAATATTTCTTCTGCTCTGTTTCATCTTTTCTCTTATTCTGGTATTCCAATTATACGTATTTTATAATTTTTGATATTTTGTCTCAGTGCTCGAATGTACTGTTCTGATTCTTTCTTACTATTTTTCTTTGCATTTCACTTAGGGAAGTTTCTATTGACTTACCTTTAAGCTCACCAAATCTTTTCTATTCTGCGTAGTCTATTATTTAGTCCATTGAAGACAATTTTCATTTCAGGTGCTGTGTTTTTGATTTCTAACATTTCCTTTTATTGTTGGAGTTTCCATCTCTGCTTATATTATGCATATGCTTTTGCATATTATCTGTTTTTCCCATCAGGGCCCATATTAATCATAGTTATTTTAAATTGCCTAATAGTTCCGATGTTTGTATTTTATGAGAATGTGATTCTGATGATTACTTTATCCCTTCATACTATTTTCCGTCTTGCTTTTTTGGCATGCCTTGTTAATTTTTATTGAAATCCAGATTTATTAAATAAAATAGACTGAGGTAAAAAGTCCTTTAGCAAGAGGATTTATGCTAATTTGGCCAGCAGTTTTTCTGTGTTTAGTGATTGTTGTAGCTTTGTATACCAGAGGATACAATTTTGTCCAGTGTTTTTGTTTTAATCTCTCTTTGCCTTGGTTCTTCCCTAAACAGAGACAGTCTGTGCTGGCAGCTCTTACACTTTAATCCACTATGCATTTTTCTGGATCCCTATTGGTCGGGTTGCAAGGAGTGGGAGGTGGGGAGAGTTCTTTGCCAGTTCAAGTAAATCGCAGTCACTTAGTGGGCCTATGTGTAGGACTGTAGTCTTCACATGTTTTTCAATCTCTCCTCTAGTAGTAGAGCTGTTTTGGGCCCTGCCCACTACTCCCTTCCCTGGCTGTCACATTACCAGTGGGTTTCCTTGAATGCCTAACTCCCACTACAGATGGTTCTTGAACTTCCTTAGCTAAGAAAGAAAGACCAGAAGAGGCAAGGATGGGGAGAACGGCCCTTCCTCCAGCTCAGATAAGATTTCAGGATTGTACTTTAGCAAGGTCTTTTCCCCTGGAGATTAGGTCTTTGCCAAGGAGAAGGCTCTGAAAATGTTTCAAAATAGCTATTCTTGTTCCCCTCCTCCCGTCAGGGCCACACGGATCCTGTGGGATCCTCACCGTTAGAACCTGGGATGGTCCTGGTGAGAAAGCCAATGCAAGTGGCTAAAACTACACTTTGCAGAGTTTCTTTGTCTCATGCGGCTCTCACTCAGCCTGAGCAATTCACACATTTAAGATTTATAGCTCTGTTGGCTTTTGCTGCAGGCAAGTGGCCTTTGGTTGCTATATATCCCTGGAAATACCTGCCTCTTTAGATTTAGGGTAGTGATTTGACCTGGGACCTCAGTTTTCTTATGGGATCAATAAAAACAATTGACTTTCAGGTTTTACTTGTTGTAGGGATGGGAGTAATGACTTCTAAGTTCTTTATGTTTCAAAGTTGAAGTTGGCAATAGCTGTCTTTAAGTTTAGGAAATGTTTAAAAAGTTTACAATAACTTATATCGAAGACTCAACTATTTATTAACAAATAAGTTTGAGAAGTTGAGGTTTAAATGGACCTTTAATAATATAGGCAACTCCTAATTATATTTCCCAACTCCTAATTATATTACTGGTACTGAAAATATTTTAATCTGAAAATAGCTTTATTCAAAACATATAAGTTGACTTTGGTTTGCTTTTTCAATCTGTGGAATGTAACACATTATGATGGAATCTCCTACCACAGCAACACTTTTTTTTTTTGACACAGACTCTTGCTCTGTTTCCCAGGCTGGAGTGCAGTGGCACAATCTTGGCTCACTGCAACCTCCACCTCCTGGGTTCACGTGATTCTCCTACCACAGCCTCATGAGTAGCTGGGATTCCAGACGTGTGCCACCACGCCCAGCTAGTTTTTTGTATTTTTAGTAGAGATGGGGTTTCATCATGTTGGCCAGGTTGGTCTCAAACTCCTGACCTCAAGAGATCCACCCACCTCGGCCTCCCAAAGTGCTGGGATTACAGGCATGAGCCACCATGCCAGGGAAGCACCACATTTTAAAAAAAGAAAACATTGCTAGAAGCGTGTATATGTTAGTCCCATAAAATGTTATATTTTATTCTTTTTCTCAGAACTTTTGAATTAAACCATGCATTCATGTGATTGAAACTACATATGGGAAATGGATTTGTTTCCTGCATAGTCAGATGAATTACTTAAAAAAAGTTGTTATGATTTAAAACTAGTACAGCAAAACTATAAAAAAGTAGTGTTTAAAATTCCCTACAAATGTATAACCGAAAGACAATTCTTCATATTTTGCTACTTTAAAAAATGTTTTTCATTCATGTTGTATATACTTTAGGTGACATAATTACAAAATATATGCTACTTTCTTCACATATTATCATAGCAGAAGCTTATCCAGCTATTATCACATCTCTATAGATGGAATTTAATGTCTAAAATATTTTATCATTTATATAGTGATTCTATATTGTTAAATATCTAGATTATTTCCAGTATTTCATTATGCTTTGCTTATATTTATTCATATATTTTTAAGTTTAACTCTCAAGTTTACTCAGCTAATGACCATTACTGGGTCTCCAGAAATAAATTATCATTTGCCTATGTTATATGCTATTATAAGTAGCAGTTATTGTTTCCTATATGCTAGAAAATATTTAAGTGCTTTATATTTGATCATCACACGAATCATATAATTTTGATTTTGTCATTCTTTGCATTTCAGACGTGCAGAAACTGTGGCACAAATATGTTAACTGTTCAAGGCTGGACAGAGTGTAGGTGGTGGAGCTAAGGTTTGAAAGAAGGGAATCTGGTCTTGGGTTCTGGAATCTGGTCCTGAATTCTGGATGCTTCTACATTATGCTACATTCCCTTTCCATTTCACCTCATCTACACCAGTAAAAAATGCTAGTTGAATGAGCTAAAATAACATATGCCTCATTCAATAAATTACTTGTAAATTACTGACTACACTATATGTCATGTTAAATGAAATAAGTGTTAGATATAAAAGCAACATTAGAATAGGGTACGGGGTGAGGGGGGGAGGGCAGAGCAAGATGGCCGAATAGGAACAGCTCCAGTCTCCAGCTCCCAGCGGGAGCGACACAGAAGACAGATGATTTCTGCATTATCAACTGAGGTACTGGATTCATCTCACTAGGGAGTGCCGGACAGTTGGTGCTGGTCAGCTGTTGCAGCCCGACCAGCGAGAGCTGAAGCAGGGCAAGGCATCGCCTCACCTGGGAACTGCAAGGGGGAAGGGAATCTCTTTTCCTAGCCAGGGGAACTGAGACACACAACACCTGGAAAATCAGGTAACTCCCACCCCAATACTGCACTTTAAGCAAATGGGCACACCAGGAGTTTATATCCCACACCTGGCCGGGAGGGTCCCACGCCCACGGAGCCTTCCTCATTGCTAGCACAGCAGTCTGCGATCTAACCACAAGGGAGCAGGGAGGCTGGGGGAGGGGCGCCTGCCATTGCTGAGGCTTAAGTAGGTAAACAAAGCCCTGGGAAGATCAAACTGGGTGGAGCTCACAGCAGTTCAAGGAGGCCTGCCAGTCTCTGTAGACTCCACCTCTGGGGACAGGGCACAGCTAAACAACAACAACAAAAAGCAACAGAAACTTCTGCAGATTCAAGCGACTCTGTCTGACAGCTTTGAAGAGAGTGGTGGATCTCCCAACATGGAGGTTGAGATCTGAGAATGGACAGATTGCCTGCTCAAGTGGGTCCCTGACCCCTGAGTAGCCTAACTGGGAGACATCCTCCACTAGGGGAAGACTGACACCCCACACCTCACACGGTGGAGTACACCCCTGAGAGGAAGCTTCCAAAGCAAGAATCAGACAGGTAACTCGCTGTTCAGCAGTATTCTATCTTCTGCAGCCTCTGCTGCTGACACCCAGGCAAACAGGGTCTGGAGTGGACCTCAAGCAATCTCCAACAGACCTACAGCTGAGGGTCCTGACTGTTAGAAGGAAAACTAACAAACAGGAAGGACACCCACACCAAAACCCCATCAGTACATCACCATCATCAAAGACCAGAGGCAGATAAAACCACAAAGACGGGGAAAAAGCAGGGCAGAAAAGCTGGAAATTCAAAAAATAAGAGCGCATCTCCCCCTCCAAAGGAACGCAGCTGATCACCAGCAACGGATCAAAGCTGGACGGAGAATGACTTTGACGAGATGAGAGAAGGCTTCAGTCCATCAAACTTCTCAGAGCTAAAGGAGGAATTATGTACCCAGCGCAAAGAAACTAAAAAGCTTGAAAAAAGAGTGAAAGAATTGATAACCAGAATAATTAATGCAGAGAAGGCCATAAACGAACGGGCAGAGATGAAAACCATGACACGAGAAATACATGACAAATGCACAAGCTTCAGTAACCGACTCGATCAACTGGAAGAAAGAGTATCAGCGATTGAGGATCAAATGAATGAAATGAAGCGAGAAGAGAAATCTAAAGAAAAAAGAAGAAAAAGAAATGAACAAAGCCTGCAAGAAGTATGGGATTATGTAAAAAGACCAAATCTACGTCTGATTGGGGTGCCTGAAAGTGAGGGGGAAAATGGAACCAAGTTGGAAAACACTCTTCAGGATATCATCCAGGAGAACTTCCCCAACCTAGTAGGGCAGGCCAACATTCAAATTCAGGAAATACAGAGAACTCCACAAAGATACTCCTCGAGAAGAGCAACTCCAAGACACATAATTGCCAGATTCACCAAAGTTGAAATGAAGGAAAAAATCTTAAGGGCAGCCAGAGAGAAAGGTCGGGTTACCCACAAAGGGAAGCCCATCAGACTAACAGCAGATCTCTCGGCAGAAACTCTCCAAGCCAGAAGAGAGTGGGGGCCAATATTCAGCATTCTTAAAGAAAAGAATTTTAAACCCAGAATTTCATATCCAGCCAAACTAAGTTTCATAAGTGAAGGAGAAATAAAATCCTTTACAGACAAGCAAATGCTTAGAGATTTTGTCACCACCAGGCCTGCCTTAACAAGAGACCCTGAAGGAAGCACTAAACATGGAAAGGAACAACCGGTACCAGCCATTGCAAAAACATGCCAAAATGTAAAGACCATCGAGGCTAGGAAGAAACTGCATCAACTAACGAGCAAAATAACCAGTTAATATCATAATGGCAGGATCAGGTTCACACATAACAATATTAACCTTAAATATAAATGGACTAAATGCTCCAATTAAAAGACACAGACTGGCAAACTGGATAAAGAGTCAAGACCCATCAGTCTGCTGTATTCAGGAGACCCATCTCACATGCAGAGACATACATAGGCTCAAAATAAAGGGATGGAGGAAGATCTACCAAGCAAATGGAGAACAAAAAAAAGCAGGGGTTGCAATACTAGTCTCTGATAAAACAGACTTTAAACCATCAAAGATCAAAAGAGACAAAGAAGGCCATTACATAATGGTAAAGGGATCAATTCAACAGGAAGAGCTAACTATCCTGAATATATATGCACCCAATACAGGAGCACCCAGATTCATCAAGCAAGTCCTTAGAGACTTACAAAGAGACTTAGACTCCCATACAATAATAATGGGAGACTTCAACACTCCACTGTCAACATTAGACAGATCAACGAGACAGAAAGTTAATAAGGATATCCAGGAATTGAACTCATCTCTGCAGCAAGCAGACCTAATAGACATCTATAGAACTCTCCACCCCAAATCAACAGAATATACATTCTTCTCAGCACCACATCACACTTATTCCAAAATTGACCACATAATTGGAAGTAAAGCACTCCTCAGCAAATGTACAAGAACAGAAATTATAACAAACTGTCTCTCAGACCACAGTGCAATCAAACTAGAACTCAGGACTAAGAAACTCAATCAAAATCGCTCAACTACATGGAAACTGAATAACCTGCTCCTGAATGACTACTGGGTACACAACAAAATGAAGGCAGAAATAAAGATGTTCTTTGAAACCAATGAGAAGAAAGATACAACATACCAGAATCTCTGGGACACATTTAAAGCAGTGTGTAGAGGGAAATTTATAGCACTAAATGCCCACAAGAGAAAGCTGGAAAGATCTAAAATTGACACTCTAACATCACAATTAAAAGAACTAGAGAAACAAGAGCAAACACATTCAAAAGCTAGCAGAAGGCAAGAAATAACTAAGATCAGAGCAGAACTGAAGGAGATAGAGACACAAAAATCCCTCCAAAAAATCAATGAATCCAGGAGTTGGTTTTTTGAAAAGATCAACAAAATTGATAGACCAACAGCAAGACTAATAAAGAAGAAAAGAGAGAAGAATCAAATAGACGCAATAAAAAATGATAAAGGGGATATCACCACCAACCCCACAGAAATACAAACTACCATCAGAGAATACTATAAACACCTCTATGCAAATAAACTAGAAAATCTAGAAGAAATGGATAATTTCCTGGACAGTTACACTCTCCCAAGACTAAATCAGGAAGAAGCTGAATCCCTGAGTAGACCAATAGCAGGCTCTGAAATTGAGGCAATAATTAATAGCCTACCAACCAAAAAAAGTCCAGGACCAGATGGATTCACAGCTGAATTCTACCAGAGGTACAAGGAGGAGCTGGTACCATTCCTTCTGAAACTATTCCAATCAATAGAAAAAGAGGGAATCCTCCCTAACTCATTTTATGAGGCCAACATCATCCTGATACCAAAGCCTGGCAGAGACACCACAAAAAAAGAGAATTTTAGACCAATATCCCTGATGAACATCGATGCAAAAATCCTCAATAAAATACTGGCAAACCGGATCCAGCAGCACATCAAAAAGCTTATCCACCATGATCAAGTGGGCTTCATCCCTGGGATGCAAGGCTGGTTCAACATTTGCAAATCAATAAACATAATCCAGCATATAAACAGAACCAAAGACAAAAATCACATGATTATCTCAATAGACGCAGAAAAGGCCTTTGACAAAATTCAACAGCCCTTCATGCTAAAAACTCTCAATAAATTCGGTATTGATGGAACGTATCTCAAAATCATAAGAGCTATTTATGACAAACCCACAGCCAATATCATACTGAATGGGCAAAAACTGGAAAAATTCCCTTTGAAAACTGGCACAAGACAGGGATGCCCTCTCTCACCACTCCTATTCAACATAGTGTTGGAAGTTCTGGCTAGGGCAATCAGGCAAGAGAAAGAAATCAAGGGTATTCAGTTAGGAAAAGAAGAAGTCAAATTGTCCCTGTTTGCAGCTGACATGATTGTATATTTAGAAAACCCCATTGTCTCAGCCCAAAATCTCCTTAAGCTGATAAAAAACTTCAGCAAAGTCTCAGGATACAAAATTAATGTGCAAAATTCACAAGCATTCTTTTACACCAGTAACAGACAAACAGAGAGCCAAATCAGGAATGAACTTCCATTCACAATTGCTTCAAAGAGAATAAAATACCTAGGAATCCAACTGACAAGGGATGTAAAGGACCTCTTCAAGGAGAACTACAAACCACTGCTCAGTGAAATAAAAGAGGACATAAACAAATGGAAGAACATACCATGCTCATGGATAGGAAGAATCAATATCATGAAAATGGCCATACTGCCCAAGGTAATTTATAGATTCAATGCCATCCCCATCAAGCTACCAATGAGTTTCTTCACAGAATTGGAAAAAACTGCTTTAAAGTTCATATGGAACCAAAAACGAGCCCACATCTCCAAGACAATCCTAAGTCAAAAGAACAAAGCTGGAGGCATCACGCTACCTGACTTCAAACTATACTACAAGGCTACAGTAACCAAAACAGCATGGTACTGGTACCAAAACAGAGATATAGACCAATGGAACAGAACAGAGTCCTCAGAAATAATACCACACATCTACAGCCATCTGATCTTTGATAAACCTGAGAAAAACAGGAAATGGGGAAAGGATTCCCTATTTAATAAATGGTGCTGGGAAAATTGGCTAGCCATAAGTAGAAAGCTGAAACTGGATCCTTTCCTTACTCCTTATACAAAAATTAATTCAAGATGGATTAGAGACTTAAATGTTAGACCTAATACCATAAAAACCCTAGAAGAAAACCTAGGTAATACCATTCAGGACATAGGCATGGGCAAGGACTTCATGTCTAAAACACCAAAAGCAACGGCAACAAAAGCCAAAATAGACAAATGGGATCTAATAAACTAAAGAGCTTCTGCACAGCAAAGGAAGCTAGCATCAGAGTGAACAGGCAACCTACAGAATGGGAGAAAACTTTTGCAATCTACTCATCAGACAAAGGGCTATTATCCAGAACCTACAAAGATCTCAAACAAATTTACAAGAAAAAAACAAACAACCCCATGAAAAAGTTGGCAATGGATATGAACAGACATTTCTCAAAAGAGGACATTCAGACAGCCAACAGACACATGAAAAAATGCTCATCATCACTGGCCATCAGAGAAATGCAAATCAAAACCACAATGAGATACCATCTCACACCAGTTAGAATGGCAATCATTAAAAAGTCAGGAAACAACATGTGCTGGAGAGGATGTGGAGAAATAGGAACACTTTTACACTGTTGAAGGGAGTGTAAACTAGTTCAACCATTATGGAAAACAGTATGGCGATTCCTCAAGGATCTAGAAATAGAAATATCATATGACCCAGCCATCCCATTACTGGGTATATACCCAAAGGATTATAAATCATGCTGCTATAAAGACACATGCACACGTATGTTTATTGCGGCACTATTCACAATAGCAAAGACTTGGAATCAACCCAAATGTCCATCAGTGACAGACTGGATTAAGAAAATGTGGCATATATACACCATGGAATACTATGCAGCCATAAAAGAGGATGAGTTTGTGTCCTTTGTAACGACATGGATGCAGCTGGAAACCATCATTCTCAGCAAACTATCGCAAGAACAGAAAACCAAACACCGCATGTTCTCACTCATAGGTGGGAACTGAACAATGAGATCACCTGGACTCGGGAAGGGGAACATCACGCACCGAGGCCTATCACGGGGGTGGGGGGGAGGGATTGCATTGGGAGTTATACCTGATGTAAATGACGAGTTGATGGGTGCTGACAAGTTTAGGGGTGCAGCACACCAACATGGCACAAGTATACATATGTAACACTGCACGTTATGCACATGTACTCTAGAACTTAAAGTATAATAAAAAAAAATAATAAAATAAATAAATAAATATAATGATTGAAAAAAAAAAAAAGAATAGGGTACAGGGAATAAAGACCTAGAGGGGATGACAGGGTGAAGTATTTGAGTAGGGAAGCTTTAAGCAAAGCATGCATGAGAGGACTGGGCAAGGGGACTGGTCAAGGCTGGAAGGGGGCAGAAGGAATGGCTTGAGGGAAGATCCTAAGACTGGAATGTGCTTAGTGTGTGTGAGAAACAACAGGAAGGCTGAAGTGGGACAGATAGAGGAAAGTAGGGGAAACTTGTAGATGTCAGAGTATAAATGCATGGCAGATTATGAAGGGTCTTGCAGGCCACTGGTAGGACCTAGGCTTTCACGCTGAGTGAATTTGGAGAAGATTGCAGGTTTCTGATCTGACTTACTGACTTTATTTGCATATCTTTGGTTCCTAATGAGGTTGACTATTTTGTTCTTAAACGTGATTTAATTTCCTGTTTTATGAAACCTGTGAAATTTTAAAGTTTATTTTCTTCACTTTGAGTGAGGTTTTCCTTTTTGTCCACAACATAAAGCAATTCTGGGTAACTTACACTGATGATGTCAAAGGTACTGATGTAATAGAAAGTAATTCACAGATTTAGGGAGAGTGGAATAATAATCAGGGCTCAGGGTAGATGGGAACCAAGGTAACTCTGAGAATCTCAGAAGTAGAGACTAGAAACATTATGTGTCATAACCCCAAATGCCTTCCACTACCTTCAAATCTCAGAAGACAATCCAGTTTCCTTATATGAGGCCACGTTTTTGATTACGGTTTGGATGCCAGGACTGGTAGCTTACCAGAATCATGGAAGTAGAAATACGGTCAGTTTCCCAGAAAAAGATATATGAGGTAGACAAAATAAAAACTGTCTAATGTAAAACCTAGTGTTACTAAACATTAATCTCCAAGAGATATATATGTGTTAAGAGTGTTAATCATTTATTCAGCGTATTTGTTGCAGCATGACAGTTTATGGGTATTCTTGCACGCCTTCATTACGTGGCGATACGAAATGTAATTTACTCTATTATCTCGTAATTAACATAGATGGTTTACAAGAATAGTATTTTATCCAAAGCTTTGATTACAGTCAGGAGTTTTATAAAGTGTCCTTGAAAATGATGTATGATGGTGGATTTACAACTGTATAGTTACAGGATAATTGGATAATGACTCAGAAGTCTGTTTCACTCTTGCTGTAGTTGGTAAATACTAATTTTTCTGACTTGGTTATTGAAATGCTTTGAACAAACCTTTCTAAATTATTATTAAGCCTGTATTTTATCAATATAATTTACATTTTACAAGACACTTACACTTATTTCATCTCATATGAACCAGAGACATGTGACGCCAACAGTCAGATGGTTTCATTGTTTTTCAATAGAAAAAGTGAGCACAGAGAGGACATGTTAAGATTTACCTGTCAATGAAAGCCCAGGCCAGATTCAAGGTCTCCATATTCCCGGATCCGAGTTAGTCCCATCTGATTATCTCAAAGAACTATTCTTTAAATAATTTGTCTCTTAAAATTAATAGCTCATTGTAGAATCTCATCTATCATGTCACTTGATATATAAATATAAATGTTTTTATTATTAGATTATATACATTATGTACATGATATAGTAATTTGGTAAATTAAAAGATCATTAGTTTGATACATTTCATCAAATCTCACAAATTTTATAGAATACAGAGACTAGAATATCATCTATACCTTGTTAATGCACAAATTAAATGACTACAGTTTTTATAGTACTCCTTTCTCTCGGTCTTCTTTCAGAGTGGTCTATCTCTAAATGTATAAGTCAGTTTTAACCTTAGTTTTGTAGGATGACGGTTAATTTCACAAAAAGGCAGTGGGGTAATTGGGTAATTGTTTTATAGCAGGCTATGCAAACGCAAAGCAAGTAGACTCATGGAATGTTAAATGTATGATCACAGACATTTCTGATCACAAACAGATTTGTCAAATTTGGTGGAGAGTATAGCCAGGATCCCAAGATTCACCAGTAATTAAAGCTCAGCTCTTGCCTGCCTACTGCCTTCTTTCCTCTCTTCCTTCCTTCCTTCCTCCCTCCCTCCCTCCCTCTTTCTCTCTCTCTTTCTTTCTTTCTTTCTTTCTTTTCCTTCCTTCCTTCCTTCCTTCCTTCCTTCCTTCCTTCCTTCCTTCCTTCCTTCCTTCCTTCCTTCCTTTTCTTTCTTCTTTCTTTCTTTCTTTCTTTCTTTCTTTCTTTCTTTCTTTCTTTCTTTCTTTCTTTCTCTCTCTTTCCTTTCTTTCCCTTTCTTTCTTTCTCTCTCTCTCTCTCCCTCCCTCCCTTCCTCTCTCTCTCTCTCTTTCTTTCCCTCCCTCCTTCTCTCTCTCTCTCTCTCTTTCTTTCTTTCTTTAGTCTCACTCTGTCACCTGGGCACAGGCTGGAGGGCTGTGGTAGGATCTTGGTTCACTGCAACCTCTGCCCCCTGGGTTGAAGCAATTTCCTGCCTCAATCTCCCTAGTAGCTGGGATTACAGGCATGTGCTACCACGCCCAGCTAATTTTTGTATTTTTAGTAGAGATGGGGTTTCTCCATGTTGGCCAGGCTGGTCTTGAACTCCTGACCTCAAGTGATCTGCCCACCTTGGCCTCTCAGAGTGCTGGGATTACAGGCATGAGCCACTGTGCCTGGTCAGTTCTTGGGTTAATAACAGGGGGATGTAACTTTGTAAAAACATATTTTTATTAATTGTCTGTTTCTTCAGTACTTTCCTCTGAGATTCTCTGAGCTTTGTAATTAGATAATCGATGAACATTATTGAATTTCATCATATTAAAGTATGATGAAAATTTCATTTATTAAATGCTTACAGACTAAGCACCTCCAGGTGTTTTATATATATATATATAAATAAACATATATATAACATACATATTTTATATATATAATATGTATATATATTAATGCATTTAATATAGAATTACTATGAAAAAGGATCAGTTATTATCCCCTGATGGTTTGGACATTTGTCTCCTCCAAATCTCATGTTGAAATGTGATTCCCAATGTTGGAGGTAGGTCCTGGTGGGAGAGTTTGGATCATGGGGGCAGATCCCTCATGAATGGTTTAGTACTATCCCCTTGGTGATAAGTGAATTCTTGCTCAGTTAGTTCACAGGAGATGTAATTATTCAAAACTCTAGGACTTCCTCCCTCTCTCTTGCTCCCGCTCTCACCATGTGACACACCTGCTTACGCTTCACCTTTCACCAAGATTCTAAGGCTCTCACCAGAAGCAGATGCCAATACCACTCTTGTTGTACAGTTTGCAGAGCACTGAGCCAATTAAACATATCTTCTTTATAAACCACCCAGTCTAAGGTATTCCTTTATAGTAATGCAAAGGGGCTAATACATCCCCCATGTTATAAGTGAGAAATTGAGGCACAGTGTTAAATTATCCAAATTCAGATAGTTAGTAGTTAAAAATTCAGGCACAATTATACCTAAGCAGGTTAGGTCCAGAGCCTGTGCACTAAACAGCTATACTGTGGCTTCTCAGTAAAAAACAAGTATAGAACAACTTGGATTATATCGGTCAGAATTCTTCCCATTTGGCTAAATATGAGAAAAAAAATGCGTGGGTGAAAGCTTAGGTTTTGGAGTCCTCTGTCTTTAAATCTCAATTTCACCTTTTATTAATAATATTCAGCAAATTTCTTATCATCTTTAAGCCACTTTTCTCATCTGGAAAATGAGGATAAGAATATTTTATTCTTTATTGTAGATTGTGAAATTAAATGATTAATAATTCATTCTTACTATTTTCTCTACTATTTTTCTTCTTTATAAACATTCAGTGGCAATTACGCTTTACACCAATCCACCAAACAGGACGCTGTAGTAAAATTCTTTCTAACTTGAATAAGGAAGAGAAAACAGACATTAATCATTTTATCTTTAATAAATAGAGGTGGCTCTTGGAATAACTGCGTTATGTCAGGTAAACCTAATCTTATTCAAAGCTGGAGTATCTTAAAAAAATGTATAAGTGAGGCCGGGTGCGATGGTTCACGCCTGTAATCCCAGCACTTTGGGAGGCCGAGGCAGGCAGATCACGAGGTCAGGAGATCAAGACCATCCTGGCTAACACGGTGAAACTCCGTCTCAAAAAAAAAAAAAATGCAAAAAGTTAGCCGGGCATGGTGGTGGATGACTGTAGTCCCAGCTACTCGGGAGGCTGAGGCAGGAGAATGCTGTGAGCCCGGGAGGTGGAGCTTGCAGTGAGCCCAGATTGCGCCATTGCACTCCAGACTGGGCGAGGAGCAAGACTCCCTCTCAAAAAAAAAAAAAAAAAAAATGTATAAATGAATTGTAACTATCACGAGATAAGCAAATAATGGGCTTCCCTGTCATATTTTAACTGCGGCTTGATTTTAAATTATTATTATTATAATACTTTGCAGAAATAAGTCTAAGTGTATTATGAGGTATTTGTTCTTCCCCTGATTTACTGATTTAAGCTCATATTTTTACTTGGATTTTGGTTATATTTATTTTCTGACTCATTATCTGAAAACATTAATAGATCACTAAGAAGAAAGTAGAAAATACTTAATGAAGGGAAAATCCAAACCTATGCCGTAATTGAAAATCTCATTTCTTCTAAAATTGTGCTTTACTTTTCAAAGTAAAGAACTTGGATCATTATTAGCGGGCTCTGCTCTTTCTTGTCCATTTCTTAATGGCACTATTACAGATAGGAAGTCTCAAAATGTTGGGATCACTTTCATGCCTTTTAAATTTTAAAATTCCTTTCATTCCCTTTTTACTCATCTCATTTATCTTTCCATGTACTCATTCCCATTTTGTACAATTCCATGCCATCTCTAGTGCATACATGTATATGTATGTGTGTGTATATACACACATTCACGTGCAGGTACACACACACGCACACACATATATGTATATTTACCTTTCTTGTTAGCATGGTGTTTTATTGCCAGGAATATTTTATATAAAAATATTAACTTATCCCCTTACACTCTGCCCACCCGCACTTCCCCTCAGTGTTACCTATCTTAATAAATTGATTGTATTGGGCTAATCAAACTAGACACTAGGGAATTCTCATCCTATTCATCTCTCATATCCAATGGCAACGTACAAGATAATTCCCCTCTGAAATGTTCTTATTTAAACCCATCCCTATCTTTCCTATCCAGTTGGTATCAGCAAAACTTTAGTCAATAGTGGGAAGAGCAGGGATGAGCAGATTCATTGGCACAAATATATGATTTAATAGAAAAAATATGACCTAGTGTTAGATAGATCAGTAGGATGACTATAGTTTCCAATAATCTAGTGTACATTTCAAAATAGTTAGAAGAGAATAATTTGAATGTTGCCAGGATAAAGAAAAGACAAATATTTAAGATGATTATATCCCAAGTACATTGATTTGATCTTTGCAAATTACATGAATGGATTAAATTATCACATGTATCCCCAAACTAAGTACGTTTATTATGCATCAATAAAATAAAATAAAAACAAATCCAAAATAACCCTTCAGTCATGAGCTCTCATTTAGCTGTGCTGAATTTAACTCTGAGATACGATAATGAGGAAAGATCCAGAGCCATGTTACTGCTGCTTCTTTCAATAGTTCTTCATTCTGTACATTCCATAAAAAAGGTTTCTCATATTCCATGATCTAACATCCAAAACTTTCCAACATGCGGTCTCTGCCTCCTTTTCCATACCTGTCTCTGGTTACACAACCATCCCCTAATATAATAGATACTAATTATCTCCTTGCACATAGGCTACATTCCACTCTGTCTGCTCTTAGGATCCAAATGAAGATTTTTCACAACGCTTTTTATGTATCCATGTTGCTATCACAACCCCGCTCAAGGACAAAGTTGTATTGTCCCTCTTTCCATTACACATTCTAGAGATGGCCCAGTTTCCTTCATCTTTCATCACAGCATAATACATCTTCCTTGATTTGATGATTTATCAGAGACTGCTGTGAAATGAAATAAGTTCTAGGTATATCCAGTTTTATTCTTATGGTTGTAAGTTTCATTTTAGTAAAATGGTGCCTTTATTCTGATTATATGTTATACATATAAAATCACAGAAATTTCATATAATATCTGGTGGTACATGGAAGAAAATGAAATATTCTATAAGATCTTCTCCTATATATGATTATTAACATGCCCCTTCAATTTTCATGATATAATTTAGAGCATATAAAGATTTTTGCATATCATTAAAAAGCTTTTTATATCATTAAAATCATGCATTTTAATATGCAGGGTATTCCATTTTTCATATTTACTTAATACATTTAACATTTTACTTATTGCTAAACAGTTAAGTTGTTTCTTATATTTGGTCTCTTTTTTTTTTTCTTTTTTTGAGACAGAGTCTCTCTCTGTTATCCAGGCTGGAGTGCAGTAGTATGATCTCAGCTCACTGCAATGTCTACCATCCAGGTTCAAGCAATTCTCATGCCTCAGCCTCCCGAGTAGCTGGGATTACAGGTATGCGCCAACATACTGGCTATTTTTTTTTCGTTTTTTCTTTTTTGTATTTTTAGTAGAGACAGGATTTTGTCATGTTGCCCAGGCTATTCTCAAACTCCTGGCCTCAAATAATCTGCCCACATCAGCCTCCCAAAGTGCTGAGATTACAGGTATGAGACACCACATCTGGTCATTATATTTGTTGTTTAATTTAATACTGTAATGACAAAAGTTAATTCTTGGGCCACATCTCTGATTTATTTAAGATATATTCCTATAAATTTAGATTTTTCCTAAAAGAGAAATTTCTATCTACAAATATTTCAGGCTATCACAACATATTGTCAAATATGTTATCTATAATGTTTTATTTTTTGATGTCTGTATGTGATTAGGAGAGGCCTTTCCCCTCCATTCATGTAAGCACTATGAATTATCTTCTTTAACATATTCTAATTTTATAGCAGAAAATTTATGTCACAATTAAATTTATATTGTTAGTGAAAATAATTTTGTATATTACTAAACAATATACTGCCTTTAAATTTTGTTTTCATACCATTTGTCTTTTTAAAAATATCAGCATGTTTAAGATTTAAAAAAACCTTTTTTGTTCTCTTTTAGAGGTGACATCTCAGCTCTGTCACCGAGCTGGAATGTAGTGTTGGGCTCTAGTGATCCTCCTGCCTAAGCCTCCCAAGTAGCTGGTACAATAAGTGCACACCGCCACACCTGGCTAATTTTGTTCACTTATTTTAGAGATGAAGTCTCACTATGTTACCTAGGCTGGTCTCAAACTCCTGCGCTCAAGTGATTCTCTTATTTTAGCCTCCCAGAGTGCTGAGATTACAGACATGAGTCACCACGTCTGGTCTAAAAACTAATTTGTTAAATGCTTCTTGAATATTAAAAGAAGTAACCGTTTTACATAGTTATAACAAATATTATTTTCTTTACTTTTAAATAGTGTAGGCATAAGTAATTTGTCTCATTTTTTCTTTCACAACAATTAAAACAGAATTTTGGGCAAAGTAGTTGCTAAATACATGTGTATAATTGAATTTATTAACCTCAAAGTAAAAAATAATAGTTACCATTTAAATTTACTGGTGAGTTTGGATAATAAAACTTTCATCTCACACAATCTAAGTTCAGAGCTTTTTTTTTCCTTTATAAAACTGGTAAAAGTGGCCGGGCGCGGTGGCTCAAGCCTGTAATCCCAGCACTTTGGGAGGCCGAGACGGGCGGATCACGAGGTCAGGAGATCGAGACCATCCTGGCGAACACGGTGAAACCCCGTCTCTACTAAAAAAATACAAAAAACTAGCCGGGCGAGGTGGCGGGCGCCTGTAGTCCCAGCTACACAAGAGGCTGAGGCAGGAGAATGGCGTAAACCCGGGAGGCGGAGCTTGCAGTGAGCTGAGATCTGGCCACTGCGCTCCAGCCCCGGCGACAGAGCGAGACTCCGTCTCAAAAAAAAAAAAAAACTGGTAAAAGTAATCCAAATATCTCTTTTCCAAGTAGAAGATGCTCTCATTCCAGGGGCCTCTAGCCAGAGCCTGTTCATTATGCACACTATCCCAAACCTAGTACATAACATAGTAAATTATGATAGGTTAATTTATACTTTGATTTTTAAGTTATATTGTGATATACTTTGATAATTATATTTGGCATATAATTTTGATTAGGACGTTGGTATTAAAACTTATCTTAACAGCTTTTGCTTTATTTTAATAACAGTTTAATTGACAACATTGGCTTCTAAAATTGTGTAGAAATATTAACTTTGTTGGCAAAAAAATAAAGTGTTTTTGAAGAAAATGTGAAAAGGATGAAAGAGCAAGTTCTTGTTTCTGCCAGGCGAATTCGAAGTACAGCCTGATCCTTTGTAGTGTGAGCACTTGCATTAAAGAAAGAAAAAACAAAACAAAACAAAACAAACAAACATACAAAAAAACCTATGTGACAAACAAAATGTAAGTTTTTACTGTTTTATTTTATATAGCGGATAGTTTTTACTATCGACTATTTTTAGTGGAGTATTTCAGATAATGCTTTATTCCGAATGTTATTTTCCTTGCTTAACATTAAGCCAATCCCTCTCTGTGTATTATAAGTGTGTTCTTGGGCAAAGCACATCACACTTGAAAGGAAAGCCCACAGGAATGATTGCTGTGGGGATGCCATTTTTCTGTGTCCCAGAATGGCTCCTGAGCACAGGTACAGAAAATCGATTGAAAAAGAGACAGCCATGTATCCAAGTCAAAAAAGCTTTTATTTAGAGACTTAAATTTGAAAAAAAATATAGACAGAACACTCTCTACCATGAACATATATGCACTAATACTAGAATATCACATATGAAGTAAGCATTATGGGATTTAAAAAATATAACACAGATGGAAACGGAGAGCACAGAACGCCAAAGGACAAAGACAAGATCTACCGTGTAGTATCGCTTTTAGTTTTTCTGATTGCCACCTGCCCTGATATGGTATGGCTCTGTGTCCCCACCCAAATCTCAACTCTAATTGTAATCCCCAGGTGTTAAGGGAGAGACCGGGTAGCAGGTGATTAGACCATGGGTGCAGCTCCCCCCGCATACTGTTCTCTTGATAGTGAGTGAGTTCAAACGGGATCTGATGGTTTAAAAGTGTTTGGCATTTCCCGCCTCCTTGTCTCTCTCCTGCTGCCACATAATATGTGATTTGCTTCCCCTTTGCCTTCTGCCATGATTGCAAGTTTCTTGAAGCCTCCCAAGCCATGTGGAACTATAAGTCAATTAAATCCATTCTCTTTATAAATTACCCAGTGTCTCTTCATAAATTACCAAACGCCTGGTACCACAAGTTTGCAGCACTGCTATAAAGATACCTGAAAATGTGGAATCAACTTTGGAACTGGGTAATAGACAGAGGTTGGAATAGTTTGGCGGGCTCAGAAGAAGACTGGAAGATGTGGGAAAGTTTGAAACTTCCTAGAGACTTGTTGAATGGTTTTGACCAAAATGGTGATAGTGATATGGACAATGACGTTTAGGCCGAGGTGGTCTCAGATGGAGATGAGGAACTTATTGGCAACTGGAGCAAGCATCACTCTTGTTATGCTTTATCAAAGAGACTGGTGGTATTGTGCCCTACTCTAGAGATCTTCGTAACTTTGAACTTGAAAGAGATGATTTAGGAATCTGGCAGAATAAATTTCTAAGCAGCAAAGCATTCAAGAGGTTAGCTGGCTTTTTCTGAAAGCATACAGTCATATATGGGTTCACAAAGATATGATTTGACATTGGAACTTATGTTTAAAAGGGAAGCAGAGCATAGAATTTTAGAAAATTTGTAGCCTCTTCATGCAGTAGAAAAGAAAAACTCATTTTCTGGGGAGAAATTCAAGCCTGCTGTGATGTCTTGCTTCCCCTTTGCTTTCCGTCATGATTGTAGGTGTACTGAGGGCTCCCCAGCCATGTGGAACTGTGAGTCAATTGAATTTCTTAATAAATTACCCAGTCTCAGGTAGTTCTTTATAGCAGTGTGAAAACAGATTAATACATGCCCTAAAGAGAAGGAGTAGGTTATTATCATCAGAATTACATTATCAGTTATTCAAAAATACTGTAATTTGCTTTACTTATTTCCATTTATGTTGATATGTTATTTGTCATTTTTATTATCTTTTGAAAAGTCGTATATTTTAGTTCTTTTATTTTTTACCACAGTGGTAGACAAGGGATCTGTTAACATTTTGTATAAAGGGCTGGGTAGTAGATATTTTAGTCTTTCTGGACAATTCAGTCTCTGTCAAAACTGCTCTGTGCTGCTGTTGTGGCACAAACACTGTTATAAACAACCACAAACAAATGAATGCAGTTTTGTTCCAGTAAAATCTTATTTACATAATAGGCAGCAGGCTGGATTAGACTCATGGGTCATGGTTTGAAAACCTTTATTTTAGACCAATAATTCTAAAACATATTTAATGCTATGGATATTATATTTTCTGTTGTAGGAAAGACAGTAATTTCTATTTTTGGATACTTTTCCACATTTCTTTAGGAACACATGTAATTGGGTCATTTAGTTCAGAACTAACACTAAAACTAAAATGAATAATAGCAAGATACAGTGTCTGCATGTATTTTTAAAAATTCCAATTATACACGATCCAGGACCCACCCATCAGGGATTTGAAAGCAACTCTAAGGTTAATCAATTTTCAGTGATGACTCTACTCAACATTGGAATCTAATAAAACCCCTGGGTTGGAAATTAGAGATGGCCATTACTTTACTACAATATTAGGTTCTGGTACTCCTTGTCCATATCAAGTGAGACCTTCCAGACTGGTCAGCCAGGTTGGTGATATCCCATTGCCCATACCAGACTCAGCACTATGGCTTCCAAAGCTGTGGCTTTTAATGCTTTTTCCTTTCCTCCACCCTCCTATGCAGCCATCTCTTTACTACTTTATCATAGTTTTGCAGTTGGTACATAAAGAAGCATCAGTGATCATCCTATTTAAATTTCCCTGTGGCAATATTGTAGAGCAAATGACTTAGACTTTGGAAATTTACAAACAATAAAAACAACAAAAATCATTATGAGAATAATATGATTCCCTGTGAATAGGATTAGGTATAAAGAATAGGTTTGAAACTCACTCCTTTTTTCTGAAAACTTAATAGGAGGCAATATGAAAGAAAGATAAACCACATTAGAAAATAGGTTATTTTCTTAAGACTCTGAGAGAAGTCCTATTTAAAGCAGAGATGTACCTTTTTCCCTATGATGTATCTTTTTGGATTTCCCAGTTCTTCCAAAATGAATTTAAGGTAATTATAAAATCTGCCAATGTGGATAAAAAGAGAACTGGTAGTCTCTGGGCAACTTTAGAGAAGAGCAGCCATAAATAGTGAAGGCGATGCATTGGAGAGTCAGGTCAATATTAGAAGTCCAGTGAGTATTGTGCTATGAGGAGTGATGGGAACAATGACATGATGACATTGTCTAGCTACTACTAAGGAAACTGAAGAGAGATATAGACTAAAACCTATTGCTTTCCTACAGTATCCTAGGGAAAATTTTAAAAGTGGTTGTGAAAGACCCATGGATTATGTATAAATGATTATAAATTAGAAACAACCTAATGGCCATCAATATTTAATGTCTATGCTTAACCAGAAGATTAAGCACATTATGGTATAAAATATCATAGGATACTCTTATGCGAAATGTGATGCAGACTCACATATACTGGCATGTTAAAATATACACCCTATATAGTTGAGTGAAATAAAAATTAAAAAGTTTTACTTTTAATTATGATGTAGAATGGTGTGAAAGATCTTTTCTTCGATGGTTCCAATTAGAATAACCTGAAAAACAAAAATTAATGTGTCTCCAAGGCCAACAAAAAGCACTAAAAGAAAGGAAAGTTTATTGAATATATAGACAGAGCCATAAAAGCTTTCCCATAAGAAGCAACATCTGCTTTGAATACTGGTCTACAGAAGAGTGGGTCTGCTGTAAATAAAGTGCTTTTTGGTGATGAGAAATTACACACAAAAGCAGGAGATGAGTATATAGTGTTTAGATTTTAGAGCCCTAGAGGAGTTGCATATAAAAGTAAACCAAAAATATATGAAACCACAGCCAAACACCAAACTAGCTTAAATATCGGTAAGATCAGAAAGATAGTGGATGTCTCAAAGTTTGGGAGTTGGTCCAATTGGATATACATTCAGTATAGTTAAGGCTATGACCCAGTCCCAGCTGAGGAGGAGGAATTTGAATTATTAGTTTGGTATCCCAACTGCTAGACAGAGAATACAACTTGCTATAAACAAAAATAAAGTATATATTATAGTTACTTCTCCACTGCTTATTTTAAAATATACTTTATCTGTAATAATAAGAAGTTACAGGCATGCAAGAAAAGCTGTGATACATCATATGAATCAAAACCATCAATAAAAATAATCTCATAGATGACCCAGTAATAAAAAACTATCAAAGACTTTAGAAAAACTATTAGGAAGATGGTAAAAAATTTTAAGAGAAGACCAATATAATTAGTGAAGACATAGACCATTTTGTTAGAAAAACAGAAAATATAAAGAAAACACAACGGGAAATTCTAGTATGGAAAAATAGAACATCTGAAATTAAAAATATTATTGGATCTGACTAAAAATAATCAATAGAAAGTATTCAAATGGAAATAGTCCCCCAAAAATTTAAAAAAATTGAATTCCATAACCTAGGGGACAATATTAAGCAATCTAACATGTAAGTAATTAAAATCACATGAGTGGAGTATAAAAACATGAAAGGAAAAAATGCTGAAATTTTAAAAATGTGCCTTAAAACAATTCAATTGCAAGAAGCCCAAAAAATACAAAGCTGAATGATACAAAGATTATACAAAGATATATAATTGTCAAATTGCCAAAAGAAAAGATAAAGAATCTTAAAAACAGACAGAGACTGACAGCTGACTTCTCACCAGAAACAATACAAGTCAGAAAACAATGGAATGACCTCTGGTGGAGAGAGGGCACATATCATCTCCCAAGACATAGATATCTGGTAAAAATATTCAGAGGAGAGAAAAGAGAACTGAAAGGTATATAGATAAACAAAACCTAAAACAGTGTGTTGGTCACAGATTCCCACTGAAACAAATAATAAAGAAAATTCTTTAGGCTGAAGAGAAATAGTACAAGATGGAAAAATATCTAGTAGAAGAAATGAGGAACAAAAGAAATGGTAATTATATCATTTGGCATCCCAATCCAAGTCTTAGGTACCATTTTTTTTTTTCCCCAAGCAGGGCAATAACCTTGATGGGTTTGAGAATTCACTCTTCTTGCCTTCCCTGTCACTCTTATACTTAAGGCTTGGATGTAGCCTTCTAGTTTTTTTTGCCCTCTGGTTACAGGAGATGAGAGTTTCTTTCTATGCTTCCTAGGAGGTCCTTTGACTTTTCATACTTTGTCTTGAATTGGTGATTAATAATCTTTAGCCTTTCCTTGTTATTGTCTAATGCACCAATAGAACCCAGTGAGTGCTATCTGGTGTCTGAATCCTTACTTATACTGCCTTCCCCGAATAAGTCTAGTTAGTCCCTTTGGCATGTCCTCTTCTGACATTATTCTATTATAGCTCCTACCTGTGGATGTTTTAACACTCCTGATGCTACAACCAGGGGTACTCCTCACCCGCTGGCTATCAAGTGACCCAGCTCCAAAATACTCTTCAGAATCTGCCTCACAGGACCTCCTTCTGTACCAACCATCGTTGGTCAGACCCCGAAAACATATTCTGAGACAGAGATTTGCCTACAGGAAATTAATTGGGAAACAGTCTTTGAATCAACACCTAGGAGGGAAGCAGGGGTGGGCAGAAGAAAAAGTTAAATTGTGATCCAGTTGCAACAGAGCTCAGTGAATCCTAAAGGAGAGCTCCATTGCTTGGATGGCCTTTAAAGTTATTCAATATTGGGGCAAACTTTTGAGACCTTTATACCCCCACGTTAATTGGTCAGGCATGCACAGTACACCAAGAGGGAGGCATGCCCTTGAGCTAGGCAGCTCCCTTTGACCAAGAGCCCTTCCCAAAGCAAGTCAGCTGAAGCCATCCACAGCCAACCACCAGAGACTGAAGGTGTTGCAGTCTTGAACAAGTGGATCTCAATGGCATCTGTGGCAACTCTGTCATCCACCTCTGAGGAGCCAGGGTGAGCTTTTAAAAAGGACTGTTTAACAGACCCAAATCACTTTCTGCTAATAGTTTATTATGTCCTATGAAGGCCTGCATGTGCTGTTTCCCTTTCACTGACTTCTATTAAATAACATCAGTCTTTTCTGCTTTTCAGACCCTTTTCCAAGCCCTTGTACTTGTTTCTTTAGCCCTTTATCCTCTTTCCTAACATTTTTTGTTTGCTGGATCTTTCTTGTCAAATGTCACTTCTTAAGAGACTTTTGCCTGCCCACTCCATCCAAAGTTCCCTGCTCACCTATATCACTTTCTTCAACTGTGCATCATCTCATTATTTTATTTCCTAGGCAGCACTTTTCACTGTATGTTATCCCTCTGTGTTCCATGTCTCCATTAAAGCCTAAGCTTGATGAAGAGAAGGAATGTGTTAGTGAGGTTCCCTACAGTATCTCCAATGACTGGCATGGGGCATGCACATGGTAGGTTTTCTGTAAATATTTGTTGAACAAGCAAATGAATCAATCTCACCAGGCTTAGAATCTTTGTAGGCATTTTCACAAGGCTTATCATATCTTCTCATCCATAGTCAGAACTTCCTCTGTTTTCCAATAAAAGTACAGAAGCAATTAGACTGAAAATAAATACATTAACTAGTTTTATCTTGTTAGCCATGAATTTTAACTGCATGAACAGAGGACTTCAAAGTAGAGCAATGATGCTATATTCAGGCAGTATTTCTCAGCACATATTGAACATTGGGGAATATAGTAGGTCTATGTCAGGTTGTTTTTGTTTGTTAATTTTTTTTAACTTTCCCAGAAATCAATCTTTACCAAAGAGGGAGAGTCTCAAAATGCACTGCTTTCTACCTCTCACCTTCACTGTGAAAGACAATGCCAACCATCTCTCCAGCTGACTCTCTCAGTAATGTTTTCCCAGATGTGAAATTCTCATCAATGAACTGTGGAAGTGTGTTAGATCCCCTTACATTTTTGCTTTTTTTTTTTTTTTTTTTGAAAAATTTAAGATGCACAACTTGTAAGCAAGATGACATAAGTACTTTCCATTTTATTTCTACTGGACTGGACTTCAGTGATAGTGATCCTGCCAGAACAAATCCAGTTCACGTTATAATTTAATTGAATATAACTCAGCTAGCTTGGTGTTCTTAATATTGCTTTACCAACCCAGAGCTGAGTCTGTGAGTACCCTAAAGAGAATTCCAGAAATTCACTGTTCTGCTGAAGGACACAGGATATCTCTTTCACTGACTCCTACCTGCTGTTAGAAAAATTCTTACTCTGCCACAGTATTCTGTGATCTTTCTGGGTTCTGCTTCTTTGAGGCCATTGCCAACTGATATGTGACTTTACTGTCTGACTTGGGTTTAATTTTTAGTTTCTCCCAGAAGGGTGCCTAAAAAATGATCTTCAGATCAATCCTCATAGATTCAATGCCAGCTTTTAATCCATCACTGAACCCAGTCTGGGTTAGACATCCAGCCTCTGACATGATCTTCAAGAAATTGAAGACTTTGTGTTTGCATAATAATTTCTACATATCTTACATAAGAGAAAAGGAACTGGTGTTATCAAGGACTTCCTGTACATCAGATGCTTTAGAGAGAAACTTTTATGTAATCCTTGCATTACTCTGAGAGTCAATAATGTCCATATTTTATCAAAAGGATACAAGCTTAGAAAAACTATTGTACCCAAGACCACTGTTTATAAATTATAGCAACTGTAATTAGATTTAAGCTGTAGAACCAGAGAACCAATGCTCCTACTGTCCAAATATAATATAAACTTTGAGAAAAGACAATTCTGAGAAGAAAGTTTGTTTTCCAGTGCCTTCAGTCTTGCAATGCTGCCTCTTTCCTTTCTTTACAGCACCTAATTTTTGTTGTTACTGAACACACTTTGACATCTGCTTCTGGAGGATCTAATAACCTAATTTAAATATAAGCCAAGAAATACTAATGCAATGCATGGCCTTTTCCGAGAGCTTTTAAATTATAATGAGTTAACTACATCCTCAATAAAAGGAGCATGTACAAATTCTAAATTTAGGCATTTTATTCTTAGAGTAGGAGATATTTTATTGGTGGAAAGAGAGTATTCTTGAAATTGAATCGTAGAGGCATATCATGCACTTTGGGTTTGATAAAAGTAGTGCTGACCCTATCCACAAATAACTGTACCATCTTAGATGGGGATTCATTATAGCATGGCTAGGTGTTCTATGCGTTCAAATTCACACAATATCAAGAAATCTGTCTCAAATCCATTTTAGTAAGTTAAGTAATTATGTAATTAACTAAACTGAATTCATGAAATATTCTCTGAAGCAAAAGTTCATATTCAATTCATATAAAATGCATTTTTCTCAGTCTGAGTATTATCAATGCCTCCATTATAAGCTTGATAGAGTTTCCTTATTGTTAATACAGTCTGGCCTCTAACATTTACAAATTTGATGTAATATCTTGAGTTCAACACTGATTTCTTTTTCTCAAAATTCTCATTTAATCAGCTCTACATACATTTAAGAAAATATGATTCTATCTTAGATAGACTTTTTCCTTAGCCTGTGTTGATTTTGATCTTAGCATCAGGGAGCCAGGCTCCTATATTCCAGAAAGGTTGTTTTTTTTTTTTTTTGGAAAATCATTTATGTAAAATAGATACAGAACAAGATAATGAATTTTAAAATTCTAAATTTATCTTGCTAAGTTAAAAATAGAATAGCAATTGATAATGATATGGTTTATTATTGTCTATAATATTATATTTTCAAAAGGTATGTAATACAATTTTCAGGTTAAACTAGAAACATTGATAATTCTAATCTCAAAAGATATCATTCCAAAAGAGAATTGTTGTTTTCAGTGTGACCAATTAAGATTATCATTCCTGACTTGATGATAAAACTTCTGAAAGATGGTTCTTTTATTTTTATTATACTTTAAGTTCTGGGGTACATGTGCAGAACATGCAGGTTTGTTACATAGGTATACAGGTGCTGTGTTGGTTTGCTGTACCCATCAACTCATCATCTACACTACATATTTCTCCTAATGCTATCCCTCCTCTATCCAGCCACCCCCCAATAGGCCCTGGTGTGTGATGTCCCTCTCCCTGTATCCATGTATTCTCATTGTTCAACTCCCACTTATGACTGAGAACATGTCGTGTTTGGTTTTCTGTTCTTCTTTTAGTTTGCTGAGAATGATGGTTTCCAGCTTCATCCATGTCCCTGGCAAAGGACATGAACTCATCCTTTTTTACGGCTGCAAAGTATTCCATGGTGTACACGTGCCACATTTTCTTTATCCAGTCTATCATTGATGGGCATTTGGGTTGGTTCCATGTCTTTGCTATTGTGAACAGTGCTGCAATAAACACAGGTGTGCATGTGTCTTTATAGTAGAATGATTTATAATCCTTTGAATTATATACCCAGTAATAGGATTACTGGGTCAAATAGTATTCCTGGTTCTAGATCCTTAAGGAATTGCCACACTGTCTTCCACAATGGATGAACTAATTTACACTCCCACCAACAGTGTAAAAGCATTCCTATTTCTCCCCATCTTCTCCACCATCTATTGTTTCCTGACTTTTTAATGATCGCCATTCTAACTGGCATGAAATGGTATCTCATTGTGATTTTGATTTGCATTTCTCTAATGACCAGTGATGATGCGCTCTTTGGCCACTTAAATGTCTTCTTTTGAAAAGTGTCTGTTCATATCTTTAGCCCATTTTTTGATAGTTTTTTTTTTTACTTTTAAATTTGTTTAAATTTTTTGTAGATTCTGGATATGGACCCTTTGTCAGATGGATAGATTGCAACAATTTTCTCCCATTCTGTAGGTTGCCTGTTCACTCTGAAGATAGTTTTTTTGTTTGTTTGTTTGTTGTTTTTTTGTTTTTGTTTTTTTTTTAATTAGATCCCATTCCCATTTGTCAATTTTGGCTTTTTTTGCCATTGCTTTTGGTGTTTTCATCATGAAGTCTTTGCCTATGCCTATGTCCTGAATGGAATTGCTTAGGTTTTCTTTTAGGGTTTTTATGGTTTTAGGTCTTACAGTTAAGTCTTTAATCCATCTTGAGTTAATTTTTGTATAAGGTGTAAGAAAGGGATCCAGTTTCAGTTTTCTGCATATGGCTAGCCAGTTTTCCCAACACCATTTATTAAATAGGAAATCCTTTCCCCATTGCTTGTTTTGGTCAGGTTTGTCAAAGATCAGATGGTTGTAGATGTGTGGTGTTATTTCTGAGGCCTCTGTTCTATTCCACTGGTTTATATATCTGCTTCGGTACCAGTACCATGCTGTTTTGGTGACTGTAGCCTTGTAGCATAGTTTGAATTCAGGTAGCATGATGTCTCCAACTTTGTTCTTTTTGCTTAGGATTGTCTTGGCTGTGCGGGCTCTTTTTTGGTTCCATATGAAATTTACAGTAGTTTATTTTTTCAATTCTGTGAAGAAAGTCAATGGTAGCTGAATGGGAAAATGTTTCTTAAAGTAAATACCATATTCATCATTTTTATCCTACCTCTGCTATTTTTATTAAAATCTCTATTCTAATTGGCATTAATTTTCTCAATTCAGCCATAAATTGCCACATTATTTGTCCTCTGTGTTAAGTCTTGTGTAAAAAGACAGTTTTCTATTTGTTTCAAAAAACCAAAAACCAATAAAACTGAAACCTAACACCCATTACAAAGTATGACATATACTGCAAAAGATCATTGTTATTCACATTACTCACTGTGATGCTATTTCTTTCCAACTCTATTGCTTATTTCAATTTTGAAATCCAAATCAGTAACTTTGCTGGTTGTCACTGAAAATAATTTTCATTTATTTTTGCACCATTTCGTTTTTACCCACTCATATTTTCTTTTTCATTTCCTTAATTCACACAGTCATATTTTCCTTGTGAAGATTAAATTTGGCTAAGGATGTTAAAAAAGATTACTCCTTGTTATTGTTACACTTTTATATGATTTGAGTCAACTTAGGATTTTTAAAACTGTTACAGAATAAAAATTGCCCACATTTTTTATGAGCAACAAAGAAATGTATTTATTGTAATAAAAACTGATATTTAAACTAGTTTTTCTACAAGTTACAGTAGTTGAAGGTGTTCTAAATACTTTTGTGTGACATGTTTTTTGCCAGAAACCTCTGGTACAGAATCTCATACAAAGTAGGTATTTTCTTTTTTTTTTTTTTTTGAGATGGAGTCTCACTCTGTCACTCAGGCTGGATTGCAGTGGTACGATCTCGGCTCTCTGCAACCTCCGCCTCTGGGTTCAAGTGATTCTCCTGCCTCAGCCTGCTGAGTAGCTAGGATTACAAGTGTCCGCAACCGTGCCCAGCTCATTTTTGCATTTTCAGTAGAGACAGTGTTTCGCCATGTTGGCCTGGCTGGTTTCGAACTCCTGACCTCAGGTGATCTGCCCTCCTCGGCCTCCCAAAGTACTGGGATTACAGGCGTGAGCCACCACGCCTGGCTGGTATTTTCATTTTTAAACCAATAGTAATAGGCCTTGAAATTTTTTGCAAGAATCTATAAAGCCAATCCTAATATTCTGCAAATAAACCAAAATGGCTCCATTCTGATAAGCCCTTTAAGTAAATCATTTCATGTAAAATATCATCAAATATATTTCAGCAATTACCTGATCAAAGCCCCACTTAAAAGAGGCATAACATGAATTAAAACTTTTAATTTTGCAATTCTATGTACAAAATAAAATTTTAAAACTTTATATACTATATAATTTCTACTGAGGTAGATTGTTTGTATTAAGGACCCACCTTAATGGTTTTCATGAATCAAAGTCCTTTGCCTTGCGGCTCTATAGTTCCTTGCCATGCTGACTCATGACTGGTCCATGAGCTTGCTTCGGCAATTAATGTTAGCACATATGATGATAGCAGAGGCTTGAATTTGAC
This sequence comes from Macaca thibetana thibetana, assembly GCF_024542745.1. Lineage (NCBI taxonomy): Eukaryota > Metazoa > Chordata > Mammalia > Primates > Cercopithecidae > Macaca > Macaca thibetana. Next base: position 110,527,845 of record NC_065581.1, on the reverse strand, counting down.
TTGTGCATTTCTACTTTCTCTTCTGGACCCCTGCCACTATCACAAGAATGTGCTCAGCTACCTCCTAAAGTACTATGAGAGATGTGTGGAAGAACGCTCAATTGCACAGCAAAGGCCGTCTTGAAACAGCGTGCCCCCAGCCTACCAAACCAACTACCTGCAGATGCATGAGAGAACCCAGCCAGTCTCAGTCAGTCCTGGCTCAGATGAGCAGAGCAAGTCTGCTAACCCATAAAGCTATGAGAAATAATATACATCGGCCATTGTAAACAACTAATTTTTCACGTGGTTTGTTATGCAGCATTACTGAAGTGATATATAATTGATACATTTACCTGTATTTTTTCATTGCTTTTAAGACAAAGGAATTACTTCATTATTGTTATCATTATCATCATTATCAATATATGATAATGATAATTGTTATCGTTATCATATATTATCATCAATACATCATTATCATATATTATCAAATTATCATTATCAATTGCAAAAGCAAAACAAAACAAATTAGAAACAAGCAAACAAGCAAAGAAAACAAAATAAAACACATGCAACCAGAGTGGTAAACTTATACAAAAAATGCAGTTTCAATTAAATGTCCACATAATTTATGCCAATACTCTTGACCTTAGCTATTTGGGATAGGTATAAAGTATTTTTTAGGTAAGGTATGTGCATTGTTTTTTCTAAGATCTAATACCACTGGACACTTACTAGACGGTAGCAAGTACAGTGTAAACATAACTTTTATATGCACTGGGAAACCGATAAATCAGTGTGACTCACTTTATTGCAATTTTCACTTTATTGCAATGGTCTAGAACCAAATGTGCAATATCTCTTAGGTTTGCCTGTACTAAATTCTGAAATGGCATGGTGGGAATGACAAGTCTTAATAAGCTACTATTCTCTTAGAGCAATTTGTTTTTAAGTGTTAAATTATCTAAATAATTCTTCATTTCCTAAGCATTACTATTATTTACAGTTTTATTTGAAAAGGACTAAGACAATTTATTATGGTCCTAATTTTTTGTGATATTACATGAGTAACCAGTATATTTCTATGACAAGACTTTCTGAATGCCTTTAGGATTACAGCTTCAGATAGTCTACAGTTCAGATAGTCTACAGTTAAAATAGTTTACAGTTCTGACAGATAGAAATAGAAGTCTGTAGTGTTTCACTTTTGTTTTTTTCATTTGTGGAAAAGATTTAAAGCTCCAGGAGGGCTTTTCACTATTAAATATTTTATGAAAGAAAAGAAAGAGAAAAAAAAAATATCTCATGGACTGTCAAGAATGCACAAATAGATTGTAGTTATAAGGTTGATGTGTCATTTTGTACATTTCCCCAGATCCTGGTAGTGGAGTGACTTAAAGAGTGTAATAAAGGGACAGTGGACAAAAACAATGAGAAACAACAAATAAGAAAACTCTCCCTCATCTTTTTCTCTGAACAGACTGCCTAATTATAATGTATGAACACCATCAGAAATGTTTAAAGAAATGCTGGAAGCACTAACAGTTTTTCAGAAATTGCAGAGAAATGCTCATCACTAGCCATTAAATTCTATTCAATATTTTGTTTTGTTTTGCTCTGAAGAATCAGTTCAACAGAGCAAAGAAATCTGAAACCATTGTGAACTCAGCCCAAAGTAATCTTTACTCTTCTGCTTGTTCTTAGACATAGTGAACTGAGGCAAATTAAGTACATGACTGGGAAAGAAAACTTGCAACATGTTACAGACATAAGACTCATGTGATTTCAAATCATCAAGAAAACACAGCTCAATGGACATGTGATGAAAATAGGTAATTCAAAAGAAAAGATAATATAAATGGCTAATCTGTATGTGTAAGCATTCGGTCTAATAGCAATCAGACAAATTTAAAAGAAAAATGTAGTATAATATTTTACCCATTTAAGAAACCACACAATTTATCTTTGAGAGTATTGAGGAGGCTTCAGGAAACGGATCCTGCCCTCAATGTAATTGGGCAAAGCCACTTTGGAAGGCAACACAAAAGTTTATTACAATTAAAGTGAGCACACTTTATGATTTCAAAGTTCCTCTTTCTCCACTAGAAAAATCTTTCCACTTTTCCACAGGAAGGCATATATATGGGTGTTGATTTTGGTCATGTAATGTAGTAATAAATAATAAAATAATTTGGATGCCTGTCACTGGAGAAATGACAAAAATTGTCAATGTTCATATTATGGTATTATAGTCACAAGAAACAAAACGGAAGCACATTTCTTGTGTACCAAAATAGAAAAGATAAATAACATGTACTGCTGGGTGAACAAGCAGATTTTGTACTTCGATAGCTGATAATACAATAGTCAGATATATCCAGCAAAAGGCAATTGTGTACAGAACATTTAGAAATGTTGGATGAATTACTATAAACATGTTTAAATGCAAAACAGCATTCCAAAGAAAGTAAATAAATTCTGCAGAACAAAAGCAAAACAAAACAAATTAGAAGCAAGCAAACAAGCAAAGCAAACAAAATAAAACACATGCAACCAGAGTGGTAAACTTATATAAAAAATGCAGTTTCATGATGGCATTTTTGGATATGTATAAGCAAAAGGCTTGCATTGGGTAGTTTTTATTTATTTATTTATTTTTGCTTTTTAAATTTTTTGACATGCTCATTAGCTTTATTTTATTTTTTGAATGGGGTATTCATCCCCTTAAGTACTTATCCTTTGCATTACAAGCAATCCAATTATACTCTTTTAGTTCTTTAAAAATGTCCAATTAAGTTATTTTGACTATATGTCATCCTGCTGTGCTATCAAATAGTAGGTCTTATTCATTCTTTCTAACCATTTTTTGTACCCATTATCCATCCCCTCTCCCTCCCCAAGCCCCAACTACCATTCCCAGCCTCTGGTAACCATTCTTCTACTCTCTATGTTCATTAGTTCAATTGTTTTAATTTTTAGATCCCACAAGTAAGTGAGACAAAGTGATGTTTGTCTTTCTGTGCTTGGCTTATTTCACTTAACATAATCTCTGGTTTCATCCATGTTGTTGCAAATGACGGGATCTCATTCCTTTTTATGGATGAATACTACTCCATTATGTATATGTACCACATTTTCTTTATTCATTCATAAGTTGATGGACACTTAGGTTGCTTCCAGTGCTTACCTACTGTGAACAGTGCTACAATGAACATAAGCATGCAGATAGTTCTTTGATATACTGCTTTCCTTCCTTTTGGGTACATACCCAGCAATGGGATTGCAGGATCATATGATAGCTCCAAATGGTTCTCCACATTGGTTGTGCAAATTTACATTTCCACCAACAGTATACAAGGGTTTTGTTTTTTCCACATCCTCGCCAGAATTTGTTATTGCTTGTCTTTTGGATAGAAGCCATTCTGAGGTGAGATGACGTTTCATTGTAGCTTTGATTTGCATTTCTCTGATAATCCAGTGATGTTCAGGACCTTTTCATATGCCCGTTGGCCATTTGCATGTCTTCTTTTGAGAAATGTCTATTCAAATATTCACCCATTTAAAAAATCAGATTATTAGACTTTTTCCTATAGAGTTGTTTGAGCTCCTTATTTATTCCAGTTATCAATCGCTTATCAGATAGGTAATTTGTCAATATTTTCTCCCATTCTGTTAGTTGGCTCTTCAATTTATTGATAGTTTATTTTGCTGTGCAGAAGCTTTTTAACTTGATGTGATCCCATTTATCCATTTTTGCTTTGGTTGCCTGTGCTTATGGGGATATTGCTCAGGAAATGTTTGCCCAGAGCCATGTCCTGGAGGCTGGAGTGAATTTGCGCAATCTCAGCTCACTGCAACCTTCGCTTCCTGGGTTCAAGCGATTCTCCTGCCTCAGCCTCCCGAGTAGCTGGGACTACGGGTGTGCGCCACAAAAATTACAAACGCTAATTTTTGTATTTTTAGTAGAGACAGATTTTCACCATGTTGGCCAGGATGGTCTTGATGTCTTGACCTCATGATTTGCTTACCTCAGCCTCCCAAAGTGCTGGGATTACAGGCGTAAGCCACCATGCCCTGCCAATATTTTCTTATAATAGGTTCATAGTGTGAGGACTTAGATTTAAGTCTTTAATTCATTTTGATTTGATTGTTGTATATGGTGAGAGATAGGGGTCTATTTTCATTCTTCTGCATGTGGATATCCAGTTTTCACAGCACCAATTTTTGAAGAGACTGTCTTTTCACTAGTGTGGATTTCTTTCTGGATTCTCTATTCCATTCCATTGATCTATGTGTCAATTTTTATGCCAGTGCTGTGTTGTTTTGGTTACTAAAGCTCTGTAGTATAATTTGAAGTCAGGTAATGTGATTTCTCCAATATTGTTCTTTTTGCTTAGGATATCTTTGGCTACTATGGGTAGCCATAGAATTTTTAATCCATATAAATTATAGGACTGATTTTTTGTATTTCTATGAAAAATGTCATTAGTATTTTGATGGCGAGCACATGGAATCTGTAGATTGCTTTGGGTAGTATGGACATTTTAACAATATTGATTCTTCCAATCCATTAACACAAAATATTTTCCCTTTTTTTTTGGTTTCCTCTTCAATTTCTTTCATCAGTGTTTTGAAGTTTTCATTATAGAGAACTTTCACTTCTTTGGTAAGTTAATTCCTAGGTATGTAGTTTTATGTGTGGCTCTTGTAAATGGGATCACCTTTTTGTTCCTGTTTCAGATTGTTCACTGTTGGCATATAAAAATTCTACTAATTTTTGTATGTTGATTTTGTATCATGCAAATTTGCTGAGTTTTATGAGTTCTTACAGTTTTAATGTGTGGGTTATTTAGTTTTTTTCAAATATAAGATCATATCATCTGCAAACAAAGATAATTTGACTTCTTCCTTTGAATTTGAATGACCTTTATTTCTTTTCCTTATCTGATGGCTCTAGCTAGGACTTCAGTACTATGTTGAATAACGCTTATGACAGTGGGCCTCCTTGTTGTTTTTAAGATCTTAGAGAAAAGGTTTTCAGTATTTCCCCATTCAGTATACTATCTATGGGTTTGTCGTATATGGTTTTTATTATGTTGAAGTATTTTTCTTCTATACCCAGTTTTTAAAGAGATTTTTTCATGAAGGGATGTTGAATTTTATCAAATGTTTCTTCAGCATCAATTGAAATGATCATATGATTTCTATCCTTCATTCTGCTGATATGATTTATCACATTGATTGAATTGCGTGTTGAACCATCTGTGCATCGCAGGCATAAATCAAACTTGGTCACAATAAATGACTTTTCTAATGTATTGTTGAACTCAGTTTGCTAGTATTATGTTCAGGATTTTTGCATCAATATGCATCAGAAATATTGGTCTGTAGTTTTCTTTCTTTGATGTGCATTTGTCTGGTTTTGATATCAAGACAATACTGGTCTTGTAAAGTGAGTTTGGAAGTTACCCCTCCTCATCTATTTTTTGGAATAGTTTGAGTAGTATTGGTATTAGTTCTTCTTTAAATGTTTGATAAAATTCAGCAATTAAGCCATCAGGTCCCAGGCTTTTCTTTGCTTGGAGACTTATTACAGTTTCAATCTCATTACTTGTTATTAATATGTTCAAGTTTTGGATTTTTTTTCCTGGTTCAATCTTGGTAGGTTGTATGTGTCTAGGAATTTGTCTACTTTTTTTCCTGGATTTTCCAATATATTGGCATATAGTTGCCCATAATAGCCATTAGTGATTATTTGAATTTCTGTGGTACCCATTGTAATGTTTCCTTTTTTATTTCTGATTTTATTTATTTGTATCTTCTCTTTTTCTTAGTTAGTCTGGTTAAAGGTTTCTCAAGTTTGTTTAACTTTTCTAAAAATCAACTTTACGTTTCATCGATCTTTGTGTTGTTTTTTCTTTCAATTTCATTTATTTCTGCTCTGATTTTTATTACTTCTTTTCTTCTACTAATTCTGGGTTTGGTTTTCTCTTGCTTTTCCACTTCTTCAGGATGCATAATTACATTGTTTATTTGGAGTTTTTCTATTTTTTTGATGTAGGCACTTATAGCTATAAACTTCAACTTCCATCTGAGCACTCTTTTTGCTATATCCCATAGGTTTTTCCATTATCTTTTGTTTCAGGAAATTTTTCAATTTTCATCTTAATTTCTTCATTGACCCATTAGTCATTTGGGAGCATATTATTTAATTTCCATAAGTTTGTATAGTTTGCAAAAATTCCCCTGGTTATTAATTTCTGGTTTTATTCCATGTGGTCAGAGAGAATGCTTGATATTATTTCAATTCTTGGAATGATTTAAGACTTGTATTGTCACCTATCATATGATCTATCCTTGAGAATGATCCATGTGCTAAGGAAAAGAGTATGTATTTTGCAGTTCTTGAAAAAAATGTTCTGTAAATATCTATTAGATCCATTTGGTCTGTAGTGCAGATTCAGTCCCTTATTTCTTTGTTGATTTTCTGTCTGGAATATCTGTCCAATGCTGAAAGCAGGGTGTGGAACTGTCCAGTTAAAACTGTATTGGAGCCCATCTCTCTCTTTAGCTCTAATAATAGTTGCTTTATATATCTGGGTGCCCAAGTGTTGGGTGTACATATATTTAAAATTATGTAGATGCAACATATGCCTGTTGCATATCCCCTTGCTGAATGTACTTGTTTATCATTATATAGTGACCTTTATTGTCTCTTCTTACAGGTTTTGCCTTGTAATTTTTTTGTCTGATATAAATGTAGCTACTCCTGCTCATTTTTGGTTTCCATTGGCATAGAATATCTTTTTCCATTCTTTTAGTTTCAGTCTATGTGTGTCTTTATAGAAATGTGTTTCTTATAGGCAACAGATCAATGGGTCTTGTTTTTTTTATCCATTCAGCCTCTCTATATCTTTTGATTGGACAGTTTAGTCTGTTTACATTCAATGCTATCATTGATAAGTAAGGACTTACTCCTACCATTTTGTTATTTGTTTTCTGGTTGTTTTATGATCTTCTCTTCATTCTTGTTTTCCGGCCTATCTTTCTTTTAGTGAAGGTGATTACCTGTGGTGACATGATTTAGCTTCTGGCTTTTTATTTTTTGTGTATCCATCGTATGTTTTTTGGTTTGAGGTTACCATGAAGCTTGAAAATACTATCTTATAAATCATTATTTTAACCTGATAGCTCAACATTGTTTGCATAAACGAACAACAAGCAAAAACTAATAAAAATGCTATACCTTAACTTCATATTTTTTACTGATATATTAAGCTTTAACTTTTTCTTGTTTCTATTCATATCTTATTGTAGTGTCTATGTCTTGAAAAGTTGCAGATTTAATTTTTAATTCATTAATCATTTATGTTTCTACTTAGGATAAGAGTAGTTTCAGTTACAGTGTTATAATATTCTGTGTTTTTCTGTGTACTTACTATTACCAGTGAGTTTTTAACTTTCAGGTGATTGCTTATTGTGCATTAAAATCCTTTTCTTTCTGATTGAAGTATTCCCTTTAGCATTTCTTATAAGACAGGTCTGGTGTTGATGAAATCTCTCAGCTTTTGTTTGTCTATGAAATTCTTCATTTCTCCTTCATGTTGGATGGTTATTTTTAACAAATACTCTATTCTAGGTTAAAAGTATTTTTCTTCATTTAGCACTTAAATATGTCATACCTCACTCTCTCCTGGCCTGTGAGGCTTCCACTGAAAAGTCTGCTGCCAGGCAGATTGGAGCTCCATTGAATGGTATTCATTTCTTTTATCTTGCTCCTTTTAGGATCTTGTCTTTATTCTCGATCTTTGGGAGTTTGGTTATTAAACGCCTTAAGGTAGTGTTCTTTCGGTTAAATCTGTTTGGTGTTCCATAACCTTCTTGTACTTGGAATTGATATCTTTTTCTAGGTTGGGAAATTTTATCTTATTATCTCTTTAAGTAAACTTTCTACCCCTATCTCTTTATCTCTACGTTAAGGCCAATAACTCTGAGATTTGTCCTTTTGAGGCTACTTTCTGGATCCTATAGGCATGTTTCATTGTTTTTTTGTTTTGTTTTGTTTTTTGTTTTTTGTGGATTTTTTTGAGGCAGAGTCTTGCTCTGTCGCCCAGGCTGGAGTGCAGTGACAGGATCTCAGCTCACTGCAAGCTCCGCCTCCTGGGTTCACACCATTCTCCTGCCTCAGCCTCCCGAGTAGCTGGGACTACAGGCACCCGCCACCATGCCAGGTTAATTTTTTGTATTTTTAGTAGAGACGAGGTTTCACCGTGTTAGCCAGGATGGTCTCCATCTCCTGACCTCGTGATCTACTTGCCTCGGCCTCCCAAACTGCTGGGATTACAGGCGTGAGCCACTGCACTCGGCCTTCAATGACTATATATTTTCAAATAGCCTATCTTCAAGCTCACAAATTCTTTCTTCTGCTTGATCAATTCTACTAGCAAAGGACTCATGCTTTTTTCAGTATACCACTTGCATTTTTTTGACTCCAGAATTTCTGCTTGATTCCTTTTGATTATTTCAATTTCTTTGTTAAATCTATTTGATAGGATTTTAAATTCTTTCTCTGTGTTATCTTGATTTTTTTTTTTTTTTTTTAGTTTCCTCAACAAAGCTATTTTGAATTCTCTGTCTGAAAGGTCACCTATCTCTGTTTCTCCAGGTTTGGTCCTTTGTGTCTTATTTAATTTATTTGGTGAGGTTATATTTTCCTGGTTGGTGTTGAGGCTTGTAGATATTCTTCGGTGTCTGGGCATTGAAGAGTGATGTATTTATTGTAGTCTTTATTGTCTGGGCTTGTTTGTACCCATTCTTTTTGGGAAGATTTTCCAGATATTTGAAATAATTTGGGTGCTGTATTCCAAGCTGTATCTGCTTTAGGGTCACTCCAAGCCCAGCAATGCTGTGATGCTTGCATACTTATAGAGTACTACCTTGATGGTCTTGGACAAGATCCAAGAGAATTATCTGAATTACCAGGTGGAGACTCTTGCTCTCTTCTCTTACTTTATACCAAGCAAACAAAGTCTCTCTCTCTATTCTCAGTCACCTAAATCTGGGGGTGGAGTGACACAAACACACCTGTGGCACCATCACTATGACTGTGCTTGGTCAGACCTAAAGCCAGTGCAGCACTGGGTCTTGGCCATGATCTGCTGTACCCTTTCCCTGGTTACTGCATATGAGCTCAGCCTATTCTTACAAATAAACTTGGAAAATGGAAAATGCCACCTTGAGTGAGATTCAGCAGAATAACATACAACACAAAATAAAAATTTTATTACAACTACAATAGCTACAACTGTAAAAGGGAATGGCAGAAACAATGGATAACACCTAAAAAGTGCTAATGGAAAATAATTATCAACTTAGAATTGTATGCCTAAGCAAAGCTATCTTTCCAAAGCAAAACATTTTCAGAGAAACTAAATTTAGTGTTTTCTACCAACACATCTTCTGTAAAGGATGAACTTCTGGAAGAAGGATAATAATGTCAAAATGAGCATTAGCAGCACAAGAAGGAATGGTTCTTCTTGAACCATGGTTACCAACAAAAATATTGGTAAACAGGTAAATAGATCTAAACAAATATCAACTGTATAAAATGGTAATAGTAATGCTAAATTCAATAAGAAAAAATAATCTGGAAACAAAATGCCAGAGTACAATAATTTCTTTTTTGGACAGATATAATCTAGCGCTAAGCATGCTAAGTTCCTATGATATTTGGGAAGAAAGTAAAGATATTGATTAAAATATCAATGTGGTTAAATGTAACTATTATTTTTAATCATAATGACCCAAACTAGCAATTGCATACAGTTTTAAATTACTAGAGGTAAGCAATTTTTTTAAAAACTCAATTTAAAGAAAAAAAAACAGATAGGAGAAAAACAAGATGCTTTGCAACAGATAAATAAAAAGCACAATACAAAATGATAAGAAAAAATTTACAAATATGTACAATCTCAATAAATGTAAATGGATTGAACTTATCAATTAATGTAACAGCTATTCCTATCTGTTATAATTACCATGTTTGTATTTATATTGCACAAATTTACAATGTAAGGACATGAAAAGTTTGAATTTTAAGGCTGGAAAATTATATTACAGATGAAAATCAAATAAGAGGAAGCATGTCTCAAAAATAGAGTTTATAAGCCAAAAGGCGGTATTAGAGAAAAATTCAATATACTAGGATATATATATGCATATATATAATAATTCAAAACTAGCATTCACCTAACAAAATAGCCTGAAAGTATTAGAAGCAAAAGTTGACAAAATTATAAGAGGTAATTTATTAATCTGTGCAGAAAACTATTATATGTTTCCTCATTCAGTAATTGATAGAAGAGTTAGATAAATAGTATGGTTATGGAATATTTGAACAACACATAAAGTTTTATCTGAAAATCATATCTAGAGGAATATATAATGAATGACCTAAAAATATGTTTTCCCCAAGCTCATGTGAAATATATGTAAAATCTGATCATGTGTAATGCAGTGAATTCCAGTCTCAACAAATTTCGAAGAACATCATCCTGAGCATATTCTTTTACTTAAATGCAACTAAATTAGCAAGTATTCAAAAATATATGAATACAAAAACATTATTTGTTGGCAGCTCATAACCTATTTCTAAATAACTAATTGGTCAATGAAAAAGCAATCACTAAAATTGGGAAATAACCAAAATAGGACAAAAGTAAGTATATCATATATCAAAACTTGTGGGAAGCAGGTAAAGTGGTATTTAGATATTTACCAACTCAAATGCATGTATTAGTAAGAAAGACAAAGTTAATGTTATTAGCATCCAACTTTAGAAAGTAAAATATGCCTGAGAAAGTAGAAGGAATAATATAAAACAGAAAATGTATACCAAAATTAAGGAAAAATAAATATTTAATATAGAATATTGCCAAAACCAAAATTTGATTATTTGAACAGATCAATGAATTAGGTAAATTTCTGGCAATATTGTTAAAGTAAAAAAGAAAGCTCACGTAAAAAAATAAGAAATTAAAAGGCAAACAGTTGTAGACAAGTTGCAAATGAAACACAATTATAACTATATGAACTACTTTATTCAAATATAATTGAGAGGTAGAATAAATAGACAATTTTCTCTAAAAGTTTAACTTACTAAGATGAATTTTAAAATATATGGGAAATCTAAACAGAGCATAGCCCCAAAATATGAGTCATTTTAAAACATATAAAAAAAAGATATAAAAATAGGAAAAAAATACTAGGCAATGATGTGTATATGAATATAAGCAAGTTTTACTAAATATTTAACTAACGGATAATTACAGCCTTATACAACATCTTCAAGAAAACTGTCTGTTTCAGAAAAAAAAAGATGAACACAATTTGAGAAATTAAAAGTGCTGTCTTTCACATAGATGCAAAATATAAAATCAAAAATCTGCCACACTAAATCCAGCAATTCTAAAAATTATATATCATAAGCAAATATTATCACGTGAGACATTAAAAAGTAGTTTAACTTTAGAAAATTTGCTATAACTCACATAATATTTTATAATAATCTCTATTGAGGAAGAATAGCCATTTAATTCAATTTAATATTCATGTATAATTTTAAGAGCTTTTAGTCAGTCATAAGGAAATGAAAATTAAAATTCCGAAGAGGAAAAACATATAAGAAGTTTAAATAAAAAGGGACTTTATATTACTGATGTTTCCTTTTGCCTCCAACTTCATTATGGCTCTGCACAGCACTGTGACTGGTCTCATCATTATTAAAATGTTCATATTTGTTCATCGTTGATTTTTTGGCATTAATGTTAATTTTTTAAAATATTGCATTAAATGTTTTTAAAAATCCCAATGAAGTACATGCTTCAACAGGTGAATGGATATCCATCCATGAAATGTGGCACATATAAATGGTATACTCTTAGAAAGAGATACTATGCAGCAATACAAATTATAGTATATAACATCATGGACAAACTTCTCAAATACTAAGCTGAGTAAAAAGCCAGACATAAAAGAATACACATTTGTTTGATTTACAATCAGGCGCTATTAGACCAATGTTAGCCTAAGCCAGCTATTGTGGGTGATTTGACTGGAAAAGAGCACTAGATAATTTTGAGGGGTGATGAAAATTTTGTATACGATGGCTTGGATGGCTGTTACACAGCTAATTATATTTGACAAAACTCACTGACACTTAAAATAAGCACCTTTGCTTTATCACATGTAAATTAAATCTAAATGAAGTTGGTTTCAGAAAGCAAATAAACATGGCCTTCTGCAGTGAATTGCTGGAATAATCTCCTTAAAGTGAGACAAGTATTTCCTCTCTCACTAGATATCTAAACATGGAACCTGAGGTGCTAACCAGAGCAGTAAAAGGAGGAAAATAACAAAAACCCCATAAATTTGAATGAATATGATATTATTTACCAAGGACAAGATTTTCTGTATAAGAGACTGCATCTAACGTAGAAAAATTAATTCAAATTAATAATGGAGTTCAACAACATTCCTTTATATTGTTCAGCAGTATTCGAAAATCAACAGCATACTCGCACAGAAGTAACAAATATATGCATAATGTGATATTTACAGAAGGCATTGTTTATAATAATAAAATAAGTCAATTAGGAAGAAATCTAATAATAGAAATAAATAGACTACATGGAGCAGATGATAAACTTCTTCAAAATCATTTAAAGAATACCTACATGTATGACAAAACATGCTGGACTCCTGAATAAGTTCCAGTATCATAATGACAGGTACCTCCCCTAAAAACTCCTAAAGTTCCAAGAAGAGATAGTTGTTGCTTTCTTTCTTTTCTTTCTCTTTCTTTTCTTTTCTTTTTTTTTTCTTTTCTTGAGACAGGGTCTCACTCTGCGGCCCAGGCTGGAGTGCAGTGGCACCAACAGAGCTCACTGCAACCTCAGCCTCCTGGCCTCAATTGATCCTCCCGCCTCAGCTTCCCGAATAGCTGGAACTACAGACGCATGCCACCATGCCTGACTAATTTTTTTATTTATTTATTTTTTGTTTGTTTTTGTAGAGACAAGATCTCACTATGTTTCCAAGGCTGGTCTCAAACTGCTGGGCTCAAATGATCTTCCCGCCGTGGCCTCTCAAAGCACTGGAATTGCAAGCATGAGCTACTGTGCCCAGTCAGTTGTTGCTTTTCTAATGCTTACTAAATCAAAAACATCTATAGATTCAAAATTTTATATTTATATAGCACGGTAATAGGGGAAGCACTTTCCTTTATTCAGGAAAAAGTCTATCGTGATAAAAACAGAATAATGAGCAAAAACATCTGGAAATAATTCCATTTATAACTGTAAATTTAACATGTGGAAGAGTTGCATTGTGTATTAGAGTAGAAGTATATATTTTTTTCAGTAAAGGCTGCTGAAACAATTAATTACTCATAGGAAAAAAATATGTTTGTAGTATGATCTCTATCTCCAATCCTATGTAACAAAAAATTCTTCATGAATTAAAAAGTAAATATTTTTAAACATTCTTTAAAGGCATTAGGTAAAAATATATCCTATAACAAAGGAGTATTATAAGACAAATCCACAAAATGAACCACAAACAATAATGATACAGATAATTTGATTATATAAAAATTGTTTTAAATCATGAATCAAAAGACGTTATAAAGCAATTGAACAGAAAAGCCACAGATAAAATGCGTATTTGAAATAAAAATAAATCACAACTAAATACAAGCATTTGCAATAGAATTACCTCATAAAAGCTAATATCCTAAATATATAAAAATCTTCCAAATGCAAAAAAAAGACAAGTAACTGTTTAAAAAGGTGGGCAAAATCTATCAATAGGAAATTAATAGAAGAGGACGCTAGAATATCCAATGTACACCTGAGAAGTTTCCCAACCTCGTGGGTGGAAAATTGCAAACTAAAGCAAAAATAAGATGGTATTTCATATATCAAGCTGGCATAAATCTTGTGTATCAGAATATTGTTTTGATATGTATATGATGCAATCAGAATGCTTATATATGCTTATTAGTAGAAATGTAGATTGGTAGAATATGTTGACAGCACATAGTATATTTAAGATTGTGCATGCCCACTCACCTAGCAATTCCATTCCATCTGTATCCTAGAGGAGTATTTTCCAAACCACGAGTCTTGACATATTACTGTGTTATGAAATTAATTTAATCAATTGTAATAATATAAAATTAAAATACAAAAATCAGAATGTATTATGACTAGAAAGTAAAGTATTGGTTTGTAAAGTTATAGTTCACCTATTTATGTGCATGCATGTTCTTTTGTGCTGAATCGTGATATCAATGTGTTTCTTACCTTGAGTTCGGGTAAAAAAATCTGAAAGACCCTCTTTTGTGGAATAACACAAGTATGTTCAAGGACACATAAAATAATGTTTTGGATAGAATTGTTTTTTATAGCTAATAATTGACAACAATACAAAGTTTAACCACCAAAACAATAAAACAAAATTATTGATTGTAATGTAGTCATAACATGTCCACAAAACAGTGTTAGAGGGAACCAATTTTAGTTGAAGGTGGGGAAGTAGAAGGAGACAAACAATGTAAAGCGTTGTTATATGTGTTAAGACAGTTTTGTTCTTTATCTTAAGAAGGATTGGAAATCTTTTGTTTGTAAATGATTGTGATGAGTATATGTGTGTGTATGATGGTGTGCACTCACAAGGCAGTCAGGAGCTGATTAACATAATTTGATTTCTCATTGCAGGTGGGGCAAGTGTGGATGCAGGAGACCACTTTGTTAAGCCCAGTGGGAAATGATGGTAGATGGGAGGCTTAATATCAGATATCTGAGTTAAACAACTGGATGGTTGATAGCTAACATTCATTAAGATATGGGAAACTAAAAGAAAAGTATACTTCTGTTTTAGGTGTTCTGAATTTTAGGTTATAGTTGGGACATACATACATAGTGTAAAGGGAACATAAGGGCCTGAGGGTTAGATTAGGACTTGGCTTTATAAAGTCATTCCTCAAGTATCATCTTCTCAGTGAGGCTCTTTACAACTAACTCAAATGAAAAGTCTCAACACTAACTCCACCTTCCCCGATTTTTCTTCATCACTCTTATGACCACCAAGTCAATTCAACATACTAGAATTTATTTTGTTCATTGTTTGTGCTTCTCCAATAAAATGAGAGTGCAAGCAATCAAATATTTTGATTCACCTGTCCCCCACTGTGTCCCATTTACCTGGCACATGTTGTTATGCAATAAATAGGAATGAAAGAATGAACAAGTGAATAAATGAAGCTGTGACATCACAGTAAATCTATCCCCCAGAAACACTTTTAAGTGGCAGTGCACTTGACAGTTATTCTTTAAATTTCAATGTTATTTATCCTTTCTTTTTCCCGTTGCTACTCCCAAATTCTAAAAGGATGCACAAAAATGCACTACATTTTGATATTTTGTTATGGCAAAAAGGCCTGTAGATCTTCACTATTCAATATAGTAGCCAGTAGCCTTGAAATGCACTGATCTAAATTAAAATATGTGACAATTTTAAATTATACATCAGATTTTAAAGACATAGAATAAAAACAAGGGTTTAAAATATCTCAGTAATACATTTTACATTGATTCTATGGTGGAATAAATAAAATATGGTATTAAATTAAATTCACCCACATCTTTTTACTTTTTCAATGTGGCTGTTAGAAAATTTATAACTACATATGTATTGAAATTTAAAAGAGAAAAATCTAGAAAATCAATTAAACAGAGAGCTGGTTCATTAAAAAGATCAATAAAATTGACAAGCTCTAGCAATACTGACAAAGAAAAAAAGAGAGAAGATACAAATTAACAATATCCGAAATGAAACAGGAGATACCACTACAGATCCTGCAGGCATCAAGAAGATAAGTAAGAAAATACTACAAAAACGACTACACTCATAAATTTGGCAACTTAAACTAAATGGACCAACTCTTTGAAAAACACAATTTATCAGAAGTCACCTAATATGAAATTTAAAATTTGAATTGAATAGCCCCATAACTATTAACAATATTGAATTCAAAAGTTGAAAACGTCCAATAAAAGAAATATTCAGGCCCAGATGGTTTTCCTGAAAAATTTTACCAAACCTTTAAAGAATTAATCCCAATTCTATACAATCTCTTTCAGATAACAGAAGAGCAGGAAACACTTCTTTGGAATTCTATCGGAATAAGCTCCCCGCCCGCTCCCCCGCCCCCCGCAAAAATCACACAATTCAGAAAGGGGAACATAAAACTATTTCTATTTGCGTGCATTATAACTACTTACATTTTTTTTAAACAAAAACCTTCTTAGAACTAATTAGTGAATTCAGCAAGATCACATGCAAGATGCAAGTTCAACACAAAAATGGATTCCATTTCAATATACTAGCAATGAACATATGGGCAGACATCAAAATTAAAATGCACTAGAAACAATAACTACTTCACAAAATGAACTGCTTGTGTGTAAATCTAATAAGGCATTTGTGTTAGCCCATTTTGCATTGCTACAAAGGAATACCTGCGATTGGGTAATTTATTATGTAAAGAGGTTTTTATGGCTCATGGTTCTTCAGGCTGTGCAAGCATGGCACCAGCATCTGCTAGGCTTTGGTGAGGTTGCAGGAAGCTTTTACTTAGGGCATCAGGCACAGGGGGAGCAGACATGTCACATGGTGAGAGAGTGAGCAAGAGAGAGGGGAGGAGGGGCCAGCCTTTTTTTTAAACAACCGACTCTCATGTGAACTATAAAGTGAGAACTCACTCATTACCATGGCGAGGGTTTCCAGTCATTTATGAGGGATCTGCCCCCATGATCCAAACACCTCCCACCAGGCGCCACCTCCAACATTCGAGTTAAAATTTTAACATGAGATTTGGAGGAGACAGATATCCAAATCATACCAGCATGTATAGGACTCATACACTGGAAACTACACAACAGTGATGAAAGACATGAAAGAAGATCTACATAAATGAAGAAACTTACTTTGTTCATGGATTGAAAGATCCAACACAGTAAAGATGTTAATTTCTCAAGTATACACAGGTTTAATACAATTCCTACCAAATCCCTGCAAGACTTTTTTGCAGTTATAGACTAGAATATTCTAAAATCGATATAGAAAGACAGGGAAATTAGAACAAATTAAACAATTTTGAAAAATAAGAACAAAGTAGAAGGAATTGGTTTACCTGATTTTAAGTGCTGGAGGCATAGACACATAAAGCAATAGAACAGAACACCAGAAATAGACTCTCCTAAATACGTCCAACTGATTTCTGACAAAAATGGTGCAAAAGCAATTCTATACAGGGAAAATAATCACCATTTCAACAAATGCTGCTGAAACAATTAAACATTCATAGGCAAAAAATGAAACTCCACTAAGACTTAAAAGTTAACTAAAATGGGCCGAGTGCGGTGGCTCACGCCTGTAGTCCCGGCGCTTTGGGAGGCCGAGGCGAGTGGATCACCTGAGGTCAGGAGTTTGAGACCAGCCTGGCCAACATGATGAAACCCCATCTCTACTAAAGATACAAAAAAAGAAAAAAAAAAGCAGATGTGGTGGCAGGCACCTGTAATTCCAGCTACTCTGGAGGCTGAGGCAGAAGAATAGCTTGAACCCTGGAGGCAGAGGTTGCAGTGAGCCGAGATTGAGCCACTGCACTCCAGCCTGGGCAACGAGAGCGAAACTCCTGCTCAAAAAAAAAAAAAAAAAAAAAAAAAAAAAAAACTTAATTAAAATGGAACATGGACTTAAATGAAAACATAAAACATTTAGAAAAATTTAGGATAACATTTTTGAAATCTAAAACTTGGCAATGAATTCTTAGGCATAACACCAAAAATACAGTCCATAAAAGAAAAAAAATTGATCAATTTGGCATTATCAAAATCAAAACCTTTTTTTCTGCAAAGTACTTAGTTGAAAAGATTTTAGAAAACAAACTACAGAGTAAGAGTATTTGTGAATATGGCAAAGGACAAATATCTAGAACATATATATGTATATATATATATGTATGTATTTCTAAATTTAACAGTAAAAATAATAAATCCAACTAGAAAATAGGCAAAAAATACAAAGAGTTCACCAAAGAAGAAATGCAAATGAAAAATAAGCATGAAAACATGTTCAACATCATCAGCTATTAAAGTGTGCAAATGAACAGCACAATGCAGGATTTTTACACTCTTATCAGAATGGCTAAAATTAAAGAAAAGTGGTGACAATTACCAAATGCTGGCAAAGATTTGCAGAAATTAGATCACTCATACATTGCTGGTGGGAATGGAAAACAACATTGTCACTCTGGAAAACCACCTGGCAGTTTCTTTAGAAACTAACCATGCAACTGTCATACGACCCAGCATTTAAACATCTGCGCATTTATCCCAGGAATATGAAAATGTATGTTAACACTAAAACCGTACCTAATTTACTTTTTATTTGTAATAGGCCCAAACTGAGGACAACCCAAAGGTTCTTCAAGAGGTTAACACAGCTGTAGTACATTCAGCCATATAAAGGACAAAATACTAATCCATGCAGCAACCTGGATGAATCTCCAGAGAATTATGGTGAATGAAAAAAGAAAAGTCAAACCAAAAGGTTACATGCTCTATGACTCCTTTTACATGACATTTTTTAGATGACAAAATTATAGAAATGGAGAACACATTAGTGGTTGCTAGGGGTTAAGGGTAAGAAGTCAGTGAAGGTGACTGGAGATTGGGTATGGCTATAAAAGGACCACATGAGAATGCTTGTCATGAACAATGTTCCATGTAATGTCACTATCTCAATTGTATACTGCACTATACATTTGCAAGATGTTGCCAATGCAGGAAGCTGGGTAAAGGGAACAACAATATTGCTCAGTACTATTTCTTGTAACTTCATGTTGATTTATAATGATCTCATAAAAGAAAGAAACTACATATGTGGTTTGCCTTTTTGGCTCACATTATATTATCTATAAATTATAGTTACTTAAAAATAAATTTAAATAAATTTAAATAAAATTAAAGTATTCCTGTCATTGAGTGATGCATGCCTATGTTGGAGAAAGGTTGGGTTCCAAAGGCTGCTCTAACTTTGTAGGCCAAATAGAAACAGACCTGCCCTTCAAGTCATTCAAATAGAATGCCCTTTACTTATTCACAGATGCACCTCCCCCAAAATAGAACAATGTGTTCTGTGCTAAAGTATCTAATGAGAGTAGTAGCACTCTCTCTTTATCATCCCATAGGTGTTCCAAAGAACTGCTTAATACCTTACTGCTTTGCCACTCATTTTCATTGGCAGAATAGAACCTTGAGCATGTGCAATCATATGTTCTTGAGTAAAATTTGCCATTGGCAGCATTTTCAGTGTGCCTATCTTTTAACTTCTTGAACTTCCTCAGAATTAACATTTTACAAATAAGTTTCTAACTTTGGCGATAATCCCTTAGACACACACTCAATGTTGTTATTTAATTAATTGCTTTCCTCACCCCTCGTTGATTATTGTTGATTAAATTATTTACATGTTGCATCATTTGCTCTATTATTCAAAATAGTTCTTACTCTGATAATTTTTCCCATAAGCACAGGCAACATGTGTGATTTTTCTAATTCCTTTGGGCTTTTAAATGAGCTGTACTTCCATTTTCATTTTAACTGCACTACCGATCTTATTAGCACTTTCAACCTTCTCATGGTTTTTCATATTCATTGGACATGATGGGTTTAAATTATTCATAAAGCACCTCTACACTAAGGACAAAATGAGCACAAAGTGTGATTAGAAACAGTGTGATGGAGGAGACAAAAATGACAGCATGCAAATTATAAGGCATTTGATGGCAGGCAGAGTGATATTTCTCCTCAGGAAAGAATCTTCCTTCATAGTTATGAAAATTCATAATTTGAAATGTCATAATGTAGGAGGAGCTTATATGGCCAATTTCATGAATCTGGTAACTAAGTTTTCTGGTTGCATTAAAATGAATAATTCCTTGACTTTATTTCTATCTCATTACCAATTTTGATTAATTTTTGTTTATAGCCTGTTATTTAGAATGATGGCTTATTAAGAATATGGACCTCATTACTGTTTCTGTTTTTGTTTTTATTGTGGTAAAAAACACTTAACTTGGCCAGGCGTAGTGGCTCATGCCTGTAATCCCAGCACTTTGGGAGGCTGAAGCAGGCAGATCACCTGAGGTCAGGAGTTTGAGACCCGCCTGGTCAACATGGTGAAACCCCATCTTTACAAAAGTACAAAAAGTTAGCCAGGCATGGTAGTGGCATACGACTGTAATCTCAGCTGTTTGGGAGACTGAGGCAGGAGAATCACTTGAACCCGGGAGACAGAGGTTGCATTGAGCCAAGACTGCACCACTGCACTCCAGCCTGGGTGACAGAGCAAGATTCCGTCTCAAAAAAAAAAAAAAAAAAAAGTAAAATAATGATAATAATAATAATAAACTGGAGTTCATCTTAAGTCAGTTTTAGGAAATGACAGTTAATTTCATTTAAAAATCTCTTCTGTCTTCAGAAGAGTTTCAGAAAATGATACAGATGGCAAATAAGATCATTAACCTCAAATATATAAACGTTAAAGAAGGCTTATGTGATAATTATGAAGTATCATGGGGATATTTACCTCCTTATCTTGTCCATTATGTGAATCTATAAGGGTACTGGCCTGCGAGCTAGGGAACTAGAATTCTTGGAATTCTTGGGGGCATAGTACGAACGTGGTTGTTTATCTTTTCTGCAATCTTCAATGTTCACAATGTGAATGCCCTAAATATTTAAAATAGCAACAACAATGCAACAATAATGGCAACAGCAACAACAACAATAATAACAATTTAAACACCCAATAATGCGACTTGGCTGAGCTGTCTTTCCAGTGCGCCAGCATTTCCTTATTCTTCAGAATAAAGGATTTTTATTACCATCATGAGAACTGCTTTATGGGATATATCTGATTATAATTTTACAGCCCCGGTACCCTTAGTTTTCCAGACCTTACCCATGAAAGCAAATAGAGCTTCTTTGCTCAGTCCTACGATCTAGATGCTGGATTTCGTGAGTACGCCTGTTCACTTGGAATATTAAGACATGTTGCTTAATTGTTCTTGTCCTCTTACTTATCAAGAAATGTGTCACATTTGCATTTATTCATTTTCACTTATCCTAAGCATATCAACTGGTACTATTGCCTGACGTATATTATATCATAAGTCCAACCTACCCCAAGTTAAGCAGAGCACCCTCAGGCTTTCCACTACAGGAAAAAAATACAGGAGAAAGGAATTCAGGCTAAATCATCCCTGTTCAACAAGTGAAACGATATTCTTCATTTGTTACTGCTTGAAGCACAGGTAAGGTGTCACCAAACTTTGGTTAAATTAATTACTTTGGATGGCTAGCTTTACTTTTGACAAGTATTTTAGTAAAAGTGCCCCCTTACATTTCTAAATTACATTTTAATTAATGTAATGTTGTCAAGTTACAAAACTAATTGTACGGGAAATAATGCAAAATAGTAACAAGAAAGTGAAAACCACCTTTAAGCTATCAAACAGATGTCTTACAATAACATTTTGGTGAGCACGTTCTCAAAATGTCTAGGAACACATGAACACGTATATATATTCATAAAATGTATGAGATCATGTTATACATTCTATTTTGTAACTTGATTTTTCAGACAAGATTATATTACAAATATCTTTCCAAATTAATCAGTAGGAATAAAACCTATGTCTTAATGTGCAGGTTTATAGTTTTTATTTTATCACTACCTCTTTCTGTTTTTCACAAATATAATTTACACTGAAATGAACCTCCATTACATTTGTCTTTCGACTATTTCTTGGGGAAAGTTCCAGAACTGAAATTACCATACACTGAGCAGAAATATCTCAGACTTTCCTTAAATCAGGGTTTTCCAAGAGTGACTCTCATTAATTATTGTTCTTTTCTCATCTAGAGTATGAGATTAGTTTCTCATTACTGTAATAATTTGCGTACTTTGATTTCTAGAATCAAATGGTTAAACCATTATTTTTGTCCAACTGACTTGAATTTAATTTTATTTGTTCAAGTTTGCATGGCAGTTTATAAGTGATGACCATATTTTAACATATCAGCTTTGTTTTCTATACATGTACATATATATCTTCATTATTTATCAGTGTATTAGTTATATATTACCTATATATATAAGTTATATATATTAGTTATATATTACCTATATATAGGTTATATATATAAATATATATATAAGTTATGTATTACCTATATATATTAGTTATAAATTATCTGATTACATGATAAATTATAATTTATTGATTTGATATGTGTTTACTTAATTATGTTTGGAGTTAAACATTTTTATATATTAGTCAAACATTTATTATTATTTTTTAAAATTTTTATATCATTTTCCAATTCTTCATATGGAATCGTAAGATATGTTATAACATTTGTAAGATATGTTATAGTCAATTTATACCCAATTCTGTCTTGTCCTTTGATTTTTTTTATAAAAATGTGGGCATACATAGTTTATCATCACCATTCATCATTTGCTTTTCATGTTATCATGCTTGTTCTTTGTTTCTTCATGGCTTCTGGATTTAGGGCAAAGATTTAATTCAAACATCAATAATAATAATCCTATCCTTAGTTAAAATTTTGTTCATGATAGATAGCTTTGATTTTTAGAATATTTAAGTATTTAAAAATATTTCAGCATGTTTTAAATATTATCTTTATGACTGAGCTTTTTGGCATCTCCTCTAATTGTGCACAAGAGGTCAGTGAGGCACTTGCCTCATTCAGTTCATCTTACCCCAGCCCTGGATTTGGAAGCTCTCCCCTCTCAAAATTATAAAATTAATTACTTACAGGTTTTTAAATAGCTTTTATATTTTTACATTTAGTTATCTAAGGGCATCTGGAATCTTGGGACATAGAAATAGTAAAAAAGGGATCTAGGTTTATATATTTTTCTCAATGGTTATCTTACTAATAGGCAAACCTACTAATTTAAATGCCACGTTTAACAGGTAATAAACTGCTCATTTTTCTCTTTAGGAAAAAGAAAGACTTCAAGGAAAGCTGCATCTGATATTTTATTCATTAGTGGCTTCTTTACATTTTTCCTGAGGAATCAGGCTTCCATTAATTTTTCAATCTATTTTATTGCTCTTAATAAAATACTTCATACAGATAAAATAATGCATACTGTTATTCATAAAATTAGTAACAATAAAAGGACCCCAAAGTGCCCATCACAGAGATTAAGATATAGATGATTATCCAGTCAATTTGTGAATTCATCCCTTTTATCATTAACACCAACCTCCCCACCCCCATATACACGGCTATCATGAAGAGCTGTGTGTTTGTCATTCATTTAAATATCAGCTTTACTATATACACATACATTCATGTATGTATTTTATGTTCAAATATACAACATTCTACATATTTGACTTTACATTTAAAAATAACTATTTCTTGCACAGAGTGACATTTCTTTTGCTCAACATTGTATTTGTGGCATTTATCCTTTTGAAGTGGTAGTTTATTCATTTTCACTACCAAATAGTATTTTAACACGTGAATATATTGTAAGATATGTCCAGTTTTCTTCCAATGACTAATGAGGCTGTATCTCATTTAATATCTTTATGATCACACCCTCATGTCACCTAAGAAGGCTCGTCTGTCATCCATCTGTTGGTCCCTGGAAGTAAACCCTTTCCTAAAAATAAGCACCTGAAAGAGTAGGCTCATCTTTCAGGTGGCTGTTTTCAAGCATAACAGAGGTTGTAAAGGCTCCTGAAGGAGCTTCCCCTTTTAGTATCTTGAAGACAGGGAAAATAGACATGAAAAGGAGAAAACATAATTTCAGGTTGTTAATTTATTTTTGTTATTGGAAGGGGTTTAGATTTTGCCACTGATTTTCAAACTATCTCATGTAAGGAAATTTTTGTGATAAACAGTGAGTAGAAGTGGCAAGTACATTTTAGCTTTCTCAAAACTTTTGCCATACAAATGTTTCAACAGTATGGTGGTACTGTGAGATATTATGTATAGTAAAATATATTTTCTACCATAAAAATGAATAAGACCATTAAAGAAACAAGGCTTATACTGAAAGAGTCAATACTACTAAAGACACAAGTAGGTTATTTCATATGATATTTAAATATATAACACCTAAATTAATTGTATAAAAAGCAATTTTCTATCCATAAAAAATCTTTCTGAAAGATAACACTATTAAAATATTCTAAAACAAAAATATAACTTTAAATGTATACATGGTTAGATGTAGATTTTACTTTTAAAGGTAGCTATCATGTAAGCATTCCTTCTAATCAAATATTTTCCAAGTTTTTTGGAAATTTGCCATAACTTTATCCTTTACCAACCAAATCATTTATCATGAATTGGACAACTGAAAACCAGACTTAATGTTTACTACTTTCTAAGTATGTTCGTTTATACAGAGATGTACAATTCAGTAATTTTATTTATATAATTGACATGTTTAACTTGTAAACAGGTTTTAAACATATATGCAGAAAACATAAATTCAAAAATCTGACAAATGATAAAATGTACTCATTAGAGCTACTTTCAAATTTTTTGCTGCTTAGATGTGCCAAGTTCAAAAAAGACAGTCCACATTTCAACTTAGAAAACAAATGATATTTAAATCAACTTATCCTAATGAGCAAGATATGTAATTTGCATTGAACTTTCATTAAAAGGAATAATGTCTAACATTTAATATGTTTTGCCCTAAAATGCCTCATGTGGTTACAAAAATTTAATTTTCATTTTGTCATGAAATAGCCTGTTTGCTTAAAGAATATCATTTTAGTAACCCAATACATTGCTATAATAAATTTATATAAATCTAGTTTAAGTTAATTTTTATTTAATTCCTAAACTCATTGATTCATCTAGTTGACATTTTTTGAATACCCATTGTGCTAAGAGCAATGTACAAACCATTGTTAAGAAGGAAATGTAGTTGCAATTATTACTCTGGAAGAAGATCAATCTATTGTAATAAACACTCTAGGAATCAGGGAAAGAATTCTGATTTCATCATTTCATTAGTATGACATTCCATAATTTATTACATATCTTAACAACTTAATTCCTTCATTGATGAAATTGGAGAGTTAAACTAACTAATCTCTAGTGCTTTTACATTTTCTATTTTTATAATGGTGGGGGTAGAGTAAATATACAACTCATCAAAGAAATTTTGAAATGATCACAGATGTAAGAAGGTAATTAAGTTGTTGGTACATATATTTGTAATTATAAACAGTAGGTGTTAAAAGAACCATTAAATTTTATCCTTAAAAACAATATTTGAATCTGATACAACTGTGTCCATCTTGAATTTTACTTTGCATTTGCTCAGGCTGCCTGATTGCTGTGTATACTATGAATTCATGGTATATATTGATTCAAACACAGTGTAAGTTTACTTCCTTATCATGGAATAGATAGTACCAACTGCTAAGCACATCTAAGGGGTTGGGGGTTGGTAGGCTGGGGGTGTACTTCCATGCAATATTCCACAGATTCAGGCTGAGCAAGGCTGTGTGATCTACTTAGGAGTTCGCAGGTGATTCTGAGAAGTTGTCTGTGATTAGCAACCAGCTGTACAAAAGATTAGGAGAAACATCTCGGGGAAGATTTTATGAAACAGGCTTAGAAGTGATGCCTAGTATCCTAAGTACACTCCATTGACTAGATTTAAGCCACATGCTCACACTGAGCTGGAGATACCTGGGATATGATGTTCTTGGAGAAAAACCATTTAAGAAGTAGCTATCTGCTATGGAAGGAAGAACATGAATATTTGATGGACAGCTAGTAATCTTTGTCATATCCTTGATGTTTTAAGAAAAATCTTTTTGAGAAACTCTGAAAGTTATTCTGTAAAACAGCAGTTTATAAAGTTTAGAATAGAAATAAATATTTAATATTTATTTGATAATTTCTTAACAAACCCATAAGATTTTACCAAGCATCAGATTATGTTTCAGAATATGTTCTAACCAACTAAGTAGGGACCTCTTACCAGCCTTCTCTGTAAGGAAAAGTACTCGCCTAGTGAGTGCCTATAGCCAATTTACAGTTAGCCCTCTGGATCCACAGGCTCCCATCTGCAGATTCTCCTGATACAAAATATTTGGGAAAATAATAGTAAATAATAATGCAACAATAAAAAATAATGCAAACAAGGCCGGGCACAGTGGCTCACAATGGTAATCTTAGCATTTTTGGAAGGCTGAGGTGGGAGAATTGCTTGAGCCCAGGAGTCAGAAACCATCCTGGGCAACATGGTGCAACTCTCTCTCTACAAAAAATTAGCTGGGTGCGGTGACACACAGCTATAGTCCCAGCTACTTGGGAGGCTGAGGTGGGAGGATCATCTGAATCCAGAAGGTCAAGGCTGCAGTGAGTGCAAATTATGCCATTGCACTCCAGCCTGGATGACAAAGTGAGACCCTGTCTCAAAATAATAATAATAGTAATACAAACAAAAAGACAATAACCCCTATCTCTACCATATTTACATATTCTCAGGCCTTGTAAGTAATCTAGAGATGATTTAAAGTACATGGGAGAATATATGTAGGTTATAAACAAATACTATACCATTTTACATCAGGGACTAGAGCATCCATAAATTTTGGTATCCACTGATTTGTCCTGGAACCAATGCCCTGCAAATATCGAGGGATGACTGTAGATTGCTGAAGCTTCACAGGAGGAAGACAGGTCCGTGGTCTGTCTCTGTCAGTGGTTTTCCAAAGATATGGCTTCAGCCACACTATATATTTTCCAGGCAGGATGTCAGGAATAATCCTGCCCCTCCCATTCATCCCACCCTCATTTCCCCCATCCACGTTTTTACACTGAAATTGAAGCATTACTGAAGCCCAGGGTTCTAATCTGTGATGTGCCATGACCTAACCTTGACAATTAAGCTTGATGAGGCTAAGTTTCCTCATTTGTAAAACAAGAAGATTGTTCTAAATGAACTCAGCAGTTGTTGCCAGAATTAAATTTGAGTCACAAAGGGAAAACCAGAGTCAATAAGCAAAATTCTGTTCTGCTGATTTTGAGTTCTATTTGGTCAGATTCAAGACTTCAGCAATTCTTTTGCATCGCCAAAGTTAGCTAATAGACATCAAATTTGATTATCTTCTGAATACCCAAGCATTCTCTGCACTTTGAAATTGAAAGACATTTCACATCCTGTAATGTTTCATATTGGTATTGATTTTTTTCTTTCTAATAAACTGGGAACTTTGCTTCAGTTTGCAGAAATCAACACTTTTATGAATCACTGTAACCCTCCTTAAACTGATTTCTTAAATCACTGTGTCCTCTTTGGTTGGAACATGTTATTGAGGCTGTAGAAGATTCGATGATGCCTGTGAGACTGATTAGTCATCACTAAATATTCTGCAGGGTAAAACAGAAGGGGAAACTGGCAAATTTCTGAGCAACTCTTTTTTAACAATACTCACAAATATATGTGTGTTCATGCATAAATGCCCAGCTACACATTTCATTACCTTTCCCTAAACATTTCAGGTTGAACTCAGAAATGTAATTTTATTCTGAATAAATTAAATGTGTGTAAGTACACTAGAAAATACCACCTCAGTAGATTTACATCCAGATAAGTTGTTAACAGAACTCATGCTCCTTTTCCCTCCCTTGTGCACAATCCCAATTCTTCCACTGAAAAGATCTATATGATAATAGTGCCAAATCAGGTATCCCCATCTGCTAATTAGAGTGAGCCTTCCTTTAGAAATGTTTAGGCCAAACTGGAATAAAATGGTGAACTCTGGTTTTAATAGAAGTATGCACATATATTTGTAGGTATTGTGTTATTTAGACACTGCATCTACCCACATTTTTAAACATAATCATTACTTAATCACCTGGGTTATTTATTTGTTCTTATAGATTATAAGCCAAATTTCTCAGTCATTAGACCTATTTTTGATGATAGAAAAAGTTCCACTCTGAATTGACTTTGGCTGACTTTCAATTGGCAATTATCTGTTAACCTTGCCACAAAGAGAGTTTTTAAGAAATTGACACCATACAGTGGTTTTGATACAGTATTAAAAATGGTCACAGTAAAGGTAATTAATAGAGCATCTTCAAAAGTTTAGGTTTTTTTCTCTTTTTTAGTAGTCAAATGTTACAAATATTTATGAAATAAAATATCACTATTTCTCTCAGTGCCATCCCCTGGAGGTGTCCAATGCTAACAGACTGGTATAAACAGTAGCATTCTGCATCCACACCTTTGTTCATATAAACAAATGCCAGTGTGTGCACAGGCATGCAAACACACACACACACGCACACACGCTACACCACTTATTTTTTGCTTGGCTGTTGTTCACTGAAGTACTAGGGTTAGACAGCAGAAAGATCATTTAGGAAAGTATTCCAACAGTTCTTATGAAAATGAAGTGGCAATAGGATTGGGAAGTTGAAGAAAGATCAAGGAAGCAGATGGGAGACAGAATCGAAAGGAATAATGATTAAATTAGAAAGGGAGGTGGAGAGGATGAAACGTGTTGGTGACTGGGTCAATGCTCTTAACATTTTTAACAGAAGTAAAAAGTTATGAGCAAAGTCAATAAGAAAATGACTATTTAGTTTTGAATATGTTCATAGGAATGACTACAGTAGTGATTTTAAAGCCGTGGGAAAATAAGTTAAGTAAGCATTTAAATACTATGAGGAAATATCGAAGTCTTATACTAGATAAAAAGTTATGTCGACCTGATCATACGCTTGGCTCAACATAATTTGAAAACCGATTAAAATGTCATTTCATTTTGCCAACACAACATAAGCTCCATATAATGTAACCAGATCATTAAAAGAATGGGACTGCTTAAATTAAATGACAAGTTTGAGGCTTAGAACATAATACACTTAATTTTTTTTTCTTTGAGTTAAAAATATCAATGTTAATCAATTACGGCAAGATAATAACCTGACTTATGCAATGATTTGATTTCATTTTATTGAAACAAATCACCTTGTATTAACTCTACTGAAAATTTCATTTTAAATAATTGTTTTAATCCAAACCTGAGTAAACCCTACTTAACTTTTTGCAAATGCACAAACCAATATTTTAGCTAATAAATAAGCCTTTGCATCTGGGTCCATATTTATTCATTTAGGAAAACACAGCTTTTAAGTTTGGCTTAAAACACATCTATTGTTTTTGCACGAAACAACATGAGGTAGCTTTATCTTCATAGAATGTAAGAATACAAGTGGCATCCAGTTCTCAATAATTAGGGTGGGAGAAGATTGTTTCTACCACATAAAGTATCTTCAAGCAAATTCAAAAAAACCACCTCCTGTAGGTAAACAAAGTGTCATTTAATCATAGTTTAGCAAGTGAAAGTTATTTTATAGTGAAAAGGGATCTCTGTAGGTGAGTGCATCCTATTCCCAGAGTAATCAATTTACATGTAGAGTGGAGATTTTATTCCCACCCCATTTGCCCCTTCAGCTAGACACTCTTGTATAGCAAAAAATATGTACAATCATATATAATGGTTCTTCTAGGGAAGGAATAAATAGTAAATTTAATTTTAAAAGATAATGAAAAGCAGGATGTACTCACTAAATAGTTATGCAAATTAGAATTACTCCTATAAATTAAATGATAAACAATGTATATATAACAACTCATGCAAATTAGTATTCTTCTATAAGATGGTGACCCTGAGACTCTGAAAATATTATTGCATCCGTGGGTAGTATAGTGTGTCCTTTCTTAACTCCCTGTATTAATCCAGGTTCTCCAGGGAAACAGAACCCATAGAAGGTTATCTATCTATCTATTATCTATCTATCTATCTATCTATCTATCTATCTATCTATCTGTCTGTCTGTCTGTCTGTCTGTCTGTCTGTCTATCTATCTATCATCTCTCTATCATCTATCTATCTATCTATCTTCTATCTATCTATCTATTGAGAGAAAAAGAGGAGAGAGGAGAGAGATTTATTTTAAGCAGTCGGCTCACATGATTGTGGGAGGAGCTGGCAAATCTTAAATGAGAGCAGGGAAGAGTTAATGTTACAGTCTCAGTCTGAAAATCTGGAGGCAGAGATCCATCTTCCTAAAGGGACCTCAGTTTTTTTCTCTTAAGGCCTTTACTCATAAGATGAAGTTCAGCCACATTTATGGAGGGTAATCTGCTTTACTCCATGTCTACTGATTTAAATAATTAATCACACCATCATACTCCCCAACTTCCATGAAATTTATGTTTTTAGCCAATTTTCACTAGAGACATATCCATTCTTCTGAAAATCTCAGTTCACATTAAGTGTACTACTTGCTCCCTTCCCCTGTCTTTCCAAAAGCCCCAATTGTACAAGTTTAAGTACATTTGATGAGAGTATACATTTCTTTTCCAAAAACACTTCATGGATAACTAGGCATCAAAATGCTTCTCATATATAAATTGAGAACATATCATTCTGTGTCTAAATCCATTTTAGAAGTACAGTTTTCAAGCTTAAATCAATCAGTGCCTACTTTTAAAAATACACATGTATTTTTTTCTTCTCTAAACCAATAGGCCATTATAATATTGAAATTTACTTTTCTCATGAAAATTGTTTTAGATAAGTGGATTATAGTTTTACTTTTAGACAAACATAATTTTTTCAATCTTATCCTGAAACCTTGAAAAATATCTAGTTGATATAAAAATTAGTTTACAGATTTCATTTCTTTGTTAAATATAATTTAATGCCACCTTTTATTTTTTTTAAAATCATCTTTGATACTGTTGAGAGAAACACCATAACTCCAAGCTATAGTCTGCTGTTCTAAGCCTACATGGATAAAAAGAAATCCTTGAATGACAGAGCAAATTTCAAAGCACAAGTGTGTTCTCATTCTACTTGATTCATTGGAAAACTCTTTGAAAATTTCCCTGTATCTTCCTGACTCTGGCATGTTTGTACCTTGACCCCATAGCCACTGATTGCCTGAGGGATCTTGAAATTGTATACATTGATGGAAGATTTATTGCAAGAATTCCCCCCAGTTGTTCAGACTTCTTTAAATACTTATCCTTTGCAATATGACTTTTCAGTTCTTGACTCTGGGCCATCCTTATCACTTGCTTTTGTCAACAGGATGGTACTAAATATAACCTAAAAAGAAACTTGGCAAAGTGCTTCCAAATTTTGGCTTTTGCCCCCTGTTGCTCTTGAAATTCAACTGCTGACTAAAAAACAGTTTTCTAGATGTTAAGAGTCTCGTGGCTATTCACACCCATCAACCAAGGCTACAGTCAGACATATTAGAGTGGCCCTCCTAGCTGGCCAGCCAAGCTGTTAGCCAATCCTGTCAGCTGATCACTGACACGTTAGCAAAGCCCAGAAAAGATCAGTCAAAATTGACCATACAGGCAGATTTGCCCAATTGATAAGTGAACTCATAACAAATGCTAAATTCTTATTGTTTTAATCACTGGGATTTGGGGTAGTTTGTTATTTAGTACTAGGTAACATTTTAAATGGACTTTGCTATAGTCTCAGACAAACATTTAAACTTATTCAACTGACTTCCAGCATGAATCATGGTAAGTAATAATTATTTCTGAAATTCCTCTGCAAATCAGGAGTACTGATTTAAATTATAAAAGACATCACATTGACAATACATTTCTCCAATTACCCTCTAATCTTTCCACTCACATGCAAAATACATAACAGATTCAAACACTCATCTCCAGGGTAAGAAACAATTTAGCCATTTTGCTTGTGATTGGGACTACAGGTACACACCACTGTGCCCGGCTCATACTGTTTTAATTAGAGTAGCTTTGCACACATTTTGACATCAGGAAGTGTGAATCCTTTAGTTTTTTCTTTTTTTTTTTTCTGCAAAAGGTGTCATTGGGATTTTGGTAAGAATTGTATTGAAACCGTAGATTGCTTTGGGTAGTATAGATTTTTTGACAATATTAAATATTCCATATATGAACAGGGAGTGCCTTTCCATTCACTTATGACTTTAATTTCATTTAGCAATATTCTACAGTTTTCAGTATATAAGTCTTTTGCCAGCTTGGTTAAGTTTATTCCTAAATGTTTTATTATTTTTTATGCTATTAGAAATGGTATTGTTTTAATAATTTTCTTTTTGGATTATTAATTGTACATGTATTAAAAACCACCATGCCAGGTGTGGTGGCTCATGCCTGTAATCCCAGCACTTTGGGAGGCCAAGGTGGTTGGATCACTAGTTCAGGAGATGCAGACCAGCCTGGCCAGCATGGTGAAACCCTGTTTCTGCAAAAAATTAGCCAGGTGTAGTGGCGCACGCCTGTAATCCCACCTAACTGGGTGACTGAGGCAGGAGAATCACTTGAACCTGGGAGGTGGAGATTGCAGTGAGCCAAGATCGCACCATTGCGCTCCAGCCTGGCGACAGAGCGAGACTCTGTCTCAAACAAACAAACAAACAAACAAGAACTACTACTTTGGAGGTGTTTATTTTGTATCTATAACTTTACTTGTTTATTGATTCTAATAGATCTATTTGTGGAACCTTATGGTGTTTACGTGTAAGATCCTATCATCTGCAAACATAATTTTACTTCTGCCATTTCCATTTGGACTTATTTTATTTATTTCTCTATTCTAATAGCTCTAAGACTTCCAGTATTATGTTTAATAAAAATGGTAAGAGTAGGCATCCTTGCCTTGCTCTTGATCTTAGAGGAAAACTCTGTTTTTCACTATTAAGTATAATGTATAATGCTAGCTGTGGGCTTTTCATATGTAACATGTATTATATTGAGGTAATTTCCTTCCATTTCTAATGAGATGAGTTTTTGTACCATGAAACGATGTTGAATTTTGTCAAATGCTTTTTCTGCATGATTTGAGATAATCATGAAGTTTTTGACCTTCATTCTATCAATGTGCTTTATACATTGAGTTTCACATGTTGAACTATCTTTTCATTCCAAGAATATATTAATATTCCATTTGTTTATGATTTTATAATTCTTTTAGTGTACTTTTGAATTTGACTTGCTAGTATTCTGTTCAGAATTTTTGCATCAATATTCATCAGAGGATATTGGCCTATAGTGTTTTTTGTTTGTTATGTTTTGTTTTGTTTTGTTTTTGTAGTATCTTTGTCTGACTTTGGGTAATACTGGCCTCATATAATGAGAATATATTCTCTCTTCTTTAGTTTTTGAAAGACTTTGAAAATGAATCTCTCTTTAATTGACTGATAGATTTCACCAGTGAAGCCATGTAGTCCTGGCATTTTTACTGTTGGAAGGTTTCTGTTTATTGATTCAATCTCCTTACTATTTATAGGTCTATCCAGATTTTTTATTTCTTCATGATTTAATCATGGCAGGTTGTACATATTGAGGAATTTATCTATTTCTTCTGGCTTGTCCAATTTGTTGGCCTATTGTTCATGATAGTCTCATAAATTCATTTTATTTCTGTGGCATTGTTATGTCTTCTCTTTCACTTCTAGTTTTTGTTATTTGAGTCTTCTCTCTTTTATTTTTTAATTAATCTAAATATTTCTCATATTTGTTGTTCTTTTCAAAAAATCATTTCTTGGTTTTGTTGATTTTTTTCTATTGTTTTCTGCTCTGTGTCTTGTTTGTTTCTGTTCTAATGTTTATTATTTCCTTTATTGATTATCTTATGGAAGTTCCATTTTATGTAACAAATTGCTTTTCTCATACTTCTTTAAGGATTCTCTCTTTGTCTTTGACATTTGACAGTTCGATTATAACCTGTCTTGGTACTGGTCTTCTCGAGTTTATCCTAGTCACAGTACATTAAACTTCTGAAATGTGAATGGCCATTTCTTTCCTCAGATTTGGGAAGTTTTGGGCCACCATTTCTTCCAATAAGCTCTCTGCCCCCTTTTCTCTCTATTTTCCTTCTTATACATCCATAATTCATGTATTGTTTTGCCTGATGATGTACCATAACTTCCTTAGACTTTCTTCACATATCTTCATGCATTTTTTTGTTCCTCTGAATGCTAATTTCAGATCACCTGTCTTTAAGTTTGTTGATTCTTTTTTCTACATGATCAAGTCTGCTGTTAAACATTTCTAATAAATTCTTTAAGTTATTGCATTATTCAGCTTCAGAATTTGTTTGGTTCTTTGATATAGCTTCTACCGCATTGTTAGTGCGTTATTTTCCTGATTTTGTTTACTTGTCTATCTGTTCTCTGTTAGCTCATTGAGTTTCTTTAAAATGGTTGCTTTGAATTCTTTGTCAAGTAGTTCATAGATCTTCACTTCTTTAGGATAGTTTTCTGGAGGTTTCTTTTTCTTTTGATTTGATCAGATTTTCCTGTTTCTTCATATGTCTTGTTAAATTTTACTGGGATTTTGGCACTTAAAAAAACAGTTACCTCTCCCAGTCTTCATGGACTGGATTTGCACAGTGGGAGAGCTTCACTAATCAATCCAGTTTAATATTTGGAGCCCTCTCCAACTTTTTCTGGAGACACAACTTCTCTTGGCTTGCAGATCTAACTTTCCAATCAGAAAATTTGCAGAGCTTATTTTTTAGCAGCTCAGGTTGTCTTCGTCCCTCTGGTGTCTATCTACAGTAATCCAGGTTCTATTGTGTTTCAAGAACCCGCCAATCTCTCCTTTGTTCTCAGAAGCCTCCAGACATCCAAATTATGCCACTTCTCCATCTATGCTACAAATCAGGCAAAACAGAAACCAGTTCCTTCTGCAGAGCCCCAAACACCAGGACATTGGACATGGGACCCACTCTTCACATTTCCTCATAAGATAATAGTTGTAAGTTGAACCTTTTCTCCTGGTTGTTCCTAACTGTGCCAGATTAGGCAGGGGCCATCAAAGAGAAAATACAACAGTTTTTCTTACCCCTTCCAGTGTGGTGGCTATTCTTGGCTTTTTTGCTCACTTGGTGGATTACAAATTCTTAACTGGTTTCTAAAGTTTCTATAAAAGCTTTTTGGAAATACATTGCTGTTAAATCATTGTCTTTGGAGGAAAATGGTCTGGGGCTTTCTGTTCTACCAACTTGTTAACATCATTCCTCACATATAATTATCATGTGTTAAAAAGTGTACCTAAATTGAAAATATTTTTTGTCATAGTACAAATATTTCTAATCTTAATTATTTAGCTATCTGAAAACATTTTAATGTATGTATTTATAAGGGAGAATTGCAACAAAATATTTCAGTGGTCAAAATTAATTCAAGATATATTGAATTTTATACAATTTTAAATTATTTGATTTTATGTTTCTTTGCTACTTATTATTTAGTTCTATTTGTGAAAGGAAAATAAATCTTGGGGCCAAAATCACTAAACTAAAGGGAAAAGTCAAGCTGGGAACTGCTTAGGGCAAACTTGCCTCTCATTCTACTCAAAGTCACCCCTCTACTCACTGAGATAAATGCATATCTGATTGCCTCAATTGGAGAGACTAATCAGAAACTCAAAAGAATACAAGCATTTGTCTCTTATCTACCTATGACTTGGAAACCCCCTCCTTACCTTGTTTGTCCCACCTTCACCTTGAGTTTTCCCACCTTTCTGGACTGAACCAGCATACATCTTACACATACTGATTGATGTCTCATGTCTCCCTAAAACGTACAAAACCAAGTTGTGCCCCTACTATCTTGGGCACATGTCATCAGGACCTCCTGAGGCTGTGTCATGGGTGCCTGTCCTCAACCTTGGCAAAATAAACTTTCTAAATTAACTGAGACCTGTCTCAAATTTTTGGGGTTCATAGGTTCCATGGGGAATTTCATAGGGTAACAACCCTTTCAAAGTTTACTTTGAATGTGCTTAATTATAATATAGTCTCAAAAATCTCAAAAAGTCTAATGGATCTTGTAAACTATTTAAATAAAAACTGAAGAGTAATATGTTTTTATACTTTTAATATTAGTATATTTAATCTGATTATTTAAACCTTGTATTTTAAAAAATTATTGATAATAAAATGAAGTAAAAGATAACATTTTACCACAATATAGAAATTCTTATACAATCTTGATCTGTGCACTACACTAAAATTATTAAATATTTAGTTTTTAACTTATACCATATTAACTAAAATTGATAATAATCTGTTTTTTCCACTAGGTAAAGCAAGGCTTATCTCACTGGGATGTTTTATTTATTTGTATGTTGCTTTAGTGTATCAAAACATTAAGTAATACAGGATAAGTAATGCAAAGTGGAATATACATCAAAAAGTCTATTTTATTAAACATTAGTTTTATTTCTAAGTTTTTTATTCTGTGGCTGTATAAAGCATAGTCATTCATTACTTGTTCTGTTAAATCTATTTGTCCAGATAAATTTGCAAGGAAGGAGCAGAGACCAACACATAATATAAGATTAAGAAGATTTTATTTATTTGTT
Source organism: Macaca thibetana thibetana (assembly GCF_024542745.1). Taxonomy (NCBI): domain Eukaryota; kingdom Metazoa; phylum Chordata; class Mammalia; order Primates; family Cercopithecidae; genus Macaca; species Macaca thibetana. The sequence continues at coordinate 110,491,257 of NC_065581.1, read as the reverse complement.
GAATTTCCAAATCATTTAGCTTTATTTTGGAACAAGAGCTGCAAAGACTGTCACTTATGCTCAAAGTGTAACACAAAATATTGCCAGGTTTTAATTTCATGATGATTTGTTATGAATATATTTGCTTCCTCTTTTTGCAATCCCCTTTATGTAACATAATGTGTTGAAAATCAATAAATTATCCTTTTACTAAAAAAAATAAATTATCCAAATGTGTTGAATTAATAAATTATCCATATTAATAAATTATCCATGCCTGAACTGACTTTGCTAATAATCTCTTTATAACAACTTTAATCCTCATAATCAATGGCACTAAACAAAACAATTTTATCAAGTTTTACATTTGACAAGAACATTATGTAAGCATACACAGTCTGTGTGTAGAAGATAATGGCTATAATACTAACTGGCTTTACCTTCCAAAAGAATTTTGGTTATAAGTATGTCAGTTGAGAAAAATGATGAGACAAGTCTCAGTCATTTCAGGAGGTTTATTAGCCAAAGTTAAGGATGCACTCCCAGAAGATAGGTCTATCCCTTTCTCCAAAGACGGTTTTGAAGGCTCCAAATTTAAAGGGAGAAAGGAAGGAACTGAACCCCAAAAACTGGTTTCAAGCCAATCTCATAACCTCTATGACTTTTTCCATGAGATATTGGTATAACTTTGTTAAAGTTAATTTATAGGTTAAAACCCTATGTGTCTTAATGGTTCATCCATTTCAATTAGGTCTTCAAGATGCTATATCTCCTATTATAGAAGAATTACTTAATTTTCAAGACCACACTCTTATAATTGTTTTCCTAATTAGTTCTCTGGTTATCTATATTTCCCTCATACTGACAACAAAATTAACACACACTAGCACTACAGATGCCCATGAAGTAGAAACTATATGGAAGATCTTACCCGCTATTATCCTAATTTTAATTGCCTTCCCATCTCAATGTATCCTATATATGATTAGATGGAATTAATAACCCCTCTCTCACTGTCAAAACAATTGGCCATCAGTGATATTGAATTTATGAATATACAGATTATGAGGACTTAGGCTTCGAGTCTTACATAATCCCTACAACAGCCTTAAAACCAGGAGAACTACGACTCTTCAAATTTGACAATCGAGTAGTTCTCCTAATAGAAATTCCTATTCATGTATCAATCTCATCCGAAGACGTTCTATACTCATGAGCCATCCCATCACTGGGCCTCAAAACAGATGCAATCCCCAGGTGCTTAAACCAAACGACCTTGACCACCACACGGCCAGGCCTTTACTAAGGCCAATGCTCAGAAATCTGTGGATTCAACCACAGCTTTGTACCCATTGTTCCAGAATTAGTCCCCCTAAAATGCTTTGAAACCTGATCTATATCCATACTCCAATGTTACCGTAAGGCTAATTACCGTTAACCTTTTATGTTAAAGATTGAGATTTCTAAACTACCCTGCAGTAAAATGCCCCAACTAGACACATCCATGTGACTCATTACTATTTTATCCATAATCATAATTCTATTCATCATTCTTCAATTAAAAGTCTCAAGTTTTATTTACCCTATGAATCCCACACCAAAAGCAATTAAGACGCAAAAACACTCAACCCCTTGAGAATTAAAATAAATGAAAATGTGTTTGACTCTTTCATTATCCCAACAAATATTAGGTCTACCTATCTCAACCTTAATTATTTTATTTCCCACTATGCTACTTCCCACCCTTAGTCATTTAGACAACAACCGACTGACCTCTATTCAACAGTGACTAATCCAATTTGTATTTAAACAAATAATAACAATGCATAATATCAAGAGACGAACCTGATCCCTTATGTTAATTTCCCTGATTCTCTTTATTGGTTCAACTAATCTTCTTGGACTTCTACCTCATTCATTTACACCAACTACTTAACTATCAATAAACTTAGGAACAGCAATTCCTTTGTGAGCTGGAGCAGTGATCACCAGCATCCACTTTAAGACAAAAGCTTTCTTAACCCACTTCCTACCACAAGGCACACCTATCCCATTTATCCCCATATTAGTAATCATTGATACTATTAGCCTATTCATTAAACCAATAGCACTAGCTGTATGATTAACAGCCAACATTACAGCCGGCCACCTACTAATGCACTTAACTGGAGAAGCTACACTAGTATTACCAACTATTAGTTTACCCACAGCTTCAATTACATTTATTATTCTAGTTTAACTAACCATACTTGATTTTGCCATAGCCCTTATTCTAGCCTGTCTTTACACTCCTAGTGAGCTTCTGCCTACACAACAACACATAATGATCCACCAAACTCATGCTTACCACATAGTTAACCCTAGCCCCTGATCACGGGAGCCCTTGCAGCACTACTGATAACATCCAGCCAGGCCATATGATTTCATTTCAACTCTACTCCTCTCCTAACTAACCCTGGCCTATTAACCAATACATTAACAACACATCAGTGATGACGTGATGTTATCCAAGAAGGCACATTCCAAGGCCACCATACATCAATCGTCCAAAAAGACCTTCGATACAGAATAATCTTATTCATTATTTCAGAGGTGTTCTTTTTCGCCGGCTTCTTTTGAGCATTCTACCATTCTAGCCTAGCCCCGACTCCAGAATTAGGAAGATGCTGGCCTCCAACAGGCATTTACCCTCTTAACTCTCTAGAAGTCCCTCTCCTTAATACATTTGTTTTACTTCCATCCAGATTTCAATTACTTGGGCTCACCATAACTTAATAGAAGGTAACCAAAGACACATACTTCAGGTACTGTCCATCACAATTGCCCTAGGTGTTTACTTTACACTTCTACAAGCCTCAGAGTATTTCGAATCCCCTTTCACTATCTCCAGCGGGGTTTACGTCTCAACATTCTTCATAGCCACAGGCTTTCATGGGTTTCATGTTATTATTGGATCGACATTTCTTACTGTCTGCCTATTCTGCCAACTAAAATTTTACCTTACATCCAACCACCATTTTGGATTTGAAGCCACTGCCTGGTACTTACGCTTTGTAGATGTAGTATGTCTATTCCTATATGTTTCTATCTATTGATGAGGATCTTACTCTGTTAGTATAAAATAGTACAATCTAATTGATTTCCAATCAATTAGCTTAGGTATTATGTGAAAAAGAGTAATTAATCTAACATTAGCCCTAGCAACAAAATTCAGCCCCTACGAATGTGAGTTTCACCCAATAGGCTCTACCTGCCTCCCCTTTTCTATGAAGTTTTCCTAGTAGCCACACATTTCTCCTCTATGATCTAGAAATTGCCCTATTACTATACCTACCATGAGTTTTTCAGACAACCAACCTAAAATTAATGATTAGGGCAGCCCTCATATTAGTTATCATTTTAATCTTGGGCTTAGCCTATGAATGAACCCAAAAAGGATTAGAATGAACTGAGTTGATAATTAGTTTAAGTCAAAATAAATGATTTCGACTCATTAAATTATGGTAGATTGTAATTACCAAATGCCCTCTATTTATATTAACATTACATTACCTTTCATTATGTCTTTAATAGGGGTAATAATCTATTGATCCCACCTGATATCATCCCTACTATGCCTAGAAGGCATAATACTATCAATATTTATCATAAATATTCTCATAACTTTAAACATATATTTCACACTAGCATCCATAATACCTATTATCCTTTTAGTTTTTGCAGCCTGTGAAGCCACTGTAGGTTTAGGCTTACTGGTTATGGCCTCCAGTAACTATGGTCTAGATTATGCACAAAGCCTGAATTTACTCCAATGCTAAAAATTATTATCCCAACAATTATACTACTCCCAATAACATGATGCTCTAAGAACTCTATGGTCTGAATTAATACAGCCTCGTGACTCATCAGTCTCAACAGCCTGCTTTTCTTCAACCAGGTTAATGATGATTCATCAACTTCTCATTAACTTTCTTTCCTGATCCACTGTCATCACCCCTTCTAATTCTGGTTACTGAATTCTAATACTGGTTACTGCTCCTTATAATTTTAGCAAGCCAATATCATCTATCCAAAGAATCATTCCTGCAAAAAAAAAAAAAAAAAAAAAAAGCTTTATACCTTAATGTTAATTTCTCTACAGATATCTTTAATTATAACATTCACAGTCACAGAACTAATCATATTTTATATTCTCTTTGAAGCCATGCTAGTCCCCACCGTAATTATTATTACTTGTTGAGGAGATCAAACAGAAAGCCTTAATGCAGACTTATATTTCTTATTTTAGACACCGGTAGGATCCTTACCTTTGCTCGTAGCACTTATCTGTACTCAAAATGCATTCAGCTTACTAAACATATTAATAACAACATACACTTCGTAAGAATTGGCAACCTCCTGATCCAGTAAACTTCTATGACTAGCATAGATCATGGCATTTTTGGTAAAAATGCTTCTCTCTGGACTCCACCTGTGACTCCCTGAAGCCCACGTAGAAGCCCCCATTGCCAGCTTAATAGTACTTACAGCAGTACTCCTAAAATTAGGCGGCTATCCTTAATTCCACGACAGAATACATAGCCTACCCTTTCCTCATACTATCCCTATGGGGAATAATCATGGCAGGCTCCATTTGTCTACGCCAAACCAATCACTCATTGCTTACTCCTCCATAAGCCACATGGCACTCGTTATGGTAGCTATTCTCATTCAAATGCCCTGAAATTTTATAGGCACAACAGCCTATATAAAGGGTTAGATGTGGAGAAGTTTTCTTGTTTTACATATTCATGTAAGAGGGGACTAGAAGGAACATATTCATGCTTTTGTCTGGCTCAGTGAATCTGCATTTTTGCATAAGGTAGTGGAGACAAATAGGGGAAAATGCAGGGAATCTGTGTTTTTGCATAAGCCAACAAAGATAAATGGGGCAGGGGAACAATCAGATATACATTTGTGCCAGGTGGGCAGAGGGGTGACTGCATCTGTAAGGATAAGCTATCCATTTACATTGCCATGGTGAATTTTAACAGAAATACTTTAGGGTAAATATCTTAGAGCTCACTAAGAATTTCCTTGGCAAAATATGAGGAAGGTGTGTAGCTTTTCATCTTGTAACCATCTTATTTAGGAAGGAAAAGGGAGAGACAGGTTTGCGTGACCCAGTTCCCAGCTTGACTTTTCCCTTTGGCTTAATAAGTCTGGGGTCCCACGATTTATTTTCCTTCACAAGTGTATGTCGTTAGAGAATGTGAAAGAAACACCGGCAATCATCAACACCAAGAAGTCTAGATACAAACAGGAGCTTTGCAGAGGGATGATATTGTATATTAATGCTCTTAATTCTCCAGGGATGACTGAACAATAAAGGTTACTAGTTTAAAATGAATCATCTTAACTGCAAGACAGAAAACTTTAAAATGTTATACATGGTGGAATGTGAATTATTTTTCTTCAGAAAGAATGACTTCATTTTAATTTAATTTCACAGGAAGAACTGAGGTTTAAATACAATAGCTACCTCATCCACTTCAAAAGATTATTGAAAGAATCAATTAAGACAACATCTGACTTCATACTTCAAAAATAAAAGAAGACTTATAAATAGAAAGTACCATGGAAAGTAAAATTTTTTTCATAATTATATGAACAATTGTCTCATTCATTCTAAAGGCATTCAATTAAAGGAAGTCCAGATAAAATGAAAATCAGTTCATTTTATACTGCTTATCAGCTAAAAATAATGCACATGTTTCTAACAATGATTTGATTAGTTAAACAATTTGAAAGGCTTTCAATAAATAATATGAATAGGAAAGAGTTGTTTATCCAAGACAAATGATAAAGATGATGGCTTGCCACTCTTATTTTGCGATTGATATTTCTACCAACAAAAGAAATTATTTCAGCAGTGCCCACATTTTTCAAGCATATCTTCTTGGTGAACTATGAGTCAGACAATGCTAGCTTATTCTTATTAATCAAATTTCATATAATGTCAATGTCAACTACTATGATTAATAATGTTCAAGTTGTCACAGTAATCTGGAAAAATAGACTTGATATTTTAAAATAATCTCTTGGACTATCAAACATTCTTTTAGTTAAAATAAGTCTTAATATTTGAATCACGAATCAATATTTAAGTCTCTTTTTCACTCTGAATAAATATTTGTTTTAATTATAACATAATACGTCAATTTTTAAAAGTATATTTTAAATAACAATTGTTCAAAATATCTTATTTAAAACTGCCTTATTCAGTTCAGGCTGCTATAACAAAAATACCATAGACTTAGTGGTATAAACCACAAATGTTTATTTCTCACAGTTCTGGAGGCTGGGAAGTTCAAGGCTTTCAAGATCAAGGTGAATACTGATTATATTCCTAGTGAAGGCCCTCTTCCTAGTTTCCAGATGGAAGCCTTGTTGTCCTCACATGGAAGAGATTGGAGGGAAGTGAATTCTCTTGTGACTTTATGAGGGCACTAATCCCATCACGAGGGCTCAATTCTCATGACCTAATTGCCTTCCAACGGCCCCATCTCCGAATACCACCACATTGAGGATTAAGGTTTCAGAATATAAATTTGGGGAAACACAAACATTCAAGCCACAGCAACAATTAAACATACAATTTTAAATGCTATCAGGCAGATTCAACTCAGCTGAAGATCTTGTTATTGATTTGCCAGCTATCTGACACTCAGTGGCTTGCTACTAACCTGCAAAGTGATGGGATGTTTCATTCAAGATTAGGTAATAAAAGATGGTGGTTTCCACCTGGCTTGCATGTTCCCTCTCTCCAGTGTCTGTCTCTGTCTCTGTCTCAGTCTGTCTGTCTGTCTCTCTCTGTGGCTCTTCTTTCATGCTAACTCTGATGAAGCAAGATGTATTGTGAGCTGCCGTATGAAGAAGTCCACATAGCAAGGAACTGAAGGAGGGCTTCTTACCAACAGACAGATAAGTAGTGAGGTCCCCCACTCTAACAACCATTAAGGAACTACCAAAAACCAGATGAGTGATCTTGAAAGTGAAGTCTTCCCCAGTCAAGTATTCAGACAGCTGCAGCCGCCACTTAGATTCATTCTTTTGAAGCAGAAGATTTATTCAACTAAGATATGCCTGGATTTATGACCTACAGACTGTAATACATCTTAGTTAATTCAGGCTGCTATGAAAACTGCCATAAACTAAGTAGTTTATTAAAAAACATAAATTTATTTTTCATAGTTCTGGAACTAGGAAGTCCCAGATCAAAGCAGCAGCAGATTTGGTGACTCAGGAGAAGGAACTGCTTCCTCATGGACACTGCCTTCGTACCATGTACCATGTAACATGTCCATACACATTGGAGGGGTTAGCTAGCTTTCTGAGGTCTCTTTTATAAGGGTACTAATTCCATTCTTGAAGGTTCTACTATCATGAACTAATTACTTCCCAAAGACCCCACCTCTTAATATTGCCAGCTGAGGGGTTAATATTGCAACATCTGAATTTGGGGGGATATAAACATTTATATCATAGCAAAAGATAATAAATATGTATTATTTTAAGCTGTTAAACTTGTCATAATTTGCTGTACAGCCAGTGGATAACTAATACTATCACGGTAATTAAAAATACAAATAGATGGCAAAAATAATACAAATAGATCATTAATCACAGTAAATATTACTGGAGTAAGCTAATTTACTGAGCAAAAGAGATTGAGAGAGGATGCGAGAGAGAGATTGGAATCCAGTTATATGAAGCTTATGGAAGTCATGTTTTGGGGAAAAAATATACATGTTGAAAATAAAGGAATAGAAAAAAATCATAGCAACTATTATACCTAGAAAACACTAAGCCACAAAAAACTATATATGGTATTCATGTCAGGTATTATATTATACAAAATATTTATTTCAAGATAAACCCTAAGTAATAATAAAAGGAAAGATCTGCTGAAAACTAAAAATAGGCAAGAAAATAACATGTACAAAGTATATAAAGCAAAAATTAATAAATATGGCATATGGGAGATGAAAGCTATTAGATGGGAGCTGGTCTGGCACTAACAGCTGGACCACAGTGTTTTCCTGTTGATTATAAACAATTTCACAGAATACCCGCACCAGACAAGATTGCAATGCACCAACCACAAAACTGATCAAACATGCCTCTCTCGGCTAGTGTGAAAAACTTTTGTGTCTTTGCTAATTAGTGTTTACTTCCTGTTCATTCATCCTGCCTTCTAGATAAAAACTATAGGGGTTCGATGATGGAACTGCCTCCACTTTTAATATGATGCTATCCTGAGAAAAACCACTATTGTTTGAATTGTTCTACAAATCATTAACACAAGTTCAAATTCTGTACCACACCCCTCCTAACATCCTATTACTGAGATACCACATTATTGCCCATAGTATGTTGTCTCTCTCATTGAAATGAGTCAATAAGCCCAAATCTATTTGACTATGGATTTGTTCCTGGAGGTCTTTGGATATAGGGTATCAACAATATCTTTCCATATTTAACACTTAACGCTGACAATAATATCCACGATCTATTTTTAAGCAATTTAACATCAGTAAGCAAGGTACCTTTAAAAGTAGAAAAAACAAAAATTATAATTAATGTAAATTGTGGCATCTGAGCTTTCTAATAAAAGTTGCCTATCAAACCTTCAGCCCTTGCATAAAGAAAATGTTGATGAGGTGCTAATACATGCTTTAGGACTTAATAAGTTTAAACTTGATCACCATTAAGCAGTTTCTTGATGAATAATAAAAATGCTACCATTTCTAAAATTTTGCAAAACATATTTTAGAGACATCAGCATTAATTCAGTTTAAATCAGCTAATTTTGGAAGTTGCTAGAAGCTTGCAGGTTCAATTTACCTTGCATTCTCTTTTCTCATTCAACATTTTCTGTCACTCTACAAAAGTTTCACCAACAGAATAAAATGACATGGCATTTGTCCCTATTTATTCATGTTAATTTCTTTTTTTTAAGTTTAAAGATTCTTATTAAGTAAATCATATATAGGACTCAGATATTATGGTACAGTTCATGGTAGTAGCATAGCCATGATTATTCTAGACTTTAATGTGTCTTCATAATAGTTTACTCTAAAGGCAATAATTTTTCATATTTTTTCCTAAGCATTTACAAAATAAAATTGAGATGAGTTATCTAGTAAGATTTTTTCCAATTGTTTGTCTAAAATTTATTTTAATATGTTTCTAAATTTAACAAGTGAAAGTTTGTATAATTAACCCATCCCAATTTTTATGTAGTTTAAAATTTATTTTTAATATCTATTTACATTTGACAACTAAGAAAACAAGATTTTATACATTAATTGAGATCTTCAGCATAAAATCCAAACAGTTCTGCTGCAACCTGACATCAACTCCTAAAAATTTCTGCTCTAGGAAAAATCAATAATAAAATTTTAGAGAGAATAAGGAAAAATGGGCTTCGGAGCATAACACCAAACAACTTTGTGATATATAAAAAATAAGAAAAGAAAGTAACAAAAACGTTAGCATAATTTTACATATTTGATTGTTTAAAAATGCATAACTACTACAGTAAATATAACATTTTACTTGGTGAAAGATTGGAAGTGGGTATCTGAGGGATTACGGCTTACGAATTTTTGTGATGGAGGAGGGTTATCTGAAATCAGATGGAAATTTCCAGCACCAGATATAGATGGGTGTGGCTCAAAATATGCATGATGAACTGAGGTATCTGGTAGGTGTATGAGGTGAGTACATGTATGTTTCTTATGCGTTTCTATCCCTTGGATTCATCCAGGTACGGTTTTTTGGTTCAGAGTATTTCTTGCAGATAAAATCAAGCATAAGTAAACATGAAATTCAAGTTATGCTCAAATGTTCCCTAATATATTAGTCACATTGGAACAAATTTGTTTTCAAAATAGGAATTAAGGCAAAACTGACTGTACTATCTTTCTATTTGGACTTTAGAATTACAAAATGTGAAAGCTAATGAAAACCTCTGTCTTTTGTCTCATTTACTTATTTTTGCTTGCTTGTATGATTCATTCTGCAAGATGTCATACCTGCAAATATATTTTGATATTTCCAAATTTTATTGATACTCTAGTGACATAACAGATCTGGGCTCAGAAACAAAGCACCTTTGATATTAGGATTTCTCTGACCTTGAACTTCCTGCCTTGCTCCTGAATACATTAACTTCGCCTTATACACAGTTCTAGTAATTTGCCTTTCCCACATCTTGAACCACATATAAAACAATAATGACACTAAGAATCAGCACAAGTAAAAAACCCTCACATAGGTGATCCACAGTTGTCTAGCGCAGATAAAGAAGGATACTGTCTTTGAGTGATATGAATGTGCATCCCCACTGTATATATAGAGAACAGAATGCTAACTAAGATGATTTGATGTACTTATCAAACACTGAAGATGTAACTTTTGTAAAAATGGTTCTGTGACTTAATTATATGTTAGAAACTTAATGATATGTTATAGATAATTACAGTATTATAGATTCACTCTAGAAAAAGTATGTCATCATTGTCGGTAAACAATGCATAAAAAAGCTAAATAATCTATGTGTATTTTACTAAGATTCAGATTTTTTAAAAAGAAGTAGAAAAAGACTAGCAGACTGGAAATAAGTATTATAAAAATTTAGCAATGATTCCTTTAAGTTGATTTATACAAGCTTAATTTTTTGGAATTTTTTAAACTTTTTTTTGTTTTGCATCTTTATTTTTAACATTATTATTTTTAATTTTAGATTTGGGAGTACATGTGCAGGTTTGTTACATGGATACATTACGTGATGCTGAGGTTTGGGCTTCAGTTGAGCCTATCACCCAAATAGGTGTCTTTTCAACACACAATAGGTACACCCAATAGATAGTTTTTCAGCCCTTTCTCTCCTCCCTTCCTCCCCGTTTTTGGAGTCCCCGTGTCTATTGTTCCTATCTTTGTGTTCATGTGTACCCAACGTTTAGCTCCCACTTATAAGTGGGAATATGCAGTATTTGATGTTCTGTTTCTGTGTTAATTCACTTAGGCTAATGGGCTCCAGCTGCATCCATGTTGCTGAAAAGGACATGATTTCCGTTTTTATGGCTGTGTAGTGTCCCACGGTGACCACATTTTCTTTATCCAATCCACCACAGATGGACACCTAGGTGGATCCCATGTCTCTTCTATTGTGAATAGTGCTGCAATAAACGTGCAAGAGCAGGTGTCTTTTTGGTAAAATGATTTATTTTCCTGTGGGTATATACCCAGTAATGAGATAACATTATGAGATAATGCTGGGTAATTCTATTTGCAGTTCCTTGTAATCTCTTGATTTTCACTTAGTCCATTTATCTCTATCTTATCTTGCTTAAAATTTAAAACAATGAAAATAATGAAAACATGAAATTGTTTGCTGTGTTTTCTGTGTACAGTTTTGCCTAAGCACTGTTTTGATTTACTGGCTCTCATCAGCGCTCCGTGTTCAGAGGTCTGAATCTGAACTGTTTCCATTTTCCTATAGAGTCAATTGGGTAAAAAATTAGGTTAGAACCCACAGCCACTTAGATGAGAATCAAAACAATGCCATTTTAAAGTGGTTCTTTCATAAAGCCACTGAGGAAATATCACAAGCAGATAATGTATTACATTGCATTGCATATGTTGCTATTGCAATATCTGTAACGGTTGATGCCACTGCTTTGAGGATATGAATTTTAAGATTGTTTTCATTTTAGAAATGTTTGCTATAGTACATAACCCCTTCAATGACATCCTCCTTTCTAGCAATAGTTTTCTCATTATTAGGCTGTATAAACTCACACTAAGTTTATTTTAATACTCCTTAAAGTGTATGCTCAGATTTTGAGCTCTGAATCTTGAGATGTGTATGCTAATTGAATTTTATAAATATTCTAATTGAACATTTTTTTCCATTTTAAACTTCACCTAACCTCCGAATATAAGTTCTTTCTTGAGACTAATATAACATTTTTAAAAAGAAAAGTTTATTCAATTGTTCTCAATATCATTCCCACATACTTGTTGGGAACTTTGAGAAGTTACGTAAAAAAATCTTCATTTGCAAAACTATCGACTGAATCAAGACAGTATCTCAGTTCTGCAAGGAGGATCAAATCAGTGCATTCTCTTAGAAAAGTGCTATTAATTGTGCTTCATCTTTCAGCAATCACTTTTTAATTTTTCAGCTAATATTTGATATCCAAAATTCCCCCTTTACTTTAAGATTATTCAGATCATCTAAGAATGATATGTCATGAGACTGCCCATAATAAGATAAGAGGAAAAGATATTTCTTCATTTCTTTGAAACCCAAAAACTTAAAAAAATAGGCTCACAATATTTTAGATATAATAAGATTTCACAGAAGAAAAATAATCTTTTTACAAGTTTTCTTGTTCTGTGAAAGCTCTGTGAGATGAAGCAAGAAACTGATGAAGCACCTAAGAAATAAGGGATGATTTATCTTGGTGATTTCTCTCGGTGATTATGATGAATGTTAATAAGACTGCAGAATGCAAATGAGATCATGTAAAACAACTTAGATTTTATTAAAGTGAGGAATAAAGAAGGCACTCAAGGAATCACATAATGCGTATAGACCATGTAGCTTCTGGACTATCTTTTTCTCTTTAAGATTAAGAACTAGAACTACAAGAGGAATTCTAAGTAGGTCTCTAACAAAATGTTCCCTATAAGGTAGAAAAAAATAAACTTTGAAAAATGAAAAAGAAACAAGAAATGCTGTACCAAACTAATTAAAATGCAATAAATTAAGTCAAGCTATATTAACTTGTCTGAATTTCCGGTTACTTTGCCCATTTTCCTTGAAAAAGCCATCTGCACTGACTATTACTACGCTACACTTAACAACAAAATTGGTTAAGGGACTAGGAGGTTGAAACCATTTGTGGAGGGCAGGTATACCAGTTCACCTTACTGCTTGGTAATCTCAGAAGCCTGAATGCTTCAGTTTTAACTCGGTTTTCCATGTAATATCTCATGAACGGTTTTCCCCTGGGGAAAAATTAACACTTTCTTCTTTTCTTTTAATACTGTATTTTTATTATGCCTTTTATATGTTTAGATATACAAATGTTCATCACCGTGTTACAATTTCCTACAGTATTCAGTATAGCAGTATGCTGAAGAGGTTTGCAGCCTAAGGGCAATAGGCTACAACATTTAGCCTAGGTGTGTAGTAGGCTATACCATCTAGGTTTGTGTAAGTACATTCTATGTCATTCACATGACAAAATTGCCTAATGACACATTTCTCAGAACAGATCTTGTTTGTTAAGTGACACATGACTGTACACATTTCGAAAAATAGAAAAATCATTCATTCCAACAAGATGAATGTATGCCAAAATTGTAATGCAAATTCCATTATTCATTGGATTTGCATTGCATTTTTTAAATTATACTTTAAGTTCTAGGGTACATGTGCACAACGTGCAGGTTTGTTACATAGGTATACATGTGCCATGTTGGTGTGCTGCACCGATTAACTTGTCATTTACATTAAGTATTTCTCCTAATGTTATCCCTCCCCCTTCCCCCCAGCCCACAACAGGCCCTGGTGTATGATGTTCCCCTTCCTGTGTCCAAGTGTTCTCATTGTTCAGTTCCCACCTATGAGTGAGAACATGTGGTGTTTCGTTTTCTGTCTTTGTGATAGTTTGCTGAGAATGATGGTTTCCAGCTTCATCCATGTCCCTACAAAGGACATGAACTCATCCTTTTTTATGGCTGCATAGCATTCCATAGTGTATACGTGCCACATTTTCTTAATCCTGTCTATCATTGATGGACATTTGGGTTGGTTCCAAGTCTTTGCTATTGTGAATAGTGCTGCAATAAACATACATGTGCATGTGTCTTTATAGAAGCATGATTTGGGGAAAATCATCTTGTGATGCAGTGATTACAATATTGGAAAGTGTCACGTTTAAATAAATTTGTTTGCTGAAATAGTGTTAACAGCACTTCTTGATAGAGGCTCTGGTATGTGAATTCCACCTGCATTTAAATCAGCACACATTTTTTTTCTTTGTCATTAAATTTGTAATATAAGAGGTCTCTATTACTAATGTGTTCTTTTAGCATAAGATCCAGTTATATGATTGCTCAAATTGCACACTACCCACCCTGTGTTTTAAACCATATCAACTATAATGATAAATACAAAACAATGTGCAATAGTAATTATTAAGGATATGTTAGATGTTTCTTGATTGTTTCTAATAAAAATGTGTTTATGGACTAGATAATTTAAGACTTTGGCTTTGGAGCTAGACTGCCAGGTGTTAAATGTTGGTTTTGTGAGCAAATCACTTCACCACTGTGTGCCTTAATTTCTCATTGGCAAATTGGGGTTGGTATGACAGTTAAATAGTTTGATTCATGTAAAGTGCTTAGAACAATGTTTGATACTATTTCAGCCCTCAACAAATACTAGTTATCATGAACTTGATTTATCAGATAGTTTTAAAAAGCATTACTTTGATTGGAAAAGATCTATTACATATGAACTGCATGTGACTCATTCTATAAACTGATCTTTTTTGCATGTGATTTAGTCAACGTCTTTAGTATAAAAAATTACTAAGAAAAAAGCCACATATCTACAGCCAACTGATCTTTGACAAAGTCAACAAAAACATACACTGAGGAAAGGATACCCTATACAATAAATGGTGCTGGGAAAATTTGACAGCCCCATGCAGAGGAATGAACCTGGACCAATATCACTCACCATATACAAAAATTAACTCAAAATGGAGTAAAGCTTTAAACATAAGGCCTGAAACTATAAAAATTCTAGGAGAAAACCTAAGAAAAACTCTTTTGGACATTGGCCCAGGCAAAGAATTCATAACCAAGATCTCAAAAGCAAATATAACAAAAACAAAAATAAACAAATGGGATTTTTAAACTAAAAAGCTTCTTCACAGTGAAAGAAATAATCAACAGAGTGAACAGACAGCCTACAGTATAGGAGAAAATAATTGCAAACTACGCATCCAGCAAAAGGCTAATATCCAGAATCTTCAAAGAACTTGAACTTCTCAACAGGAAAAAACCAATAACCCCTTAAAAGTTGGGCAAAGGACATGAACAGTCAATTACCAAAGGAAGATACATAAGAAGTTAACAAGCACATGGAAAAAATGTTCCACATCACTTATCATCAGAGAAATGTAACTTAAAACCACAAAAAAGTACCATTTTATACTACTGAGAATGGCTATTAATAAAGTGTAAAAAAAAAAAACAAAAAACGGCGAGGATGCAAAGAAAGCAGAACATATACCATTGCTGGGAATGTACATAAATATAATCTCTACTAAAAACAGTATGAAAATTTCTCAAAGAACTAAAAACAGAACTACCATTCATTCCAGCAATCCCACTGCTGAATATATACCCAAAGGAAAAGAAATCATTATATCCAAAAGATATCTGCCCTCATATATTTATTGCAGCACTATTAAAAATAGCAAAGATATGGAATCAACCTAAGTATCCATCAATGAAAGACTAAAAGAAGAAAATGTAATAGACACACAGACACACACATGCACACACACACACACGCACCCCATGGAATACTACTCAGTCATAAAAATATGAAATCATGTCTTCCGCAGCAACATGAATGGAACTGAAGGCCATTATCTTTAGTCAGATAACTTAGAAACAGAAAGTCAAACACCAGGTACTCTACTTATAAATTGGAGCTAAATAATATGTACAATTGGACACCAGAGAGTGGGATAATACACATCAGAGACTCAGAAACATGGGAGGTTGATTAGGGATAAGAAATTATCTAATGAGTTCAATGTTACATTAAAAGCTCAGACATCACACTATGTCATATATCCATGTAACAAAACTGTGGTTGTAGCTTCTAAATCTATTACAATAAAATAATATAAAATTGTAATGGAATAATATGAAAAGTTAATGGTTTACCCTGGATTATATTCAGTACATTTTTCTTCATTAGAAGTACAAATGCTTGCATCCCAATTAGATTTAAATATTTTACCTGTTTTACTAATCTAATAGAATCAAATTAATTTAATAAAAGGTGTATGCCACATTTTTAACATTGACATGATAAGAGCAAACCATGATTGAGTCTATTTTCCATTTCTGACAAATTATATTATTGTCTCCTATTTCTCTCAATATAATGAGCCACATGCATCACAAACATAAAGTAAAACTAAAATTTTAAAAATGTTTACACTCACTTCAGCAACACCTATACTAAAATTGGAATGACACAGACAATAAGACAAGATCAGCATGGTGCCTGTGCAAGGATGACATGCAAATTTGTGAAGCATTCCATATTTTTAGTATAAAAGTAAAAAACCCATCCAAAGGATAGCAACTTCAAAGTTTAAAGGAACATCAGCCCATACAGATGAGAAAGAACCAGTGCAAGAACTCTGGAAACTCAAAGAGCCAGAGCGTCTTTTTACCCCCAAATGGCCACACTAGTTCTCCAGCAATAGTCCTTAACTGAAATGGCTGAAATGACAGACATAAAATTCAGAATCTTGATGGAAATGAAGATCATCAGGATTCAGCAGAAAGCCAAAACCTAATGCAGGGAATCTAAGGAATCCAGTAAAAAAAATAGAGGAGCTGAAAGATGAAATAACCATTTCAAGAAAAAAACCAAACTGATTTGATAAAGTTGGGAAACTCACCAAAATAATTTCATAATACAATTTTAAGTATTAACAGCTGAATAGACCAAGCTGAGGAAAGAATTTCAGAGCTTGAAGACCATTTCTTCAAATTATTTCAGTCAGACAAAAACAAAGAAAAAAAAAGAATGAATAAAACCTCCAAGAAAAATGAGATTATATAAAGAGACCAAATCTAAAACTCATTGGCATCCCTGCCAATAGAAGCTACAACCACACTTTTGTTACATGGATATATGACATAGTTGTGATGTCTGAGCTTTTAGTGTAACATTGAACTCATTAGATAATTTCTTATCCCTAATCAGCCTCCCATGTTTCTGAGTCTCTGATGTATATTATCCCACTCTCTGGTGTCCACATGTACACATTATTTAGCTACAATTTATAAGGAGAGAGAGAGAGAGAGCAAGAAACTTGGAAAATATATTTGAGGATACTGTTTATGAAAATTTCCCTGACCTTGCTATAAAGGCCAACATTTAAATACAGAAAATGCAGAGTCCCTGAAAGATAACATGAGCATCTTTAAGACACATACACATCAGACTTTTCAACGTTAACATGAAAAAAGATCTCTACAACAAGAATTACAAAATACTGCTGAAGGAAATCAGAGAAAACACAAACAGATGGAAAAACATTTCATGCTCAGGAATAAGAAGAATCAATATTGTTAAAACGACCATGCTTTCCAAAGCAATTTACAGATTCAATGCTATTCCTATCAAACTACCAATGACATTTTCCACAGAATTAGAAAAAAATTATTCTAAAATTCTATGGAACCAAAAAAGAGCCTGAAGAGTTAAGGCAATTATAAGCAAAATGAACAATGCTGGAAGCATCACATAACCCAACTTTAGACTATATTACAAGACTACAGTAACCAAAACGATATGATACTGTACAATAACAAACACATAGACCAATGGAATAGAATAGAGAGCCCAGAAATACAGCCATACACTTACAACCATCTGTTCTTTAACAAATTCAACAGCAACAAGCAATGGAGAAAGGACTCCCTATTCAATAAATGACACTGGGATAACTGTGTAACCATATGCAGAAGACTGAAACTGAATCCATTCCTTAAACCATATACAAATCAACTCAAGATGGATTAAAGACTTAAATGTAGGCTGGATGTGGTGGCTCATACCTGTAATCCCATCACATTGGGAGGCCAAGATGGGTGGATTTCCTGAGGTCAGGAGTTCAAGACGAGCCTGGCCAACATAGTGAAACCTTGTCTCTACTAAAAGTACAAAAATTAGCCTGGCATGGTGGTGCATGCCTGTCATCCCAGCTACTCAGGAGGCTGAGGCAGGAGAATTGCTGGAACCTGGGAGGCAGACGTTGCAGTGAGCTGAGATCATGCCACTGCACTTCAGCCTGGGTGACAAAGCGAGACCCCCCATTTCAAAAAAAAAAAAAAAAAGACTTAAATGTAAAACTTAAGACTATAAAAACTCTGGAAGAAAACGTAGGAAATACCATTTTGGACATAAGAATAAGCAAACATCTTATGACAATGACAAAGATGCCTAAAGTAATTGCAACAAAAAACTTGACAATGGAACCTAATTAAACTAGAGATCTTCTGCACAGCAAAAGAAATAATCAGCAGGATAAAGAGATAACTCACAGAAAGGGAGAAAATATTTGCAAACTATAAATCTGAGAAAAGTCTGATATCTAGAATCTATAAGGAACTTAAACAATTTTACAAGCCAAAAAAGAAATAACCCCACTAAAAAGTGGGCAAAAAACACACTTTTAAAAAGAAGATATGCACAGGATCAACAAGTGTATGAAAAAATGCTCAACATCACTATTCATTTGAGAAATGCAAACCAAAATGGCAAGGAGATACCATCTCACACCAGTCAAAAAATAACAGGTGCTGGTGGGGTTGTGGAGGAAAGGGAATGTTTAAACACTACTAGTGGGAATGTAAATTAGTACAGCCATTGTGGAAAGCAGTTTGTTCATCTCTCAAAGAACTTAAAACAGAATTATCATTCAACCCAGCAATCCCATCATTGGATGCATATACTCAAAGGGATATAAACCATTTGATATGGTTTGGTTCTGTGTCCCCACCCAAATCTCATCTTGTAGCTCCCATTTCCCATGTGTTGTGGGAGGGACCCAGTGGGACATAATTGAATCTTGGGGATGGGTCTTTCCCATGCTGTTCTCATGATAATGAATAAGTTTCATAAGATCTGATGGTTTTGAAAATGAGAGTTTCCCTGCACAAGCTCTCTTTCTTTGCCTGCTGCCATTCATGTAAGATGTGACTTGCCTTCCACCACGATTGTGAGGCCTCCTCAGGCATGTGGAACTGTAAGTCCAATAAACCTCTTTCTTTTGTAAATTGTCCAGTCTTGGGTATGTCTTTATCAGCAGTGTGAAAATAGACTCATACACCATTCTACCATAAAGAAACATGCACTTGTATGTTCATCACAGCACTATTAACAATAGCAAATACATGAAATTAACCTAAACGTCCATCAACAGTCGACCGGATAAAGAAAATGTGGTACATGTACACCATGGAATACCACACAGTCATAAAATAAAATAATGAGATTATGTGTTTTGCAGCAACAAGGATGGAGCTGGAGGACATTATCTTAAGTGAACTAATGCAGGAATAGAAAATCAAGTGGGAGCTAAACATTGAGTAGAGATAGACATAACGAAGGGAAGAATAGACATCAGAGCCAATTCAAAGTGGGAAGGTGAAAGGAGGCTGAGATTAAAAAAAAAACTACCTATTGGGTACTATGCTTATTATGTGAATGACAAAATATTGTGTAGCCAAACCTCCACAACATGCAGTTTACCTAAATAACAAACATGCACATGTACCCTTGAAACTAAGAAATATCTTAAGAGAATAAAAATGAAGATAAAAAAAAAGTTGCCTTCCTGAAAAGCAAGGAATTTTTAATTTAAATATGAGTGGAAGTAAAATTAGTCTTAAATTGGTTTGTTTAGAAGTGAGAAATAAAAACCTGAAGAAGGAGGATAACAACCAGATGAGACAAGTTTGAGGCACGTTTGAGACATAAATAGGCGTCCTTAGGAAGTGACTGAAAATGATAAATTACCGTGAGAGAGGTAATAGAGAGTAGCAGTTAAAATCGTAGCCTTGGCTATCAAATGAAATGATGATATAATTTCAGTTTTGCCACCTGATAACAATAACACTATAGGCAATTGGTTTAACCTCACTTACCCTCATTATCTTATATTGTTACATGCAGTTTTGGGATGATTAAATAAGATAATGTTCCCAAATCATTTAATGATCCCTGGATTACAGTGAACGTTCAATAATAGGTAGATATTGCATTTCTGACAGTGATGCTGATGGTGATGGTAGTTGTCGTGCCAATTAGAAAACAACAGAAAGCTTTCAGTTTAGGGCACTTTGTGATATAAGGGGATAAAAGTAATCTGGAATTTGGGATATATGATAACTTTAATGTCTGTAGGATATCTGGATTAACCTAGGAGAGATTATCCTAAGTGATAAAATTTCTGGGTCACCACTGAACAGGTAATATCTGGCGTTATTACCCAAGACAAGGGTGTTAAATGAGACAGAATAAATGACCAGGAAACATTGACATGGATTGCATTTAAAGAGAGAAAAGAGCTCTCATGGAGTCAGAAAAAAAGATAGAAGTTAATATTATCAAAGAAACCAAGGCAAAATAATTTCGTGATTAAAAGAAGATTAAACTGAAATAGTGAAGACATCTCAAGAGAGGGAAGACTGAGAAGAAATCACTGGATGTGGTAGTCAAGACATCCATTAATTATCATGACAGCTTGTTTTTTTTTTTTCAGTGGGAATGAATAAAGATAAGGTAATTTTGTTGATGTCTGGATGAAATATTTAAAACGATGGCAAAAATAGACCAATCTTCAAATCAATCTTCATGATAGCCCTATTTTATATGTGAGTAAAATAGAAGCAGAGAGAAATTAATATACTCACTTGTGATCACAGTTCATA
Organism: Macaca thibetana thibetana; assembly: GCF_024542745.1. Classification (NCBI taxonomy): domain Eukaryota; kingdom Metazoa; phylum Chordata; class Mammalia; order Primates; family Cercopithecidae; genus Macaca; species Macaca thibetana. Next base: position 110,470,461 of record NC_065581.1, on the reverse strand, counting down.
ACCAGTGGAATCAGTATTAAAATCTTGCTTTTTTAGAGCAGTTAAAAATCATAGCCCTCATTAATATATTCTATTTGCAATTAATTTTAATGAGATTAGTTTGTCCACATATGATGAAAAACAAATTAATTTCTCTTGGCTTATAGACAGTGTTCTAATCTATTTGGTTAGACATTAACTTCAGTAGGAAGTGATTGATTTTCAAGGGGAGAAATTATTCGAAAATTCTGGCAAAATTTCACTTAGTCATAGATACACAATTAGATCAGAATATTGTTTTACTGTGGGTGCCACTTAAAAGGAAGAAAAATATTTTGAACAGAGAACCTAGTATCATTGGCCAAAGAAAACTGTTACTACAATTCTTGACACTATAACATGTCAGCTCTGAATCTGCTCCTTGACATGCCTAATACAGTCCAATTAAATGGCACCTGTTATTTTGGAGTTTCTAAAAAAGCAATTATCCTTAGATTTTCGTTTATTCCCACCCTTCCTCTAGCCCTGAAAGTAGTTGTTCATCCAACCACAGTAATGATGATGATAAGATAATTTCATCAAATTGATTCCAGAGACTATATGATTAAATCTCACAGATGGTTTGGAGGGGTCATTCATTGGCTAAACTGTTTTAGAATATCTCTAATTCATCAGGCCTGTCCCAGACCAGTTATTAACCTACAAAGCACAGAAATGCCAGAATCCGACTTCCACCTAAGGCTTTTTCATTCTCCAAGAATGTAACTAAACATGGTATTGCTTGTGCTGAAGAGAAATGAGGGAAGATAATGGGATGGAGATGAGGACCTTCAATTTCCCCAAAAAGTTTTATGTGTAAAAGTAAAAAATAAAAAATTAAAAATTAAAATAAAACTTGATAGGGGACATTTTAGAAAACAACCCACACTGTTGTCTTTGAGGAACTCGGGCCTTTTGCATGTTTAAAGGAACAAGCAGACCCCAGGCTTAACACTTCCGTGTCTAAGAGAACATTTTGTTAGTCAATTAATAGTTTGTGTCCGCTATTTTAAAATAAGCATTAATTTTAACTTAAATATAGAATGGCATAACACACAAACTTTTTTGTATATTTACAATCTTATTAGAGCCTGCCAATAATTTAATAAAAAATCTAACCCTCTACAAAACAACCGTTCTGGATAAATTAACAAGCTTGTTTTCTTTTTGTTGTTGTTGTTGTAGTTAATTACTTTATTGGGATATAATAAGTACATAGTACAGTAAGAAAACTGTACTGTTCAAATACACATATTTGTACTCCTAAATAAACATTTTACTGATACATGTAAAACATGCAAAGACATAGAGAATCTCGCAAACATAAATATAAGCAAAAGAAAGAAGCTAGACACAAAAAATTACATATTATTTGAATGAATTTACGAATCTTATTGGCAGGCAAAACTTATTTATGCTAATATATAAGTCACAGTAGATATACAGTAAGAAAATTGTACAGTTCAAATACACATATTTGTACTCCTAAATAAACACTACCTAGGTTAGGATACAAAACATTCCAAATACCTAAGAATTGTCCCATATGCCCCTCTATGCCAATAACTCCTCCAGAGTTACCACTCTTATATTAGCATAAATAAGCTTTGCCTGTCATTAAGATTCATAAATTAATTCAAGCAATATGTAATCTTTTGTGTCTAGCTTCTTTTGCTCATAATTACATTTGTGAGATTCTCTATGTTTTTGCATGTTTTACATGTATCAGGAAAATGTCTTTCTTGGTGTTGCATACCACTTTTTTTTTTAATCCCTCCCCTAGAACCCCATCCCTCACAGGCCCTGGTGTGTGATGGTCCTCTCCCTGTGTCCATGTGTTCTCATTTTTCTACTCCCACTTACGAGTGAGAACATACGGTGTTTGGTTTTCTGATCTTGTGATAGTTTGCTGAGAATGATGGTTTCCAGCTTCATCTATGTCCCTGCAAAGGACAGGAACTCATCCTTTTTTATGGCTGCATAGTATTCCATGGTATATATGCACCACATTTTCTTTTTTTTATTATTATCATACTTTAAGTCCTAGGGTACATGTGCACAACAGATTTGTTACATATGTATACATGTGCCATGATGGTGTCCTGCACCCATTAACTCATCATTTACATTAGGTATATTTCCTAATGCTATCCCTCCCCACTCCCCTCTCCCTCCACCCCACAACAGGCCCCAGTGTGTGATGTTCCCCTTCCGGTGTCCAAGTGTTCTCATTGTTCAATCACCTATGAGTGAGGACATGTGGTGTTTGGTTTTCTGTCCTTGCGATAGTTTACTGAGAATGATGGTTTCCAGCTACAAAGGACATGAACTCATCCTTTTTATGGTTGCATAGTATTCCATGTGTATATGTGCCACATTTTCTTAATCCAGCCTATCATTGATGGGCGTTTGAGTTGGTTCCAAGTCTTTGCTATTGTGAATAGTGCCACAATAAACATATGTGTGTACGTGTATAGCAGCATGATTTATAATCCTTTGGGTATATACCCAGTAATGGGATGGCTCGGTCATATGGTATTTCCAGTTCTAGATCCTTGAGGAACTGCTACACTGTCTTCCACAATGGTTGAACTAGTTTACACTCCCACCAACAATGTAAAAGTGTTCCTATTTCTCCACAGCCTCTCCAGCACCTGTTGTTTCCTGACTTTTTAATGATCGCCATTCTAACTGGTGTGAGATAGTATCTCATTGTGGTTTTGATTTACATTTCTCTGATGGCCAGTGATGATGAGCATTTTTTCATGTGTCTGTTGGGTGCATAAATGTCTTCTTTTGAGAAGTGTCTGTTCATATCCATTGCCCACTTTTTGATGAGGTTGTTTGATTTTTTCTTGTAAATTTGTTTAAGTTCTTTGAAGATTCTGGATATTAGCCCTTTGTCAGATGGGTAGATTGCAAAAATTTTCTCCCTTTCTCTAGGTTGCCTGTTCACTCTGATCGTAGTTTCTTTTGCTGTGCAGAAGTTCTTTAGTTTAATTAGATCCCATTTGTCAATTTTGGCTTTTGTTGCCATTGCTTTTGGTGTTTTAGACATGAATTCCTTGCCAATGCCTACGTCCTGAATGGTATTGCCTAGGTTTTCTTTTAGGGTTTTTATGGTTTTTGGTCTAACATTTAAGTCTCTAATCCATCTTGAATTAATTTTATATAAGGTGTAAGGAAGGGATCCAGTTTCAGCTTTCTACTTATGGCTAGCCAGTTTTCCCAGCACCATTTATTAAATAGGGAATCCTTTCCCCATTTCTTGTTCTTGTCAGATTTGTCAAAGATCAGATTGTTGTAGATGTGTGGTATTATTTCTGAGAGCTCTGTTCTGTTCCATTGGTCTATATCTCTGTTTTGGTACCAGTACCATGCTGTTTTGGTTACTGTAGCCTTGTAGTATAGCTTGAAGTCAGGTAGCGTGATGCCTCCAGCTTTGTTCTTTTGACTTAGGATTGTCTTGGCTATGCAGGCTCTTTTTTGGTTCCATATGAAATTTAAAGTAGTTTTTTCCAATTCTGTGAAGGAAGTCATTAGTAGCTTGATGGGGATGGCACTGAATCTATAAATTACTGTGGGCAGTATGGCCATTTCACAATATTGATTCTACCTATCCACGATCATGGAATGTTCTTCCATTTGTTTGTGTCCTCTTTTATTTCGTTGAGCAGCGGTTTGTAGTTCTCCTTGAAGAGGTCCTTCACATCCCTTGTAAGTTGGATTCCTAGATATTTTATTCTCTTTGAAGCAATTGTGAATGGAGTTCACTCATGATTTGGCTCTCTGTTTGTTTGTTATTGGCGTATAGGAATGCTTGTGATTTTTGCACATTGATTTTGTATGCTGAGACTTTGCTGAAGTTGCTTATCAGCTTAAGGAGATTTTGGGCTGAGACAATGGGGTTTTCTAAACATACAATCATGTCATCTGCAAACAGGGACAATTTGACTTCCTCTTTTCCTAATTGAATACCCTTTATTTCTTTCCTCTGCCTGATTGCCCTAGCCAGAACTTCCAACACTATGTTAAATAGGAGTGGTGAGAGAGGGCATCCTTGTCTTATGCCAGTTTTCAAAGGGAATGCTTCCATCTTTTGCCCATTCAGTATGATATTGGCTGTGGGTTTGTCATAAATAGCTCTTATTATTCTGAGATACGTCCCATCAATACCCAATTTATTGAGAGTTTTTAGCATGAAGAGCTGTTGAATTTTGTCAAAGGCCTTTTCTGCATCTATTGAGATAATCATGTGGTTTTTGTCTTTGGTTCTGTTTATATGATGTATTACATTTATTGATTTGCACATGTTGAACCAGCCTTGCATCACGGGGATAAATCTCACTCGATCATGGTGAATAAGCTTTTTGATGTGCTGCTGGATTCGGTTTACCATTATTTTATTGATGATTTTGCATAGATGTTTATCAGGGATATTGGTCTAAAATTCTGGTTTTTTTGTTGTGTCTCTGCCAGGCTTTGGTATAAGGATGATGCTGAACTCATAAAACGAGTTAGGAAGGATTCCCTCTTTTTCTGTTGATTGGAATAGTTTCAGAAGGAATGGTACCTGCTCCTCCTTGTACCTCTGGTGTAATTCGGCTGTGGATCGGTCTGGTCCTGGACTTTTTTTGGTTGGTAGGGTATTAATTATTGCCTGAATTACAGAGCCTGTTATTGGTCTATTGAGGGATTCAACTTCCTGGTTTAGTCTTGGGAGGGTGTTATGTGTCCAGGAATTTATCCATTTCTTCTAGATTTTCTAGTGTGTTTGCATTAGGGGCGTTTATAGTATTCTCTGATGGTAGTTTGTATTTCTTTGGGATCAGTGGTGATATTTCCTTTATCATTTTTTATTGCATCTATTAGATTCTTCTCTCTTTTCTTCTTTTTTAGTCTTGCTAGCTGTCTATCAATTTTGTTGATCTTTTCAAAAAACCAGCTCCTGGATTCATTGATTTTTTGAAGGGTTTTTGTATCTCTATCTCCTTTAGTTCTGCTCTGATCTTAGTTATTTCTTGCCTTCTGCTGGCTTTCGAATGTGTTTGCTCTTGCTTCTCTAGTTCTTTTAATTATAATGTTAGGGTGTCAATTTTAGATCTTTCCTGTTTTCTCTTGTGGGCATTTAGTGCTATAAATTTCCCTCTACACACTTCTTTAAATGTGTCCCAGAGATTCTGGTATGCTGTGTCTATGTTTTCATTGGTTTCAAAGAACATCTTTATTTCTGCCTTCATTTCATTATGTACACAGTAGTCATTCAGAAGCAGGTTGTTCAGTTTCCATGTAGTTGAGTGGGTTTGATTGAGTTTCTTAATCCTGCATTCTAGTTTGATCGCACTGTGGTCTGAGAAACAGTTTGTTATAATTTCTATTCTTTTACATTTGCTGATGAGTGCTTTACTTCCAACTATGTGGTCAATTTTGGAATAGTACAAAGTGGTGCTGAAAAGAATGTATATTCTATTGATTTGGGGTGGAGAGTTCTGTAGATGTCTATTAGGTCTGCTTGGTGAATCTGGATAGTTTGCTGAGAATGATGGTTTCCAGCTTCATCCATGTCCCTGCAAAGGACATGAACTCATCCTTTTTTTTTTTTTTTTTTTTGATACGGAGTTTTGTTCTGTCACCCAGGCTGGAGTGCAGAGGCACAATCTCCTCTCACTGCACGCTCTGCCTCCCTGGTTCATGCCATTCTCCTACCTCATCCTCCTGAGTAGCTGGGACTACAGGCACCCACCCACACGAATGGCTAATTATTTCTATTTTTAGTAGATACAGGGTTTCACTATTGTAGCCAGGATGGTCTCAATCTCCTGACCTCATGATCTGCTTACCTCGGCCTCCCAAAGTGCTGGAATTACAGGCATAGCCACTGCGCCTGGCCAAACTCATCCTTTTTTATGGCTGCGTAGTATTCCTTGGTATATATGTGCCACATTTTCTTAATCCAGTCTGTCACTGATGGACAGCTGGGTTGGTTCCAAGTCTTTGCTACTGTGAATAGTACCGCAATAAACATACGTGTGCATGTGTCTTTTTCGTAGAATGATTTATAATCCTTTGGGTATATACCCAGTAATGGGATGGCTGGGTCAACTGGTATTTCTAGTTCTAGACCCTTGAGGAATCGTGACACTGTCTTCCACAATGGTTGAACTAATTTACCCTCCCACCAACAGTGTAAAAGCATTCCTATTTTTTCACAACCTCTCTAGCATCTGTCGTTTCCTGACTCTTTAATGACTGCCATTCTAACTGGCATGACATGGTATCTCATTGTGGTTTTGATTTGACCAGTGATGATGAGCATTTTTTCATATGTCTGTTGGCTGCATAAATGTTTTCTTTTGAGAAGTGTAACAGGCTCATTCTCAAAGAAATAATTCACTCTTTGTTTATCCCACATACACAGTTGAGTGCCAACATTTTGTGCCAGGCAGTATCCTAGAAAGCAAAGATTCAATTGTGAACAAAATATACAAACTTCCTGATATTATAGAATTTATAATACAGTTTGCAGACTGGGAAAGAGGAGCAAAAAATGCAACTACTAGAATATCAGACAGAGATAGAGAGAAAGGGAAAAAATGTAATTACTAGGAATTCAGATGTTAGGGGAAAAATAGGTCAGGTGTGATGCCTCACACCTGTAATCTCAGCACTTTGGAAGGCCGAGGCAAGTGGATCCCTTGAGGCCAGGTGTTCGAGACCAGCCTGGCCAACATGGTGCAACTCGTCTCTAGTAAAAATCCAAAAATTAGCTGGGCGTGGTGGTGGGTGCCTGTAATCCCAGCTACTTGGGAGGTTGAGGCACAAGAATCACTTGAACTTTAGAGGCGGAGGTTGCAGTGAGCTGAGATCACACCACTTCACTTCAGCCTGGGTGACAGAGCAAGGCTCTGTCTCATAAAATAATAAAAACTGATGCTAGGGGAAAAATAAAGCAAGTGGCAGGGGGAGAAGTGAGTATTCCTAAGAAGGAAAAGAACTATACTTACCTGAGAAAGTTTCTGGTTTTCCTTCTTGGGATCTAGTAGTCTGATTTCTATGTAAATCAAACTCCCTCCCTTGACTGATATTTCTCATGATTAAGGCTCATATTTCCCTGTGCCGTAATATATCTAATACATTTTGATGACTGCTATGATAGATATCCTGATTTTACATTATTGAGTGTTTGGATTTTGTTTTCCTTTTCAAAAATGGAAGGATTTATTTGGGTAGCCAGTTAAGTTACTCATGGTTCATTTTAATCCTTTCAGGGTTTGTGAATTATCTTCGTTGGGGTGAGTAGTTGGTAGTCTTACTCTAGGGAGGACTTAACCCTACTATTAGAGTTTGTTATTCTGGCATCTCTACTGAATTCAGTGAGTGACAGATGAGGCTCCCCACCATGACTAGTTAGAACTCCAAAGCATGCCAGCTCTGAGGACTATTCAACTCACAGCTCCCCAGTTGCTTTTGTGTCAGGCCTTTTTGAGATCTAACCCATCTTGGGGTTAGATGCACATCTTTATATTCAACAAAACCTCAAGAATCACTCTTTGCCCAATTTCAAAGCGTGTTAACCTATACATGCATACTTCGTATTTAGCAAAGATGCAAAGGTCTTCAAAGACCCCAATACAAAGTTCCGGAACTTATCTGTAGAGCCATTTCATGTCTGGAAACTCAGGCTGCTATTTCCATTCACTTCAGTGTCACTAACTCCAATCTCTGTGTCCTGGATTCAGTGGGACCACCCTAGTCCACTTGGCCTGGCCATCTCTCCGGAGTGTGCTTTCAGGAATAAAGTCAGGGGCTATTGAAGGTTCACCTAGTATTTTTATTTTTCTCTTTCCTCAAGAATCAGTCATGCCATGCTTATTTTCCACTATCTACACTTACGGTTTCATATATCTTGCCCAGATTTCTTTTTTTTTTTTTTACAACACAAAAGGTAAATCCAGTTTCTGTTACTCCACCACAGCAAGAAGCAAAAATCTCCTTTTAAAAACAAAGAAAACTAATACTAACACACACATCCAAAACTAGAGGTCATTTCTAAATTATAGGACTTTTACCATGCCTAAAAATTGATCATGGCATACAAATGCATTGTCTCTGACTACCATTTGCCACGGTGAAATGACCTCTCCATAATAGGGTCAGTAATTGAGACGAAAGGACTCCTTACAGAAAGCTTAATTAAAAACACAGAGAGGCATGTTCATCACAATAGGCGAGCATTGACTTGGCATCTCCCAATCTTTTAGTTCCATTTTTTGTCATGAAAAGTGACAATTTTCTTAATGTGTAAACCTCAACTTTCATAGAAAATTGCATTCTTGTCTTTGGATGCTGGAATAAATGATGTTAAATGTACATATTTGTCAGATTGTTACTGAAATATTGATAATCAACTGATTTGTTCCCACGTTCTTGAATGCTACTGCATTTTGGGCTATATTCACATGTGTCAAGTACTTTTTAGCTCACCAGTAAACGCTCTAGTTAAGATACGAAATTACAAAAATGTCTTCTAGGCTTTTCTGCTTCTTCTCTTTGTAGTTATTCCTAGTTCCCTCTTAAAGCTTCTTAATTATATTGCAGAGTTTCAAGAACCTTTGTGTAATTTCTTACGTAGTTAAACTGTCAGAAAGCTGAAATGCGGTCATAATTTTTATTGACTAAAAAAGGCAGACTTAAATCCTGAAACTAATTATGCCTTCTCTATAGCATGCCTTTGGGCATAAGATAGAATTCTGTCTTTTTGAGGATTTTCATAGCCCTTTTATATCTTTTTTAGAGAATTTATTTCATTTTTTGTTCTATTTAGTCTTTGAGTATGCCCCAAATTAGCATCATCTGAGGATGGTTTTTTAAAAAATGCTATAATCTCTGTGGTTTTATATCACTTTATGGAAAATAAAAACAGAAAAAATAGCATTATAAAAAATAATGATGGAAAATATTTATATACTGATATAAGGATTTTTTAATATCTCCATGTATAGGAATGAAAAAAACTTCTGATAGATTATCATTAATTTATAATATTTATAGAAATCAAGGTTTTGTTTGGCTCAGATTATATTTAGCAGCAAAAACAATCCTCAGCAATAAATTAGGTTTCAGATTATTTATCTGCTGTTTTCTGACCAAATGTAACGTTTAAATCTGTTCTGGTAAAAATTTCTTCTTTCAGAATCTTCACCTTCTTCCTATGACCCTGTTTTCTAAAGAAACAGTAAAGATGAATAATTGCAGACTATGTTTCTCAAGCCAGACAATCATGATATGTTTCCGGCATTTGCATTTAATGTTAGTTCTTGTCTAATTAGGAACATAGTAAGCACATGCGGCAGATTGCATTATTTGCCCCAATCCTTGATGTCTTTCGTATGTGATTTTGCAGTTACTTTCATTCAAGCAAGCTTGTCCAACCCACGGCTCATGGGCCGCATGCAACCCGGGATGGCTTTCAATGCAGCCCAACACAAGTTTGTAAACTTTCTTAAAACATTATGAGATCTTTTTGCAATTTTTAAAAAGCTCATCAGCTATTGTTAGTGTTAGCGTCTTTTATGTGTGGCCCAAGACAATTCTTCTTCCAATTACGCCCTAGGGAAGCCAGAAGATTTGACACCCTGCATGAAAGGATCACAATAGATTTTCCCACTCCTTGACTTTGGGTCCAGTCGTATTACCTGCCTTTAGACAATGAGACAGAATTACTGGCATCCCAGTTCTCTGTCTGAGCCTGGAGTGCTCTCCCATGTTTCTGCCTGCACTCTCAGGCATCCACTGCCACTGAACTGCATCTCAGCTAAGGGGCTGGAATTTGCACTCCTGCTTCTGCTCTTTACAAACTGCTGCCAACACTGCTGGAGGGCCCTGATATGCAAAGGAGAATCCAGAACGGTGGGAATGCAGCTGGGAGCCAAGATAACTGGAGTAAATTTCCCACATTCTGAAATTCTTCTATGAGGAATTTTATAGGAGGGTCCATATTGTATCTAACCACTGAAATTTCATCCATTTAAACTCATCCTCACCTTGCATAAATATCTCATATCTCTGCAAATCATACCTATACCCAAAGTTTCATTGATCAGCAAGAAAAGTAATTTTATTTTATTTTATTTTACTTCATTTATTTTTTTATTTTATTTTTGCCAGTCTGATAACAACTCCTTCTCTGACCTCTGGCTTATATTTGCCTTGTTTCTTCTGATATCTACAATGAATCAACAATGGGTTCACAACACAAGGAAATAACTTAGCCCTGTCCAGAAAGCATCAGGTGTCTGATTGACTGTTGTCTATTATTGTTGGTTGTAGTTTTGTTGTTTCTTAGTTTAAGAAGGTGTCTATGTTTGGGTGAGGGAGAAAGGACAAGATGGAGGAAGGTGAACAGGAAGGCACAATCCATGTTGCTTCCGGGTTCTTCCTCACCAACTTTCCCGCATGCGGGAAAATGCAGCCCCCACCGGGAAGATGCAGATCAACCGAGCATGTGCCAGGTGACATCAATCCGAAGAGATCGAAACTTACCCCACCACACCTATGGAGATGCCCCTATCACGCCCTTATCCCACCCACTGCCCTCCCCCTTCCAGTACCAATGCATAAAAGTCCGCTGCCAGCAGGAGCCAGCGTGACTTCTTTGGCCCCTCCTACTTGTGGACCGGAGAACCTCACCGGAGAGCGCTGGTGGGACTTCCCTGGTCCCATGCCTCAGGACCGGAGAACCTCGCTGGAGAGTGTGTGCATATTTGCAATAAAGACTGCGGTTTTCTTATGTACTTTGGCCTCATGTTTAATTATTTAGCTCTCCTAAATTAAGTATTAAATTAAGACAATTATTAAATTAAATTAAGACAGTCTATGCCTAAATGCAAGTGGAACCAGAAAGAGATTAACTATGGATTAGAAATAAAATTATTTTTGCTGTGTTTTCATAACAGTATGACCTGAACATAATATAATGGTGAACAATATCACTACTCAAAGTGTCACAATTATTTGCCTGGATAACTAAACAATATTTAAGGAATGTCCATAATATTTTAGATTAAAAGTTAGCAAATACTCTTTTTATACAGTGTAAAGTTAGCTATCACAATTTTCAGGTTGTTTCAATGGACATTTAATGAGTTGAAACTTTGAAGCATAATTAAAAATAAAAAACACTTGGCTCTTAATCTATAGCTGTTCTGCTGTATTGATCGTTAATAATTAAATACTGTGTCCTAAGCCACTCTTTCCAAGGAGGCACTTAATGGAAATAAAAAAAGGAAGCATCCAAATGCTAAAAAAGTCACATCTTTAATGTCAGGTTTGCAGTGACTCATCTTCCTTCTTGTCCCCGTGACCGTAGTCTGCAGAGCGTTCAAGGCAAAAGAACACTGATCTGCTTGCCAAGAGAAAGGTGAACGGAGTTGCAATGTCTAGGATAACAATCACTATTTAGAGAGAAATACTCCAGAGAAGGAAGTATCTTTCTATACCTCCTGTCCCAGCCAATCTCCACCCCTTTGTCCCCTCTCAGATGGCAGAGGAAGCAGTTCCTATTCTCTTGCATTGGCTTTAGAAAAGAGGTGCTCAAAAACACCAGGAGGCTTTTTTTCACCTCTCTATTGCCAAAACACCAGGAGCGCCAGGAGAAAGGTTTTCATTGTCTCATCACAGAGCTTCTCCCCAGTCCTGAACAGCAGGGCTCTAGGCACAGATGAGATTTTGTATTAAAATATTTGAATAGGAATTGTGTATTTTATAAGGAAGGGATACTTTCATTGATTATGCATTCAAGTTGCAGTTATAATACAACAGTAAAGATCCTTGCAGAGAACAGCATATTTAACTTGTTAGAAAATGTAAAAATTATTTCGAGGTTCCTCTGTCATTACTCTGAATTATACTCAGCTTTTTCTTTTGCCACACAAGTGGCAATACTTATGAAGTATTTGCATTAAAAAAATTCATTCATCAATCTAGCCTGTGCGTTTGCACAACTGAGGAATGCAAGTTGATCACATTACTGTGGAATAATGATGTGTCAGATTCTCCTTAAAATGAAACCATTTGTCTTCTTCATGAATATGATAAATCATTATATTCTTGTTTTTAATCTAATCTTTGGAGAATTTCTAACTATTTTACCTTGATAATCTTGTTGTAGTATTTTTCCAGAGGCAGTATTTAGCAGTGATTCTGGTTCAAGATTGCATTTTAATGTTATTTATTCTTAAACAAATATTTGCCAAAGGGATGCAAGAAAAATTGATATATATCATATGTTCACATATATGATGTTTCTTAGTGTAAAATCACATTTGTCATTTTCTATATTCATAGAGATTTGTGTAATAATGGTACTAATAGTTAACATTTATTAATGAGTTAAAATACTGTGTAATCTGCTACTTGTTTTAAATAAAATAATTCATATATGGTGACAACCTTTGAGGTAGGTACTAATATTGTCAACATTTATCAGATGGAAAATAATCTCAGTGACTTTTTTCCCAAACTTTTCACAGCTACTTAGTGTCAGAGAGTCTATGTCTATGAATTCTACAGAATTAGGAAGAAAACTAAATCCAGGTTAGAAGCCAACAAATAAGTGGAAAAAATTTTAAAATCCAGAGCTACAACCAGAAAATGGCCAAAGCCAAGAAGGTAACTGAAGGCAGCATTATAAGGCCAAAGAAACGAATTTAAGCTGACTTGTGTGTTTGCTGAAAGCTGCTTTTCAAGGACCAAGCAATGCCTTTCAAATGAATCTTGCAAATTACTCAGAAATGCAAACTTGTTTTTAACAATACAATCTCTAGGCATAGTCATAGGTAGTAATTGTCCAAATAATTACATGTAAAGGTTATACTGTATGGGTCCTTTTACAATGGTAACATGATGAAAATGGGGAGCCTTTTAAAAAAAATTCAGGAATTTTCCTACAGTAGAGATAGCCACTCTTACGTGATAACAAAATTTGGGGTAACTCAATTGATGAAAAGAATATGATGATTGGCCGGGCACAGTGGCTCACGCCTGTAATCCCAGCAGTTTGGGAGGCTGAGGCTGGTGGATCATGAGATCAAGAGATCGAAACCATCCTTTCCAAAATGGTGAAACTCTGTGTCTACTAAAAATACAAAAATTAGCTGGGTGTGGTGGTGCGCACCTGTAGTCCCAGCTACTTGGGAGGCTGAGGCAGGAGAATCGCTTGAATCCAGGACATGGAGGTTGCAGTGAGCTGAGATCTTGCCATTCCACTCCAGCCTGGTGACAGAGCTAGACTCCATCTCAAAAAGTATCTACAAAGAGTAAAACAAAAGCCCATATTAAGGCAGGTGATCGGGGCCAATTCCTAGGCATATTGCCACTTAGTCACTTTAAGCAAATTATTTCACCTCCTAGGGTCTTTGTTCTTTTTAACATTAAAATAAGAGCTGGTGATGATTTCTTTCACTTTAAATAATACATAATCTTCTAACTTTTTAAAATTAGCTTTTTAGATAGAAGATTGTCATACATTTTTTAGGATGTGTAGATACCTAGTGACGTGAGACTGCTGATCTAATCGATGGTAAATCTATACTGATTTAATCAAGAGACTGCAATTCTTGAATAAAAATTGACCTAGAAGTCAATGTTCCCAAAGCAGCATTAATTCATTAGTAATAAGTAGTTCCATTTGATGGAAATGAGTTTAATAGTGATTGGAGGAAATGTGACTCTCCAAGAAAATCTTTATATAAGACTGCTTTCCCAGTGAACAGTGAAATATTACAATCTAGATGGCAGCAACATATATTTCCTTGAGTTACTTTCGTTTCTTTCTCATTTTTATGCTTGTGTAGCTCCCATGCTCACCAAATTGTTGTCTCAAATTTGGATGTCCTTTCATCATGGGATTCAGAAGCCAGAAAAGCTAGATTTCTACTCCTGGTTGTTACAACACTTTTCAGATTCTTGGTTTTCTTGGTTTTAAAAGGACTTTGATACTTAAAATGCCTAATTCAGCGTGGACATAAAAATATATGATATGATGCATTATGTTAAGAAACAAAAAGTGTCTAAGCATTAATTTGTTTATTCATCATTCAATTACCAAAATCGAACCCTTACTGATTACTTACTATTTACAAGATACTGTGCGAAAGAAGAGCAATATGATTCCTGGTCATGGTGATCTCTCCATTGAATTAGAAAAACTAACTGCAGTTGAAATTCAGTGGGATAAATGCAAAAACAGAAGTAGGTAAAATACTCAGCATAACAACAACAAAAAAATGTACTTAACTATTTTAGTGGGAAGGGGATGGCTAAGGAAAAGTTTCTGGAAAAGCTAATTCTGAATTGGAATTTGAAATAAAAAGATATTTTCCCAAGAGACAGGAGACACAAAAACATTTATGGAAAGGCAAGGACTGTGAAAAGCATAATTCAGGGATGTACAATCATTTTCTCATTGCTGATGTTTCCAGATTGATGGGACGTGGCAGAGGATAAAAGTGTGAAGACTTTTTGCCTTGTAGGTGATGAAGGCTCAATAGTTTTGATGCAAGTGTTATGATCTGATAATATGTTTTAGTAAGGGATGTGGAATAAATGCAAAGGGTTATTTTTATTTTTATTTTATTTTTCAGTTCTTTATTCTTCCATTGCTTAATTTTGTACAACTTTTTATCAGCTACATTTTACTCATTATCTCTGGTGTCTCAAGTCTACCTTCACTATTTCCTACATTTTAGAAGTTCACATTTCAACCAAAAAAAATCATCCATTCATAAAAGGGAATGCCTATGGGCATTTTGTTCTTCATATCAGAAAGGAAGATATATCAACTTCGAATCATGAATATATCAACTTTGAAGACTTATTTACCTCTTATTATCTCCAATACACTGATCTGGATCCTGGGGTAATGAGAGGACTCATTCTGTTTTTCAGAGAGACTATTTAATAAAGAAATGTGAAAGTCAGTAGATAACTAGAGGCAGCACCTGGATATAGCATAGTGGAAGCACATAGCCTTAGCCACACATATGCCTGGAAGAGCATAAGCAATGCTTGGAAAAGGCAGGTTGGGTCTACAAGCAGATGAGTAAGTGGGTGAGCAGATGTGGACATAGAAGAGGAAGGGCAGACACACCAAGCAGTGAACACAGATTGTATAATAGTGTGCTTAAGTGTCTCATGCAGATGTTTATATTTTGCCATGTTCTTCTCTCAGAGTTCAGAGAGATTTGTTTGGTATTCCTAGAACTGACTTCTTCCATTCTTGAATAAAAAAAAAAATTGAATTACTAATAGTGTCTACTGCTTAGCATTCAACTGCTATCAGATCACATTCTTCACCCAATCCTGGCAGCAAACGAGGACAGTAATTTATGCAGTTATGTGAGATCAGGGATTAAAAGTAGACCTTCTGCCTACACTGACGATAGTTCATGTTCTCTCTTCTAAAAGTAAACATGCATATCCTTAGACTGAAGAAGCAGATTTGGGCTATGTTACCAGGCAAGATACTAAATTCTTTCTGCATGTCACTTTTTATTTATATTTCAAATATCTAGACCACTTCTAGACTATAAGAAATGTAGAAAAGCAAGACAAGCTAATAATTTGAGTGCTCTTTGGTTTTTGTTCTTACCAGAAAATATTTTCACTTTGCTTTTATTTATTTTTAAGTAGCTTTATTAAAGCATAATTCACATACCATACAATTTGCTCATTTAAAGTATTCTAGTCAGTGGCTTTTAGAGTATTCACATGTACGTGCAACCATTGCCACAGTCAGTTCTATCAGCTATAAAAACTCATGTACCATTTTGCTATCACCACCCTCCCCTTCCATCACTAAGCAGCCATTAATCACTTTCCATTTCTGCAGATTCTTGTATTCTGTATTTTCATATGAATCATTTAGTATGTGGAGTTTTGTGACCATTTCCAAGTTTTATCCAACTTTTAGCATTTATCACTTTCTTTCCTTTTTATGGCCAAATAATATTCCAGTGAATCATATTTGTTTATGTCTGTTGATCAACATTTGTCTGTTGATCAACATTTGGGTTGTTTTGACATTGTAGCTATTATGAATAATACTGCTATAAACATTTATGTGCAAGTTTTTGTGTGGGCATTGAGTCTTCTATTCTTAAATGCAAAATAAAACTCTACCCTGCTTGGAAAGCAGTTTCGCAGCCTCTGTTTTTAAGTCTAACCATTTGCTATTTCACTGTATCTTGTGGGGCTTATCAAAGATCCTTTTCTTTAATTCAGTCTTCTCCCTAAAGGATTTCTAGCATATTGTTCATTTAATAAACATTTTCATGATGCTTACTATGTGATACATGCTGTACTTAACTTTTAAACATATATGATTTTTTATAAAAATACTATGAGTTAGGTGTTATTACCATTTTCTTATTACAGAGAAGGAAAACGAGGCCAAAGAAGATATGCAACTTATCTAAAACCACAAATACTAAGTGGTAACCTAAATTGAAACCTGAGTAGCATGGCTCCTGAGTCTCTACAGGGGTCCATTATGTTAAGCAGAAATTGTCTCTAGTAGTGCTTTTTAAAAATAATCTTTTTAGTTTGAAACAGTTTTAGATTTTGAGGAAAAAAATGAGTTTTTAATACCTTGCATCCGGTTTTCCCTTTTATGAACATCTTGGATTAGCGTGTTACATTTGCTATCACTAATTAACCGCGTTACATCATTATTAACTCAAGTTTGTACTTTATTGAGATTTGCTTGGTTTTTACCTAATATCCATCTCCTGTCAAGGACTCTATCCAGGATACCATGTTACATTTATCTGTCATTTCTCCTTAGATTCTTCCTAGCTGTGACAATTTCTCAAACTTTCTTTGTTTTTGATGACTTCGATAGTTTTGAGAAAAACTGGTAAGGCATTTTGTAGAATGTCCCTCAGTTGGGATTTGTCCTATATTTTTCTCCTGATTTGACTGGGACTATAAGGTTTATGGAGGAAGACCACAGAGATTAAGTGCCATTTTCATCACATCATATCAAAGATACATACTATCAACATAACATCAATGTTAATGTTAACTTGACCACGTGGCTGAAGTAGTATTTGTCAGATTAATCTATTGTGAAGTTACTCTTTTTCCCCCTTTCTGTATTATATTATTTGAAAGGAAGTCAGTATGAAAAACTCACACTAAAGGAGTTATGAGTCATGTATCACCTCCTTGGGGGTGAAATACTATTTAAATTACATGGAATTCTTCTGCATGTGACATTTGTCTCTTGTCACTCGTTTATGTTTTTATTCACTTACTTAGAATAATATGGGCCAATGAATTTTGTTACAGTTTGTATTTTAATTCGTTGTAACATTATTTATTTATTTTTTGGCTCAAATTATTTCCACTTTGTTTATTAGGAGCCCTCTCATTTGACTATTGTGTCCCTTTGATATAAACCTATCACTGTGTGTGTGTGTTGGGGGGGGGTGTGTATGCATGTGTTTGAGCATGTTCTATTCTGTCATTACAAGATGTGACGGGCTCATCTTACATATTTTCAACTGGCCCAAGAATCGGCCACTTCTCCAAGCAACCTTGGTTTCTTTTTCTAGAGAATGGTATTAGAAACCAAGCTATGATCTGAATATAAGGTGTGCTCATTTCTACTGGGGTGTTCTTTCATACAGGTCCTCTCATCTGACAAAACAAGGAAATATATGTGTGTATATTAACCAGTATATATACACCTATCTGTAAATATTTCTATATATAATCATCTGTATCTATCTTAAGCTAAATATGACTTCATACTGATGTCTACAACTCAAATCTGTTATCATATGGATCATTATTCTTTCACCAATACCAGGCTGTCTCGATTACTCTGGCTCTATAATAAGTTTTGAAATTAGATAGCATGAGTTCTCCAATCTTGGTTTTTTTCTTCGGTATTGTGTTGGGTATTCTAAGTTTTTGCCTTTTGATATAAACTGTAGAATCACTTTATTAACACCTATTAAAAAGCTTATTGGGGGTTTATATAGATTATGTTAACCCCATTGATCAATTTAAGGAGTACTGCCATCTTAAAAATATTAATCCTTTCTATCCATAAGCATGGGATGCCTTTCTATTTAATTTGATCTTTGTTTTTAACAATTGTTTTGTAACTTTCAGTTTAACAGTCTTCAACTACTTTTATTAAATTTATAAAGGATTTCAGTTTTTTGATATTGTAAATAAAATTGCATTCTTGATTTTATTTACAAATTTTTATTGATAGTATACATAAATATAATTAATATTTTACATTGATCTTGTATCCTGTAACCTTGCCAAACTTGTTCACTCATTATAATAAATTTGATGGATTTCTTAAGATTTTCTGTATGCAAGACTACACCATCTACAAGTAGAGATCTTTTGTGTGTGTGTCATTTCCAATGTGGATGTCCTTTATCTCTTTCTCTCACTGAAGGCATCCAAATCAGAAAGTTGAGACAGATCATCAAATGCTCAGGTAGCTTTAAACTCTGTCTTTGACTTCAGTTTCTGCCTATGCAGGGCTTTAAGAACATTCAGAGGTGGCACATTAGGGCCCGTTTAGATCCTTTCCGTGATTACACACAGCCCTGCAGATGTATGTAGCCTTTTAGATTCCCAGGAATATGACAGGGCTGTTCAGAGCCTCCTATGGACATCTTTTCCTCGGATATTTTTAAGGTTTTTATTGGGCTTTTGTTTGCCTTATCTGCTATTATAATCTCAGGCAGCCATGGTGCTAAACAATTCTCACTGATTGTTTTTAGCAAACATCTTGCATGTGGGAATTTCTTACAGTATGAATTCCAAATAACTTCAAATAGTATCAGTATCCTTACAATTGGCCTCTTCCAGAACACTGTCATCTTTTGAGCTGCCAGACATTTCTAAAGATGACAATGTTCTGGAAATTAGACTTTGTGAGAAGCTTCAACATCAGTCTACCTCCTCTATTGGTTGCAAGACTGCTAGTTTTCTCAGCTACTGTGGTTGTGAACTGCTTATTTTCAAGTCTGCTGAGGGCTTTGTCAGAGGGCAGTGGGAGTAGATCAAGTTAAAAGGTGACAAAGCCCACTATTCTTACTGAGATTCAGCGTTGTTTCTTGAATAACTGCTCCCAGAATGTTGCAAACATTCAATTAATTTTCAGAGTTCTGTAAAACTTAATTTTACCATTTTGTTGGCTGCTGTTTTTATTGATTTTATGAAGGAGTAAATTTAAAGAGGTTCTCATTCTACCATTCCAGAGGTCTTTTTAACTATTCTATTTTTAATATGTGTTTTCTTCCAGACACTGTGAATAGGTTTCAAGAACAAGTAATTCAGTATTAATTTTGATATGCAATTTAAAAACATTACTTAATAAAATTTCATCAAGAAAATAAATAGTTAAGGCTAATTTACGGAAGTTGACAATATCAATCAAATGATGAGTATATCTCCTACTTTTCTTCTATTCAGCCATTTTACCACAGCCATAGTAGTATTTTTACATTCTGTGAACACACCAGGCATGTTGCCACCTCAGAGCTTTTGCACTTGTTGTTTCCTCTGATATTTTAATAACTTACTCGCTCGACTACATTCAGTTATTGGGTTAAATGGCATGACTTAAAGGAGGCTTTCATGACCACTAATCTAAAATAATACCCCCATCTCTATCTACCACCTTACATTACTTTATTATTTTTTTCTTAGCACTAATTACTACCTAATATTTATCACAGTATCTTCAGAAATTAAAAGAATGTTTGTCACATACTAAGAAAGTAACAAAAAAGTGTTGATTAGTTTAAGTATATGAAAGAATATAACCAACATTGTTTCTTCAAACTTGAATTGTACCACCTTGGCTAAAATCAGAGTCATAATGAAAGTTTTATATTTTTTATTTATGGAATTCAAGCACACTCACTGATAGAAAATTGAAAAAGAACACACAAAAATAAGGCAAAACATTTTTAAATAGAGAAAAAGTCACATCAGCTATTACCCTTCGTCCCAGACAAAACCAAGGTTAACATTCATGTATTTCCTTCAAGTGTCTTTAAATATGCAAGACATTTAAATATCTTTAAATATGCAAGCTTGAAAGTATAAAAATATCTAAATTATTCTACATGTGGTTTTAATTTTTTTTTTTAATCTGGAAATGAATCTGCAAGTTGTCCATGCACAATCTATATTCTGGCATATAACTTAGTTCCAATTTCTCACAATTACATATAAAGCTTTGATAAACATTGATGCATTGTTTTACATTAATAATGATCTATATGTAGTAATATCCTTAGGTTAGATTCTTAAACAGAATTTGAAGCAATGACATTTTTATATGGTACCTTAAGCTTATTACCCAACTGTTTCCTAGAAATATAATACCAAATGTCATTTCCAATAGCAGTGTGTAAGACAGCCTGCCTTATTCCACTCTCTAGATATCTACTACCGAATTATCACATTTATTCAATTTTTGCCAATTTCCTGGAAGAAAACATTAAGTCCTATTTTAATTTTTTATTTATTTTATCATTCATGAGAGTTAGCATTTCCTATATTTACTGATAATTTGTATTTCTTGTCTCATTATATACAATTTTTCTCTTATAGTTAGAATTTTTTTAACTTTTATTTTAGGTTCCAGAGTACATGTGAAGGTTTGTTACATAGGTAAACTTGTGTCCCGGGGGTTTGTTGTACAGATTATTTCACCATCCAGGTATTAAGCCCAGTACCCAATAGTTATCTATTCTGCTCCTCTTCCTCCTCCTATCACCCTCAGGTAGACCCCAGTGTCTGTTGTTTTTCTCTTTGTGTTCATAAGTTCTTATCACTTAGCTCTCTCTTATAAGTGAGAACATGCAGTATTTGGTTTTCTGTTCCTATGGTAGTTTGCTAAGCATAATCCATGTTCCTACAAAAGACACGATCTCATTCTTTTTTATGGCAGCATAGTATTTTATGGTGTAAATGTACTACATTTCCTTTATCCAGTCTATCATTGATGAACATTTAGGTTGATTCCATGTCTTTTCTATTGTGAATAGTGCTGCTATGAACATTCATGTGCATATATCTTTATGGTAGAGTGATGTATATTCCTCTGGGTATATACCAAGTAATGGGATTGCTGGATCAAATGGTAATTCTCCTTTTAACTCTTTGAGGAATTGCCATACTGCCTTCCATAATGGTTGGGCTAATTTGCACACCCACCAATAGTGTATAACTGTTTCCTTTTCTCTGCAATCTCGCCAGAGTCTGTTACTTTTTACTTTTTAGCAAAACTCATTCTGACTAGAGATGGTATGGCATTATGATATTGATGTGCATTTCTCTAATGATGAGTGTTATTGAGCTTTTTTTCATATGCTTCTTGGCCACATGTATGTCTTCTTTTGAAAATTGTCTGTTCATGTCCATTGTCCACATTTAATGGGGTTGTTTTTCTTTTGTAGTTTTTTAAAGTTTCTTATAGATGCTGAATATTAGACCTTTGTCAAATGATTATTTTGCAAATATTTTCTCCCATTCTATAGGCTATTTACTCTGTTAATAATTTGTTTTGCTGTGCAGAAGCTCTAAGTTTAATTAGATTTCACTTGTCAATGTTTATATTTGTTGTGATTGTTTCTGGAACTTTTTTATTGTCTGTCTTCCCATACGGACAGAAATCACTACGTAGATCACTGTCTATAGTTTTAACATCTAGCACAAGCTGAGAGGAACAACGGACACTCAGGGAATTAGTAAATAAATGATAAGTGAATAAATCAATCTATAAAATAGAAATTATGTTTTTGACTCTATCTGTCATATTTGTTGAAATATCTTACCTGACTTAACAGTTTGCCTTTATTTTTGTTTCTCTTTTGTGGTATATGAAAGGCTTTTTATTCAAATATGTGATAGTATTTTTTATTGTGATGTTGTCATTGCTTTTATGTTTTAGAAAACCCTTCTCCGTTTAGATAAAGACAATCTTCGTCTACATTTTTCCAGATTTTTATACTGATAGTTATTATTCTTTTTAATTGATGATAACCAAAATTTTAGGATAGAAGACATTTGACTAATATAGCTTATTGAGGTACTTTATCCTTTTCTCATTGATTTCTGGTTAGCTTAACATTGTATTACATTAAATGGCTTTACAATATACAAAATTATTTCATGAACTATTATTAACAATTCTTGCTTTTGTGCTTAAATAATTAGCTTTAAACAATTTTGGATAGTTTTCTTTAGTTATGAGAGAATACAAAAGGATCCAGGATGAAACATGAAAACCTTTTCGTGTTAAAAATATCAAATTGTGGATATGAATGCTTTATATTCCCAAAAAATGAAATTGTGACTACATTTTCAATTTTTAACATTTTGAGGGTGCTGCCTAATCTACTCAGATCCCTCATTTGATAACAAATAGGGCTGTTATACTGCATGCAGCTTTCTCAGAGTGCACATGGGTGCTCCACACTTTTTCATTTAGCTTTCCCCTAAGAGTCAGGTTAATCCTGTGCAGCTCAGCTCAACCCTTGGTGTCCAGCATAGGTGCGTTCAGCTAATGCAGATGCATCTTCCCTTTTAAAGTGAGAAAGAAATTCACTTACATTTTGAAGTTCTTCTTTGAACAGTGTTGAACATGAAACATTTAGCCCATCTTATAAAACTACATCTGATCTGAAATACTCACTAAGGTCTATCCATTTTTATTTATAATAGTTTTCTTGAGTAACTAGGATTCCTACTCCTTTATACCTCCTTTACTTCTTTTTGAATTGCTTCCTGAAAATGTTGTCTGTAAATAATGAAAAAACTAAACAAGAAGTTCATGAGGTGAAAGCGTAGGCCTCCAACTCTGGTTCACTAATAAGACAGTTCTCATCAAAGCTGGCCTGTGTGCCCAGGGTAGGGACAGTGAGAGTAGTTCAATATGATTTTCTACTGGTTAAAATAATAAATCATGTGTTTCGTGTTCTAATGCAATATTTTCGCCACTCTGTGTTAGAATCCTTAGTGAGTTGTACAATCAATTTATTGAGTGAGACCAGTTTTTTTTAATGACGTAGGTGAATAAGACTTTCTTACCTCATACCCATCTACTTTGTCTTCCATTTCCCTTAACTTGACAAGTGTTTAACATGGACACTTTCTCTCATGGGCACCTTCACGGGTTATTTGGAAGCAATCTCTCTACCTCTAACCTTTTCCCTCCATTCCTGGGAAACCCTCTACTGGAGTGTTCCAAGAGAACTGCCTCGGAATCCATACACATACACATACACATACACATACATACACATACACATACACATACACATACACACACACACACATATGCATGCACTTGGAGGAATTTAGTATAATTATTTTTAAACAACTCTATGTATCTTAAAATTATTAGGATCATATCACTAATTATGGTGAGTTCCCAAACACAACCGTTTTATTTACTCCCAGCAGTCAGCTCACTCAGTATTTTGTTTTAGATTTTTCAGGTGTCAGGCAGATACCAGTTCACCATTCCTGCCCAAATGGCAGGGCACAAATGACAAGCTCGTGGAAGAGTCTCTTTGAGGACTTCTCAGTAGCCTTGAAGTCAGAGAAAAATCCCCAACTCTCTTCAACGGAGTTAGGTATGATTGTATTCACAACACTCTATGACATAGAAATAAATCTGGGGTAGTATCTACTTTCCCTGGCCTTTCCAGTTTTATAATTTAATAAATAGTGATGGGTGTCAAAAGAGGTTTGGGGTACCTCTTTTGCAAGCTCCTGTCTAGCTTGACTGCACTGTATTTTGTAATATGAAAACAGACCTCGGCAAAATCTGAAAATAAAATATTTCCATTCTAAAATCCTGTTTACAGTATTAGGAAAAACAACTTGTGCATGAACTACAACAAAATTGAATAGTTGATTTTAAATAGATACCTAACAATTAGCATATTGTGTATTAGCCTGTTCCTGCATTGCAATAAACACCTGAGACTGGGTAATTTACAAAGAAAAGATGTTTAATTGGTTCACGGTTCTGCAGGCTACATGGGAAGCATGATTCTGGCATCTGCTTGGCTTCTGGGGAGGCCTCAGGAAAGTTACAATCATGGCTGAAGGCAAAGGGAAAGCAGCCATCTCACATGGTAGAAGCAGGAGGAAGAGAGAGAGATGGGGAGGCCCACAGACTTTTAAAAGACCAGATCTCAGGAGAACTCACTCACTATCATGGGAACAGCACCAAGGGGAAATCTGCCCCCATGATCCAATCACCTCCCAGCAGGCTCCACCTCCCACATTGAGGAATACAATTCAACATGAGATTTGGGCAGGGAAACAGATACAAACCATATCAGTGCACTTACTCATCTCAGAAAATATGGGAGCTGTTTTTGTTTTTTCCCTTGTTTGCTTTTTCTTCCTAAGATAAAGTACTCCTTATGATGCATTTGGCAATGCCATTGGAAACCATGACCAAGACCTTGTAAAAGTCCTTGAGAAGATTCAGTGTTGATTTTTGAGGATTATCCTCATACTAAACGATCTGGGGTTTTTGAAGGATAATATATATCTAGCATTACAGGAGCATGAGTTCCTATCTCTCATATCTGATAGCTTATCTTCAACATGACATTAACAGAAAGACAAAACATGCATTGATTAAAATATGGTGCTTTGACGTTTACCTCTGTAACAAATCTGCATGTCCCGCACATATATCCTGGAACTTAAAATAAAATTTAAAAATGAAATAAAATACAGTGCCTTTAAAAGGCTCATTGAAGATACCTAACAGTTAAGGGAAACAGCCTACTTGGTTTTAA
This sequence comes from Macaca thibetana thibetana, assembly GCF_024542745.1. Lineage (NCBI taxonomy): Eukaryota > Metazoa > Chordata > Mammalia > Primates > Cercopithecidae > Macaca > Macaca thibetana. The sequence goes on along the minus strand of NC_065581.1, from coordinate 110,445,574 downwards.
TTTTCATTTATATTTTTTCCAAGCTTTATATGTTATCAGTATTCATGTTAGATTTTAAGAAAGCAAAACACCTGGATCATAAATTCTCAGCTCTCTCAAGAGATGCTAGCATTAAGACTATCATTTTATTAAGCCAACCAAGCATCTGGCTCACGTTTGTAATTCCAGCACTTTGGGAGCCTGAGGCAGGAGGATTGCTTGAGCCCAAGACTAGCCCAGCGCAACACAGGGAGACCCTGCCTTCACCAGATTTTTTTTTTTTAAATAGCTGGGCATAGTGGTGCACACCTACAGTGCTGACTACTTGGGAGACTGAAGAGGGAGGATCACCTGAGCCTGGGAGATGGAGGCTGCAGTGAGCAATGATTGAATTACTTCACTGTTGCCTCAGCAACAGAGAGAGACCCTGTCTCAAAACAAAGACTATTGTTTTATCCATATACATATATGGCTTATTTTACCTTATGTTTCATTGTGTAACATATCTCAAATCCTTTTCAAAGTGTATGGGGAAAATATGTGAATAAAATATTGTGACCATCATTTTTAAGCAATTTATCAGCACTTATTCATAATGTCTTCCAAATAAAATTTCACCATGTTTAATAAATTACAAGTTAAAATACACAGGTCTGATTTAATTATAAAAATGGGTTTTCTAATAAATGAGACAGGACTAATTTTTCTAATGATAATTTCTTACATTTCATAGTCAATATTAAACTGTGCTTTCTCTCTAATTTTATTAACCAAAATTATTCAATAAGAAGGCCTTAGAATATCAACAAACTTGAAGTATGTAGATCCTGAGACTGTTTTTTCAATTGATCCCCCAAGATTTATATCCTCGTTAGTTGCTTTCCTCAAAACACAGTGTGTAGGTAGCTATGGAAGATGGAAGTTTTCTGGGCACTACAAATTCCAGGTTACCGTAATACTAGAGAAATTAAATTGTTCAGGAATTTCCTAGGAACTCTAATTTCCAAGTTACCATTAGCAACAGAGAAACAAAAGGAATTTGGGTACTTTTGCTGACCAATCATCACAGCACTACTAAGGACATTGCATTTTTCATGGTGATATTTAATATCTTAGAACTGTATGAGACTAAAAATGATGAAATTTTAAAACTATGAGAAAGGAAGTCTAGAAATATGATTCGCATTAAATGTTTCTAAACTAATATGGTTATATGGTAGCAGGTTCTTTTTTTTTTTTTTTTTTTTTTTTTTTTTTGAGACAGAGTTTCACTCTTGTCATCCAGGCTGGAGTGCAATGGCATGATCTCAGCTCACTGCAACATCTACCTCCTGAGTTCAAGCGATTCTACTGCCTCAGCCTCCCGAGTAGCTGGAATTACAGGTATGCGCCCCTACACCAGGCTAATTTTGTTTTTTGGGGTTTTTGTTGTTGTTGTTGCTGTTGTTGTTTTGGAGTCTTGCTCTGTCGCCCAGGCTGGAGTGCAGTGACTCAATCTCTGCTCACTGCAACCTCCGCCTCCCAGGTTCAAGCGATTCCCCTGCCTCAGCCTCCTGAGAAGCTGGGATTAAAGGCGCCTGCCGCCACGCCTGGCTAATTTTTTTGTATTTTTAGTAGAAACAGGGTTTCACCATGTTGGCCAGGATGGTCTCTATCTTCTGACCTCGTGATCCTCCCACTTCAGCCTCCCAAAGTCCTGTATTACAGGCGTGAACCACTGCACCCGGCCAGAAGGTTACTTTTATCTTTGCTTTTGAGTTGCCAGAGCCCCGTAGAATATGAAAACTAAGTTAAAGTCAAAGGAAATAGTTTTTGAGACAGAAAGAACAGCTCTATATACTTTATACTCTAGGTACAATCCTGGCAATATATTCAAATAGGTGGCTCATGTAATGGTGTTGTTAAGATACTTATTCCTGGGACAAAGGAGCAGATAATGATGTTCAGAAACTGATATTTTAAAATTACTTTATCTATTTTATATAAAGAATGCAAATGGTTATCTGTATTACAAAAATTATGAGTTTGCAGTATTCTTTTACAGCAACCTCCACTCTGAATTTCTAGTTCCTGTTTTTGTGAAACAACAAAAAGGAAAATGCCTTGGCGTTTTGGACAGAGAATGCTCATCACAGCTCAGAGTCTTGCAAGACCTCTGAATTGGGAGTCTAGCAACCCTGGGCAGATCATCAAATTTCTCAGAGCACAATATTTTTTTCTACTTACAAAAGATATGCAGTTAAAAATGTAGTTATCAATCTCAACAAATAAAGATGAAGATACATATGGTAATAGATACATGACAATGAAAATGAATTATTTTTATTTCTCTTATTTTGAAATAAGAAATATGAAATCTCTTTTCAGAGTATAGTAATGTTCGTTTATTTGTGGATAACAGTGAAAGTTTATATAGTCTTTTTCTATTGATTACCTCAACTTACTTTTATGTGAAATATGCCAGTTAAGTGTCTTATTCCATTTGTACTGCTAAAACAAATACCATAAAATGAGTGTCTCATAAACAATAGAAATTTATTTCTCACAGTTCTGGTGGCTGAGAAGTCCAAGATACAGGCACCAGAAGATTCACTGTCTGGTGAGAGCCCACTTCCTGGTTCTTAGAACAATGCGTTTGCCCTGTGCCCTCACATGGGCAAGAGGACAGGGCAGCTCTGTGGGGCCTCTTTTATAAGGACACTAATCCTGTTCAACACGGCTCTGCCCTCATGGTCTAGTCACCTCCCAAAGGCCCTATTTTATACTGTCATCATGTTGTGGATTAGATTTAGAACAACACAAACATTCAGATCATAGCATTAGGTAAAATAAGCCATCTTTTTCCTAGATAAGAAAAAACACATTTTACTGATAAGAAAAGAGGCTTGAAAGTTTAAGAAGATTGTCCAGAGCCAATGAATGGGAGAATTTAATCTTTCTTCCTGATTTTATCGCACTAAGTTAAGAGCTCTTTCATCTATATCATGTTACATAATCTACAGTTTTATTTTTACAGAAACATCAACAACATCCATAATTCGGTAAATTTTTTGATTCTCCCTTTGTGATTTACATTAATAAAAAGATATTCTTCATTTTAGAAAAGCAACACATCAAAACTTGGCCTTACTGAGGGTGTATATATGTGATGGTATATGTGGTGGATACTAAATACAGTCTATAGGTTTCATAGAGTTAGCAATACAGATATAGGCTATGTTGACATTTTCAGTCACCTGGAAACTCTTGCTGTGCCATACAACTCAAGGGATTTTCTGGGATGAAAGATTAAAAACCTGCCACTCTCATTAATTTCTTGTAGTGAATGTTCAAAGTACCAGAATCTGTCATGAAGGAATTTGAATAGAAGATGATGATTTTTTATCATTTGTTACTTTTCTAATCTGTTTTCAAATGGAATAAATAAAACCCTATGAATGAAAGCCTGACAGCTTTATGGAAAATAATAAAAAAATAGTATTCGTCATGATTTGCCCAAAATTAGGGATTGTTCTACCCAGGAAGTGGTTAAGTACTAAAGGATCAGCGACTATTATTCACAAAGTAAATTACAGGCTGTTCACAGATATTTAGAGGGGCAAGAGGAGAGAGAGAAAGGTTGATTCTCCTTAATTCCATTTATTCACATTTCATTTCAACCTCCTTTTGTGGCCTTTCATGTACACATTTTCTGAGAGGCTTGATATATCTTTAGAATACTATTGGAAAGTAATTTTTAAAATTAGAGATGCTGTGTGTTTTTTCAGTACTAAAGGGGAACTTTTGTACCGTTAGTACTTTTGTACCGTTTTGTACTAACGGGTTCATCTTGTCTAGTGATTTCTTGAGAAAAAAATGTTAAACACAGATTCAATGTCTTTAATGGATGTATTGCCTTTCGTAGATCTATTTTTTTTCTGTGTCAACTTTGGTCAGTTGTATTTTTCTGCAAATGTTTCCACTTCAAATAAAGTTACAATTTTTTTTGTCATAAAATTCTGTCAGCTCTTTGTGGTCTCATTAACATCTGTGGGGTCTTTGAAGTATCCTTCCCATTTATAAGTGACTATTAATTTTCTCTATCTCTGCTAAATTTACTAACATAGTCTCTTCTTGTTATTATTTCCTTCCATCTACTTCTTTGCATTTAACTTACAGTTATTTTTCGAACTCCCTGAGATGGATGTTCATATGGTTGATTTTCTTTCACCCTTTTCTAATGCATGCATTTACCATTATAAATTTCTAACCATGGTTTGAGATGAATTCAACTAATTGTGATATGTAATAAGTTGGAATAATTTCATTATTATTTAGTACAAATGATTTTACTATTTCACTTGTGACTTCTTTGATGCATAGACTATTTAGAAGTATATTGTTTAATTTTTAAACCTTTGAAGATTTTACAATGATCTTTTTCTTGTTACCTTAACTCATTGTGGTTAGAATATGTGCTATATTATTTCAACCTTTTAACATTTGTTAAATTCCATTTACATCTACCTGAAAAAAAACTGTAGGTTTTGAGTGTTGTGTTCTTAATATATAAATTCATTCTGTTTCATTATTTGCTTGTTTAAATCTTCCTTATCCATAGTGATTCTTTAATTTTTATGAAAGTGATACATTAAAAATCTAACAAAATGTTTGTGGGCTTATCTATTTTTTGTCTAGTTCTTTACTTTTATAGTATATATATTTTGAATATGCATTTATCTGTAAAGGACCAGATAGTAACAATTTTATGCTTTGTGGTACGTATAGTTTTTGTTGCGACTACTTAACTCTGCTATCTAGCATAAACACAACCATGTATAATACATAAAAATAAATTGGTATGCCTGTGTTTTAATAAAAATTCATTTACAGGAACAGAAGATGGAGGATAGTTCACAGGTTGCTGGTGTATACTACTAGGGCATGTACAGTTTTAATAAGGCTTTTGGACTTAAAGTCAATTTCATCTGAAATTATATAGTAACATCATTTGGGGAGAGGGGTCATGGATGAGGCAAGATAGTGTTTGCTTGCTATACGCCAGTGTTTTCTTGGTGTATCTTTATTGTAGTCTCTTTATTCTCACTTTTCTCTTCTATTACTTTAAGGTGTGTCTCACAAAAGCCGTACATAATTGGTTTTGTTTTGTTCAATGGGTCTGTGAGTCTTACACTTTTACTTGGAGCATTTACTCCATAATACTCAATGGAATTATTGAAATATTTGAGTCTATATCTCTTGTATTACCATTTGCCTTCTATTTTTCCTATTTGTTTTACATTGTCTTTTCTCTCTTATCTAGTTTCTTTTGAAATAATCAAATGAAATTTTATTTTTCAATCTTCTGCTTTATTTTCTTGTCATTTTTTACATTCCTTTACTATTCTTTAGTGGTTTCTCTAAAGATTACAACATAACATCTTGATTTATTAGCACCTACTACAGATTAGTACTTTTATTACTTCTCAGAAAATATAAGGGTTTTAAAACACTTTAATTTTCTTAGCCCAATCTCATATTTGCACTATTTTTGACATATTGAATCAGATTTTAAACTTTGATGACACTTTCCTTATTATTCTGCACAATTAAAATTTCTTTAAATTTATCTACATATTCACTATGTATTCTGCTGTCAATTCATTTCTCTGTTTGTTTATGTCTAGAAATATTCATCTTTCCCTCAAAAACATCCTTAGGCATTTATTTTCATTCTAGTCCGTTCATGGAAAATTTTCTCTATTTTTGTTTGTCTGAAACATGTTAATTTCATTTTCATATTTGGAGGATATTTTTGCTAATTTTCTAATACTATGTTAGTAACTATTTTATTTCATAATTTTAAATTATTATTTGATTTTCTTCTGGATTTCTTCTGTGTTGTTCATTTCATTATAATTCATTATATTAACACTTTCAGTTTATTAAGAGAAATAATCTCACCCTTTCGCTTTTAATTAACACAAGCTTATACAGAGATTTAAAAATCAGAATGTTTTGGCCCATATACTTGTGAAGTAATCAGAGAAATGGACCTGGATCTAGGGCACAATTGTTACCATAGGAACTCTCCATCTCTCAGTTTTAATTCTTTCTGTGTTAAGCTACAGTTTTTTTTCTTAATATGGTACAAAAGGGAGGAATTCTCATAGATGTCTCAGACTAGAACATCTCCATAGAGTCAGTAATTAAGTCTCCCTCTTTTTCCTAGCACTCTGGAGGACTTGAATCAACTTTATACGTGTTCTGTGGTGGTCTCTGGGTCATTCACTGTACCAGAGTGATGATGTAATGACATGGTTGGATAGGACCAGAATACATGTTCATTCAATGTCTTTGGAAGAGAGGTTCTGCAAAGGAATGGATATAGTATTACACTATAATGACAAAGGAAACTGGTTTATTGATAATACAAAAAAAAATACAACCCCATTAAGAAGTGGGCAAAATAAGTAAACAGACACTTCTCAGAAGAAGACGTTTGTGCAGCCAATGAACATATGAATAAAAGCTCATCACTGATCATTAAAGAAATGCAAATCAAAACCAAAGTGAGATACCGTCTCACACCAGTTAGAATGGTGATTATTAAAGTCAAGAAACAACACATGCTGGTGAGGGTGCAGGGAAATAGTAACACTTTTACACCATTGGTGGGAGTGTAAATTGATTCCACCATTGTGGAAGACAGTGTGGCGATTCCTCAAAGATCTAGAAGCAGAAATACCATTTGACCCAGTAATCTCATGGTTGTATACCCCAAGGAATATAAATCATTCTATTATAAAGATACATGCACATGTACGTTCATTGAAACACTAATCACAATAGCAAAGACATGGAATGAACTAAAATGCCCATCAATGATAGACTGGATAAAGAAAATGTGGTACACATACACCATGGAATACTATGCAGCCATGAAAATGAATGAAATCACCTCCTTTGCAGGGACATGGACAGAGCTGGAAGCTGTTTTATCCTCAGCAAACACAGGAACAGAAAAACAAGCAAAAGTGGGAGCCGAACAGTGAGAACACATGGGTACATGGAAGGGAACAACACATATGCCTTTTGGGAGGTGGTACACGGTGGTAGGGAGAGCACCAGGAAGACTAGCTAAAGGATGTTGGGCTTAATACCTAGGTGATGAGTTGATCTGTGCAGCAAACAACCGTGGCACAAACTTACCTATGTAACAAACTTGCACATCCTGCACATGTACCCTGGCACTTAAAAGTTGAAAAAAAAAGAAAATATAAATGTTAAAAAATAGTACAGCACATAAGGATGCCATGCTTTATTTTATTTCTTTGTTGTGATGTTATGTTGGCTATTTCAGGAAAGACTAATAAAATATAGTTACCCAGCTCCTGTGTCTCTTCAGTAACTCACTTGCATTAGGATCTTTATCTTCAGGTCTATTTCTGGTACCTAAGAGAATTAATAACAATATTGGTTCTAGGGAACAGTCTGCATAAACGACGTAATGATGCTGGCTCACTCATTGCCCAAATAGAAATAAAGATCCTCATCATTTATAACAGATAAGCTGTTGATAGCCTTGACATAATATATCACTATAGTTGATGAGACTTTCACCTGTGACAAATTGGATATATAATACAGGCAGAAGGGACTGCATTGGTTTGTATGTTGCAACTTTTCTGGCATTTGAGAGATACTGGGGGAAATGATAAGCATGAGGACTCTGGAATCAGTTTGTTGTTGTTAGGTATGATTTATGTATTGAAAATAACAAATGGCAAGTTCTGATCAATCAATTTCCAACCCAAGATACAATTTGAAAATCAAAAAGCCTCCTTGGTAGGATTTAAAGAAACCCTCATTTCTGGCTGGGCATGGTGGTTCACGCCTGTAATCCCAGCACTTTGGGAGGCCGAGGTGGGTGAATCACCTGAGGTCAGGAGTTCAAGACCAGCCTGGACAACATGGTGTTGTCTCCACTAAAAATACAAAAAATTAGCCGGGCGTGGTGGTGGCGCCTGTAATCCCAGCTACTTGGGAGGGTGAGGCAGGAGAATCACTTGAACCTGGGAGGCAGAGGTTGCCGTGAGCCGAGATTGCACCACTGCACTCCAGCCTGGGCAACAGAGTGAGACTCCATCTAAAACAAACAAACAAACAAAAAACCCTCATTTCCTGAAAACAGAGGGCCAATCGGCTTGGAACTCAATTGTAAGAATGGAAAATTTTGATAGAAATGCATTTTAAATTTAAATAAATCTCCCACAGAGACTTTTCGTCTTGATAGGGAAGGAGTGAGATTCTGAGACTTGAATTGGGAAGGTGTGGGTAGATGAACTTAAGAACATCAAAACCCCAATTCTTGCTCACTCTGCTTGCCTAAAAAAAAAGTATCCCACCACCTTGGTAGGGGCTAGAATTGCTTTCTCCTTTGCAGGAAGACTGCAAAAGGGAGGTAAGGGATGTAATTAATTCTTTGTTTTCTTAATGCTTTCCTCCTCAGAATCTTTCCCCACAAACTCTCAGTGTCACGAGAAAGGTAACTAGTGTCAAGGCACTTCATGTTACAATTAGGCAGATCATGTCCCTGGTAAGAGACAAAGAGAATTACTCACAAATGAGCTATAGGGCCTGATGAATACGTACTGACAAAAGCCAGAGGTAGATATTGAGGATGCTGAACCAGAGTATTAGAATATAAAGTTGGGTAAGATAAATTTTGTCATATAGGAGCACTTTCCCATTGCCTAGTTTTAATGCTGTAGTCAAGGACCCTGGAGCTGATGGGAGTTTTCTTGGAGGCATAGAAAAAATACATAGCTCATATAAAGTGGAAATAGTGTCAAAATACATGAAGGAAAAACTAACAGAGAAGTAAATGGACAAATAGGTATACTTGAGATATTAGCACTCCTAATTATTCTCAGTAATTGATACAAGTTAAAAGAAAATAAATAAGGATGTAGAAGAGTGGAATAGAATTATCAACCAAATTGACCCAATGGAAATCCAGAAACATTCTATCAACAACAGAAAAGTACTCTTCCTTTTTAAGTACACAGAAAATACATTGGGATAGATAATATGGTAGACTATGTAACAAAGTCTCACACATTTTGAAATCATTGGAAATATGTTCTCTTGCTACAAAACGAATAAATTTAAAATTGATAATAAAAAGATAACTGGAAAATCCACAATCACTTGAAAATTAAGCAACACATTACCAAATAAACTCCTTGTCAAAGAAGAAATCACAAGATAAGTTAGCAAATAGTTTGAATTTAATAAAAATAAAAACATATATTTACATTTGTTATATATTTTGCAAGTAAAGCAGTGCTTAAAAGAAATTTTATAGTACGCAAATTTTATGAAAAGAATAAAGGTCTAATATCAATTATTTAAATTTCTCTCTTGAGATAATAGAAAAAGTAATCAAATTCAATGCAAAGTAAGTAGAAAGAAGAGACTAATAAAAGTGAGAATATAGCCGGGCGCGGTGGCTCACGCCTGTAATCCCAGCACTTTGGGAGGCCGAGACAGGCGGATCACGAGGTCAGGAGATGGAGACCATCCTGGCTAACACGGTGAAACCCCGTCTCTACTAAAAAATACAAAAAACTAACCCGGTGAGGTGGCGGCCGCCTATAGTCCCAGCTACTCGGGAGGCTGAGGCAGGAGAATGGCGTGAACCCGGGAGGCAGAGCTTGCGGTGAGCTGAGATCCGGCCACTGCACTCCAGCCTGGGTGACAGAGCGAGACTCCGTCTCAAAAAAAAAAAAAAAAAAAAAAAAAAAAAGTGAGAATATAAATAATAGAATTAATATAAACAAATGACAGAGAAAATTAATAAAAGTACAAGTTTTAGATGTAAAAATATAAATAAATTTGATAAACTCTAGGTAGGTTAATCAAGAAAGGAATGAAACAAATTACAAATATTCAAAATAAAACAGATCTCACTATGTATCCCAGAACATCAGATGAATAACACAATAACTGTTTATATGGATATTCATGCCAAAAAATGTGACAACCTAAATGAAATGAACTAATTAATTAGAAGTCTGAAAACTGATACTGAATGAAATAGAAACTTGGATGGCCCTATACCTGTAAAAGAAATTGTTTATCGTTAAAAATTTTGCCAAAAATACTCCAGGCCTAGTTTTCTTCTCTGGAGAGCTATATCAAACATTTTTTAAAAGAATATTTATTCAACCAATATTATTTCTAAAAATTATGTGAGGAGGGAAAACATCACAATTCATTCTATGAAGTTGTATTACACTGATAAGGAAAGCAGGAAAAGACATTCTAGGAAAAATAAATTACAGGTCAATATTCTTCATGTATCTAGATGTAAAATTCCTCAACAGAACCTCTGTTTTCCACTCCAATATGTAAAAAGTTTGCAATCACTTGTATCACTCTGTCCACACAGAAAAAGGGCTGAAAACAGAAAAAAAATCTTCCTTAATCCTTCAAAGAATTAAGATCACAGGGAAACCACTGCCCTCAAAAATGGAGAGACAGATAAATACAGAGGATCACAGCTTACTGGGATCAGAAGCCACTACAGCCAGTAACTTGACTACAGTAAAACACTCATGGATTATAATAGTTACAGAGCAAAGACTAATTACAAAGGAGTTTCTAGGGAAATCCAAAGAAAACAGAGAGACAAAAACAAGGATCGTAGAGGAATTTCAAGTCCTTGACTCTTACAACTACAATAAACATGAAACACAGACTAACTCCTAGTCAGATAAGCATAAAACTTCACTCTAAAGGCCCAGTTGCCTCAGTTCGTATTACTTGATACATCATGTCTGGCTTTCAACCAAAAATGACAAAGCATTCTAAAAGTCATGATAACACAGTCTGAAGAGACAGCACAAAATCAGAACCATGTTCAGATATGACAGAGATTTTAGAATTAGCAGACTGGGAATTTAAAATAACCATGATTAATATGTTAAAGGCTCTAATGGAAAAAGTGGACAAGGTGTAAGAAGAGATTGGTAATGTAAGTGGAGACAGAACTTCTCAGAACCAAAGAATATATTAGAAATAAAAACACTGTAACACAAATGACAAATGCCTTTGATAGGCTGGTCAGTGGACTAGACACAGCCAATGACAGGATCAGTGAACTTGATGACATGTCAATAAAACCTCCCCAAACTTAAATCCAAATAGGAAAACGAAAGAGAATAAATAGAACAGAATATCCAGGAATCTGTGCACTCACTCCCCAGCTTTTGTATTTTATCTGTTTAATGCTTCATGCTTGCAAACTTTCTCAGGAGATTGCCCCTCGACTCCTAGAGAGGCTTCAGCCTTCATTATAGAGTCAGAAATTCCTGGGAGTCTGCATTTCCCTTGTGAAAATAAGAAAGCTTAGCTCCCTTTCCTTGAGGCATGACTTGTACTCAGTAGCTCTTTTGAAGTAATTTGATGCTAGGAATTGTCTTATCCTTGTGCCCATTTGGCTGTTCCTCTTTCCCTGCCCTGTTATTTTTTATTGATTTGATGTGGTGGTGATTCTTATAACTTGCTTGTGCATGAATGTTTATCTCAGGGTCTGCTTTGGGAAAGGTCACGTACACATAAGATAATAACTTTTAAAAAATGAAAGATGCTTCCTAAATGTCACAAACCTATGTAAGTACGTTTCTGATTATATATTATGCATAATTTCTGTTTTCATGCTTATGGAAAGAGTGAAATTTGGGTCATAAAATACATGCCTCGTGTTTATATTAAGGTAAAGGAAAACTCTCTTTTATCTTTATAATCCCTCAAGTTTGAAAATTATGTTTCCTTAAAAGTAGGCACTGTTCTATTTATAAAATATTACAGCAATCGTAGTCTCATTCCATCGTCATATATAAGGAGTCATACATGTTCAAATGTAAATCAGCATGTGTTACTTCAAAATAAAATAGAAGCAGGAGAAATGAGTCTATGAGGTTGCATGTTCATAATAGCTATTTTAATCATAAAGTCTAAATGTCCATCAGGAAAATCTGAGTTAAGAAAATTATAGTAATCCATGTAATAAAATACTATGATCTTCGAAAAGATTGAACAGTTTTATAAATAGTTATATGAATTAATGCCAAGGTTATATAAGCAAGGAAAAAATCAAGGTGTGCAGTAGTATTATAGCCTACTATTTGATAAATTATAAGATTCGCATAATATGTATTGTGTGTGGATGTTTGTATATGCATAGAATATAACGGAAAGTATACAAACAAAATGTGGTAACATATTTATTTGTTTCTTGGGAAAACAAATAAGGAACAGAAACAATGTGGGAGAAATAGGAACATTTACTTATAAATGGAAATTTTTATATACATATATGTATATTTATCTGTTTAAGCATATGCATGTATAACCTATTGAATTAATGAATATATGAATGAGTTGATATGTTTGTGTCTTCAGTTTGTTAGGGATAAAATTAGAATTTTATCCCTAATAAACTGATATTGATATTTCCTCATTTTTTTTTAAATTTTAAATATGTGCAGGATATATCTGTTCTTTAAGAAGCATAATATGAAAGGTAGGTTTTATTATCTAAACATAGGAAAAGACACCTTATTTTGCATTATTCCCAAAATAGAATAAAATCTGAGTGCAAGTGTTGCACCAATAATTATTTCATTTCTTGGTCAAAATGGTCTCTCTAAAGGTCTCTGTATGAGATACAGAGAGAGTTAAGAGGTTTATGCCTTCAGATATATTCTCATTAAAGGTGAAGGAGGGAGCTTTTGACACAGAGAGGAGATCTTGAGAAGGAAAAGTTTAGATGAATTACTTTGAGCCCTCCCAAACCTTTAAAACACTTTATCCCATGCTAAGTATTGAACTTACATACACCTAAACGTGCATGTTGAAGGAGAACCACTTCTGATGAACACAATTTGAATTATCAAGGAATGTTCCTATTGGGGATGTTTATTACTAATGATTAAAACCTGCCTATTGGAGAGTCTCCCCTTGAAGTGGGGGAAATTCACTGATCAAAGATCAAAGTCCTGGCTATAGTAATACATTTAGCTAGCCAGCACAGAACTCTCAAAAACAAGTTTTAACTTTGAATAATGAAGAAAATATCAATGGAATGAGCTTCAGACATGGGGAAATGGCAGGTAATTTTATTCATTTAATAAGTAATTTTAGGTTACCTGTTGTCATTCAAAGCACTACATGGGCACTGTGACTAGTACAAGGTTGAATAAGACAAGGACTCTATCTATAAGAAATGTTATAGCTTAAAGCGATTCAGGGAAAGAAGAAAAACCCATTACAGGATGAAATAATAGAGCTAGTACTCTCACAACACTAGTTATAGTCTCAGACTCTTCATAGCCATGCCATCCGGAGGATAGTACCATAGGGTAGAGCATCCTACTCTGGAAGAACAAATGGGACACTATGGGGAGCAATTATTTATGTCATTTCTTTATTTTTTAATAGTGCATACAAATAAGTAAGCATCTTTAAGAGTATATTTTATTCAGTCAGTCTATATGGATCAGGGAAAACTGCGAAACACTACTCCACATCTTTATTCCTTTGCTAACAGAGGCTTTGTAGCCTCCTGACATATTACTTACCTTAAAAGCAGCAGCAGCATAGATATTCAGCCAGCCAGTTCTAGAAATTTCCCATGATCTTACTAACAGTTTGTATTTTAGTGAGTACACTGTTGGATACAGCATCCACTGCGGCTGTTTTCATTTTCCAGCACAGAACTACTGTGCTTTGTTTGTCAAGAATTCTTTCCTGTTGAGATAAAGGACTGAGGCACACATTCAACATGGATGAGTATTTTGGTACTTTAAGCTGGAGGCCTAATTTTCACAAGATAAAGACAAGCAGGGTTGTAAAAAAATCCATCAAGTATAAACAAGAAATCATATGCAGACTTTCAAAAATTACTTTTAAATTTCCTGAATTTGTATAGTTTTAAACTTTACCTCAATATGACAGTCATGCAAGTTTTCAAAAATTGAAACAGCACTTCTTCATATCGCTATAGTGTGACATTTTATGAAATATCTGTCTCCCTTTTCTGCAATGATTCCCATAATACGGGAAATATCATGGTGATAAGAAATTTCTTTGATTTTTCTAGCAATTTCCCAAGTCATACATGTGCTTTCACTATCAGTACAAAGTGACATGCTATCCTAAAGCATTTTTTAATCCCTTGGGGGTCTAAGTCTTCAAATCAGCATTGTTCAGTTAATATGGGTGTTTAGAAACAAACTGAATGAAAATCATACTGAGAATATAATTACTTTATTAATACCAATTTAAGACTTTTATTGCTAAGTCTTTTGAATAATCATCATCGTTTTTTCCTCTTAGTTATAATAGCTTCATTTACATACTCACCTGGAGATGTTTTCTTTCAATTCTTATTTTTGTCTTTCAGATACAAAATCCATATATAGAACAACTAAAAATCAACAAAATTCACAGACTGGAAAGGCAGACTCATCAATAAACAGTGATGCATGAGTTGGATATACACATGCAGAAGAAAGAAATTCAACCTTTATCTCAGAACATATATAAAAATCAACTCAAAATAGGTTAAAGACTTAAGACTTTAAACTGTAAAATCATTATAAGAAAACAGAAGGTAAATGCCTCTTATCATTGGTTTTAGCAAATAGTTTTTTAATATGACCCTGAAAGCATAGGCAACAAAAGCAAACACAGACAAATCTGATTGGTGTCAGACCAAAAACCTTCTACAAAGCAAATGAAACAATCAACAGACTTAAGAGACAGCACATGGAATAGGATAAAATGCTTTCAAACCATATGTGATAAAGGGTTAATATCCAACATATATAAGGAACTCAAACAACTCAATAGATCTGTTGTGAGGTTTATTCTTACGTATTTTAAAGTTGCTATCACCACTGGAAATGACATATATTTATTATTTTTTTATAGGTCAGTTGTTAGTATGCATAAATGTGATTCATTTGGGCTTATACAAGCAAAATATATAGCAAACTTCATGAGCTTTTGTTAATTACAACAATTTGTCAATTGTTCTGAGTTTTTAAAAAAACAAATAATCATATGATTTGTAAATGATGACAGATTTCTTTATTCTTTCTGGTTATTTCTAACTTTTAAATATTTACTTTTATATTTTTGTGCTGTTTAGCCTAACAAATACAACCCATAAGAGCAGATTTGTTTTGATTATTCTTAAATTTAAAGGAGATACTGTTATTATTTCACAATTTGTGGTGATATTTAAGCAGTTTTTGAGGAATACCCTTACTTTATCAAATTTAGAAAATTCTGTTTTATAAATTTGCTAAGGTGTTGATTCTTATATCATTAATGAGTTACACATTTTATCCAATATTTTTGTGCATCTATAGAGGCTGACAACAAAGTATTTGTTTCTGTTGTTGAGGTGAATTGCATAACCAGTTTTCCTATATTCAATAAATTCAACTTAATTTTGGTGTATACATGTTTTAATTCCAAGTTCATTTAAGATATATTTCCAATTTTATTGGCTTAATTTTTTTCATATGATTTTCCTATAATTGTTATAGGAGTTTATAGAATTTTAAACTATAATTATTTCATCCATTGCTAAATTTATGTTTTCAAATAAATTTTGCAGAGTTTTGTCTATTTTATTATTCTTTTCAAATAACCAACTTTTGAGTTTATTAACATTTTATATTATATCTTGATTTTCTAATTCAAATCTATTTATGTTGGCATTACCTTTCTTCATCTTCCTAGGGTTTTATTCCACTATTCTTTTTCTACTGTCTTAAGTCAGACACTTAGCTCATTAATTTTTATTTTTTAAATAGTATAAGCATTTAAATCAAATACAATTGTCTACATCTCTACATTTCTTATTTATATTGTGATATCATCTTTGAACAATTGGCTATTTATAAGTATGGCCATGTTTAAGCATTTAAAAAATCCCAGAGGTAACTAAGGTCAGAGCAGAACTGCAGGAGATAGAGACACCAAAAACCCTTCAAAAAAAATCGATGAATCCAGGAGCTGGTTTTTTGAAAAGATCAACAAAATAGATAGACCACCAGCAAGACTAATAAAGAAGAAAACAGAGAAGAATAAAATAGATGCAATAAAAAATGATAAAGGGGAAATCACCACTGATTCCACAGAAACACAAACTACCATTGGAGAATATTATAAACACATCTATGCAAATAAACTAGAAAATCTAGAAGAAAGGGATAAATTCCCGGACACAGGCACCCTCCCAAGTCTAAACCAGGAAGAAGTCAAATCGCTGAGTAGATCAATCACAAATTCTGAAATTGAGGCAGTAATTAATAGCCCACCAACCAAAAAAAGTCCAGGACCAGATGGATTCACAGCCAAATTCTACCAGAGGTACAAAGAGGAGCTGTTACCATTCCTTCTCATACTATTCCAAGCAATAGGAAAGGAGAGGCTCCTCTCTAACTCATTTTATGAGGCCAGCATCATCCTGATACCAAAACCTGACAGAGACACAAGAAAAAAGAAAATTTCAGGCCAATATCCCTGATGAACATCAATGCGAAAACCCTCAATAAAATACTGGCAAACCAAAACCAGCAGCACATCAAAACATTTACCCACCACGATGAAGTCAGCTTCATCCCTGGGATGCAAGGCTGATTCAACATGCACAAATCAATAAACATAATCCATCACATAAACAGAACCAATGACAGAAACCACATGATTATCTCAATAGATGCAGAAAAGGCCTTCAACAAAATTAAACAGCCTTCATGCTAAAAACTCTCAATAAATTAGGTATTTATAGAACATATCTCAAAATAGTAAGAGCTATTTATGACAAACCCACAGCCAATATCATACTTAATGGGCAAAACCTGGAAGCAATCCATTTGAAAACCAGGGCAAGACAAGGATGCCCTCTCTCACCACTCCTCTTCAACAGAGTATTGGAAGTTCTGGCCAGAGCAATCAGGCAAAAGAAAGAAATGAAGCATATTCAAATAGGAAGAGAGGAAGTTAAATTGTTTTTGTTTGCAGATGACATGATTGTATATTTAGAAAACTCCATCATCTCAGCCCAAAATCTCCTTAAGCTGATAAGCAACATCAGCAAAGTCTCAGAATACAAAATCAATGTGCAAAAATCACAAGCATTCCTATACACCAATAATAGACAGCAGAGAGTCAAATCATGAGTGAACTCCCATTCACAATTGCTACAAAGAGAATAAAATACCTAGGAATAAAACGTACAAGGGATGTGAAGGACCTCTTCAAGGAGAACTACAAACCACTGCTCAAGGAAATAAAAGAGGACACAAACAAATGGAAAAACATTTCATGCTCATGGATAGGAAGAATCAGTATCATGAAAATGGCCATACTGCCCAAAGTAATTTATAGATTCATGCTATCCCCATCAGGCTACCACTGACCTTCTTCACAGAATTAGAAAAAACTACTTTAAATTTCATACAGAACCAAAAAAGAGCTCATACAGCCAAGACAATCCTAAGCCAAAAGAACAAAGCTGGAGGCATCATGCTACCTGACTTCAAACTATACTACAAGGCTACAGTAACCTAAACAGCAAGATACTGGTACCAAACCAGAGAGACAGGCCAATGAAACAGAACAGAGACCTCAAAAATAACACCACACATCTACAACCATCTGATCTTTGGCAAACCTGACAAAAATAAGCAATGGGGAAAGAATTCCCTATTTAATAAATGATGGTGGGAAAACTGGCTAGCCATATGCAGAAAACTGAAACTGGACCCCTTCCTTACACATTATAGAAACACTAACTAAAGATGGATTAAAGACTTAAATGTAAGACCTAAAACCATAAAAATTCTAGAAGAAAACCTAGGCAATACCATTCAAGCCATATGCATGGGCAAAGACTTCATGACTAAAACACCAAAAGCAACGGAAACAAAAGCCAGAATTGACAATTGGGGTCTAATTAAACTAAAGAGCTTCTGCACAGCAAAAGAAACTATCATTAGAGTGAACAGGCAACCAACCCATAGAATGGGAGAAAATTTTTGCAATCTATCCATCTGACAAAGGGCTAATATCCAGAATCTACAAAGAACTTAAACAAATTTACAAGAAAAAAACAAACCCCATCAAAAAGTGGGCAAAGGATATAAACAGACACTTCTCAAAAGAAGACATTTATGCACCCAACAAACATGTGAAAAAATACTCATCATCACTGGCCATCAGAGAAATGCAAATCAAAACCACAATGAGATACCATCTCACACCAGATAGAATGGTGATCATTAAAAAGTCAGGAAACAAAAGATGCTGGAAAGGAGGTGGAGAAATAAGAACGCTTTTACACCATTGGTGGGAGCGTAAATTAGTTCAACCATTGTGGAAGACAGTGTGGCGATTCCTCAAGGATCTAGAACCAGAAATACCATTTGACCCAGCAATCCCATTACTGGGTGTATACCCAAAGGATTATAAATCATTCTACTATAAAGACACATGTACACATATGTTTATTTTGGCACTGTTCACAATAGCAAAGACTAGGAACCAACCCAAACGCCCATCAATGATAGACTGGATAAAGAAAATGTGGCATGTATACACCATGGAATCCCAGGCAGCCATAAAAAAGGATGAGTTCGTGTCCTTTGCAGGGACATGGATGAAGCCGGAAACCACCATTCTCAGCAAACTAACACAAGAACAAAACCAAACACCACACGTTCTCACTCATAAGTGGGAGTTGAACTGTGAGAACACATGGACACAGGGAGGGGAATATCACATACCAGGGCCTGTGGAGGGGTAGGGGACTAGGGGAGGGATAGCATTAGGAGAAATACCTAATGTAGATGACAGGTTGATGAGTGTAGCAAACCTCCATGACACATGTATACCTATGTAACAAACCTGCACGTTCTGCACATGTAACCCAGAACTTAAAGTATGATAAATAAATAAATTTTTAAAAAAGATCCCCAAAGTCTGATATTTTGTTTATTTTTAAAATTTACTTCTGCCTTAATTGGGTTTATGTCATAGCATAAACTTTGAATGTTTGCATTACCCAATTACTAAGATAGGTTTTTTAGCTTTCCACATCTTTAAATTTTACAGTCTATGAATATTTGAGAAGAATGTATTTAATTATTGTGCATTATAATTTATATGGTCATGAGATAAAATTTGTTAATCATATTTTTCAAACTTTACCTTGTTAAATGTATTTAGTTGATATTGCAAATATTTAGGGAGCTTTGCTACAAAAATCCTCTGATTATAAATTGTCAATAGTGCATTGTAATAGTGATAATGTTTTATTTACTTGGGGCAGTGATATTATTTATACACGGGTTTAGAATTTATTATATCTCACTGTGAATCATTCTTTTTTATATTATGTGCTAAATATCTTTGCATCAAAACTTTCATTTCTTTTAAAGTCTGATTTGTTACTAATGTGGTTCTGACTACTTTCTGTTGAGTACTATTTGCCTGGTATATCTTCTTTTGTTATTTTATTTTCAAGCTGAAGTTCCTTTGTATTTTCAAAAGTATATAGCTTGGCTGGGCGCGGTGGCTCACACCTGTAATCCTAGCACTTTGGGAGGCAGGGACGGGTGGATCACCTGAGGTAATGAGTTCAAGACCAGCCTGGCCAACAAGACAAAATCCTGTGTCTACAGAAAATATAAAAATTAGCTGGGTGTGGTGACAGGCACCTGTGATCCCAGCTACTCAGGAAGCTGAGGCAGGAAAATCACTTGAACCTGGGAGGGCGGAAGTTGCAAGGAGCTGAGATGGCGCCACTGCACTCCAGCATGGGTGACAGAGTGAGACTCCATCTCAAAAAAGTCAAAAAATATATGGCTTGATTTTTAAAAAACCCACTCAGAAAATTATTGTCATTTAATAGGTTAGTTTGGTCTATTTATTTTTATTTTATTATGAATATATTTAGATTTATTTCTACTATCTTAATTTATTTATCCTGCTTTTTCTATTCTTGCTTTCCTCCCTTTCAAACTCCAATTGATTATGAAACTATCTTTTGCTTTTTACTGGCATGTGAATACTGTACTATTACAGTTTACCTTTTTATTATTAACATTGCATTGGGAATTGATGTTTTAAATTATATATGTCTTAATACTTACAAAAGTAATCAGTGTTTCTCCACTGGTCTTGGGCATATTAGTACCTTAAATGCTTTTGTCTCAAATAAAATAATTCTATTTTAATCATATTGTATTTTCAAGCATTTTTTTCATATTTTTTCAACTTAGCTGAAATATATGCTCGTGCTTTGACCTAGAAAAATACATTTTCTTTGGATTTTGTTGCATTTTTTAATATTAAGAATTCTAAAAATCAGGGATTCTTTTTGAAAGAAATCTACTTTTCAACATAGTGATTACAATAAATAAAGGCAAGAATATGCATTTTTATCATCTTTTCAGTCATCAGTCAACACATTCTTGAAAGACAGCTGCTCAAAGACTCATTTAATGTGATCCTGCTAGGCATGGACAGATCAGTTAAAGCCAGCCCATTTAATTTCAGTTATCTTCCACTATTATGTTTCTGTGACTATCTGCAGAACTGACATGTGAAGATAAATGCAATGAAACCTGTTGAAATCAAGATTAGTATTAGTTGTTAAAATTTGAAGAATGAATAAATGTAACTTTTTATTCTCCAAAGCAACATTTGTCTAACTAAAAAGAAAAGCACACTATAAAAAATATTTCTTAAAGATAAATTGTGTGTAACTCACAGATCAATCTAAGACCTGGAAAACTATAAAATCAACCAGAGTCATCTCTGCCACTTCTCCAAGTGACATGAAGCACATCAATTCTGCTAAGACTGCACTGTGACACTGTTCCCTCCTCATTTATTCTGGATGGACTAATTTCTGTTCAAATATCTTCGAAAACCTTACTCATTCCACCAGAGTTTGATTTCTGCCACTTTGCCAAAGCAATGGCAAAGAAGTGTTACTATTCTCACAAAACACTGGGTATTAGGGCCTTAATGTTCATGAGTCCTGAAGTATGCATCACAACTTGAATATAATAGTCATTGGATAAATTAGTTGTTATAAACTGAATTACATTATTGGTTTGAAAAATTTTAAGTAGATTTCAACAGTGTGATATATACATGGTAGCATGTTCAGAGAATAACATTTTTCAATATGACAATATTTTAATTAAAATAAATCATGAAGGTCATTAATTAGTCTTCATTCTTATAATGGTTTATATGAAGTCCATTGTGCCATAGAACTGTAGTTCTCTCCTTCTTATTGCCCACAGTGTGGTGAGTGGGAAGCTGTTGGGGTTGGGAGTGCTGGCATGCTTCAACCAATTCATGTTACAGCTCTTTCAATCCGGCCATCCTGCTCTGTCCCCCAGCTCGTGGACCGCCCTGGCCCCACTGCTGCTTCCTGTCATGTGGAACAGCTGCCTGGTGCCAGCAAAGGGTAGGAGGGCTATAGTGTTCCAACAGCTCTGGCTCAAGGAACCCCAAGATCTGGGCACCCAGAAGGGTCACCACTCTTCACTCCCACAGTCTTGGAGCATGTCACTGCCCACAGCTAAGCAAGCCAGCCAGGAACCACTTCCTGTTACAGCTCCTTTCACTCCAGCTGTTCAGTGGGTACTGAGTTCTTGTCCTACGTCCAGGAAGAATGAGGTTACTCAGACAACTGGAGGGTAATCAAGGCAGTGATGAGCTTTAGTGAGAGACAGAACAGTTCTCAGGAGACCTGAAGTCAGTAGCTTCTTTCTGCAGACAGGTTGTCCCAGCAAGCGTGTGATTCTGGCTGATTCTGGGGTTTTTATGTGGTCAGAATGGAGGAAATGCATGCTGACTGGTCCATGGGCAACCATGGGCAGGCCTGGAAACAGCAGCATCCAATTGACCAAAAGGTATTAATGAAGTTCACACTCCCAGTTGTGGACTCCATGCAGAACTGGCAGCCCAGCCCCCAGGCTTCAGGCCTTCTCTGGCTTGAAGGTGGGGTTTAACTGGGGATTGCCCCTTCCCACCTAAGAACCTGTCTTCTTCTGGCCACCATCAAATGCCATCCACAGTGCCCAGGCTGTCTGCACCAAGGAATGTCTACAGCAGGCCCATGCTGAGCCACCCTCAGCCTGTGCCCCACCACACCCACTACCTCCCCTCTGCACTTTTTGGCACCCAAAATCTGGAAAGGACTTGAGGCAGCAGTGGGGGCTGATGTGTCGGCACCGTCTCAAGTGCACACACACCTGGCCAGGTTGTGACAGTACATGGGCTTAGTTACAACTCCCCAGCTGCCAGAAGCAATAAAAGGCCAGGGAGTGTGAGCAGGTACTTCTGCACCTGCAAGGGCAGGGGGCTTGCTGAGCCCCTGAGAGCACAGGGATTCCTGGGTCTGGAGTTGTGGCTGGGTGGGCTGTAGCTGCACGCTGGAGCTTAGGTTCCTGCCCTGACAACTCAGTAGGGCACAGAGCTCCCACTGAGATCACTGTTCCCGGCTCCCACCAGCTCCACAGAGCACTCACCTCTGGACACAACTCCCTCTGCTGCAGCTGGCATCCCCACAGCGGTCACTTCAGGTGATCCACTGCCACCATCACAAATTAAACAGGTTTGGGGTGCAGTCACAAAAGGCAAAACAGAAAAGGCAATTGAAGTTTGCCTGAGGTAATATGGCAGCCTGGAGAGCTCTACTCAACCCAGGACCATGCTGTCGGGGTGCTCTGTAGCCTATTCATGGAGGGTCAGCAAATTTCTCCAGACTCCTTTTCCATCCCCATTCTCTGCTCTGGGATCAGCCCTGATGTCATATATCTGAATTTCCTTTTAGCTCCCAATCTTATTTCACCCCATTTCATCTCCATATTCTGCATTCCAATAGTCTATCCTGCCCATGACAGCACCATGAACTGAGAAAATAAGCACAGCTTTATCATCTACAGTCTGGCTTGTCTGGGATGAATGTCCAGACAAGGAATTAGAGAACACTTTAGCTGGCCCACTACACCCAACCATTTTAAGCTACAATCTGTGTCTCCATAATAGTGTGTAGAAAATATTGCAAGCCACAAACTATGTGTTTTTCAGAGTAGGTAATACGTAATACACAAAGTGAAAATGTGAATATATCTTCCCATTTCAACACGTTCAGCAGATCCTGTAGATACTTTGGGATGATGAGTAGCATAATTACCAATTTAAAACACATTGTCAGTAGTTACTCTTGTTAAATCAAACATTGCACTGGGCCAGATTAAACAAAGAAGACTTTAAGGCTATTGCAAGAGAGAAGACTGACCAAAACAAAGCCTGAATTCTACTCAGCCAACACAAATGGTGGGAGTGTATTTATATTCTAGGGGAAGAGAGAGATCATTGTCATCTGTGTTGCTAATTGGCTTTACCTAAAGAAAACATAAACTTTCTCATCATTATGACCTGAGATCATTTTCCATCTTGGAGCAAGATGTGTACTGGAGTCAGTCACCATAGAGACTGGAAGATAGGGAACGATCATAAGGATTATATTTCAAAGAGATGGCCCCCAGGTGCTTGAGAAAGACATTTCTGGGTTGTCAAACTGACCAGAGGCTTTTAAAATGATTTACATCAAAGGGGCAGAGAAATAATTTGCAATTACAAGTTTTCTGAAGAAATGTTCTAAGAAAAGAGAAGTCAAGAAACTAGAGTCAGAAAGAAGTTTGTATGAAGTTTAGCCACGCTGAGAGAAAAGCTGTCTTAACCAGTCTCAATTGCTGGTACTTTAGTTCTCTGGGAAGCTCTTTAATTTCCAGAACTCGTTGATTTTCATACTCAAAACATTCTCCACTTGCAGAGACCAGCTTGGTCGTGGAGACCCTCACCCAGCAGCGCTAGAGGAATTAAACACACACACATATATACACAGAAATATAAGGGTCTCACAGCCTTCAGAGCTGAGAGTCTCAAACAGAGATATACCCACATATGTACTGATAGCAAGCCAGTCATAAGATTTACTAAAAGTACTCCTTATGGGAAGGAAATAAAGGAATGGGCCGAAATAAAGGAATGGGCTCTGGCTACTTATCTGCAGCATAAACATGTCCTTAAGCCACAGATCGCGCATGCTATCATTTGTGGTTTAAGAACGCCTTAAGTGGTTTTCTGCCCTGGGTGGGCCAGGTGTTCCTTGCCCTCATTCCAGTAAACCCACAGCCTTCCAGCGTGGGTGTCAAGGCCATCATGAACATGTCACAGTGCTGCAGAGATTTTGTTTATGGCCAGTTTTGGGGCCAGTTTATGGCCAGATTTTGAGGGCCTGTTCCCAACATCCAATGGCTTCGAAGTTCACATCAAATTATTTCCAGAGCATTTTTATGACACTTAGGATATAACTCACTTTTCCAGCCACACTGGCCACCTCTGATTTTCCTTCGACATGCCATGCACTGGCTCAAGCAGTTGCTTTCCATCTGCCTAGGAATGTTCTTCCTCCAGAAAGCCCCCAAGCTCATATTCTTACTTTATTTGGCTTCTCTTCCTGAAAAAGGTCTTCCCTGGCTTACTTTTTATGTTAGAATGCATCCTTCAATGTCTATTCCCTTATATTGTTTATTTTCTTGCTCCTCCACTAGAAGGCAAATTTCATTAGGGCAGTGACATACTTTTGTCACTGTATCTCCAGCATCTAGAACAATGTCTAGAAAATAATCTAAATCCCCCAAAATATTTCTCTTACAAATAAATGGGAGAGTGAAACCTGAGGGTAGTAAAGGGAATAATAGGATCAAGGATAACAACAAGCATTTGGCTGAAATAACTGAATATTGGTGATACTTTTTATTGAACTGGGATAGAGACGTTACTAAGAGTGATAGCATGGAAAAGAGTCAGGGAGGCAATTAGCTAGGTGGATGATATGTTGAGTTTGACCTTCAAGAGGTAAAGCTAGTTGGAATTCTCTTTCAGTGGTTAATATGAGTCTGAGGCTTAGAGACAGATGGTGCTGGAGATAAAGATTTCATACCATTTTCCCTCTAGGGACTGTGGGGAAAAAGGAAAAAAAAATTAAAAAAAAAATACTTAAAAATGTTAAAAAGATTTCATACTCATGATCATCGGGTTGTGGTTGATTAATTTATATTTTAGTGAGGGAAGAAAAATTAAGAAACGTGTAATGTAATGTCAAGTATTAACAATTAGGCTCATTGTTTTTTAAAGGAAATGCTGTAAGGGAGTAGAAATTCAAGGTGGTATACTAATATAAAAAGCATGTCAGGGCTGGATGTGGTGGCTCCTACCTGTAATCCCAGCACTTTGGGAGGCTGAGGCTGGTGGATCACTTGAGGTCAAGAGTTTGAGACCAGCCTGGCCAACAATGGTGAAACCCAGTCCGTATTAACAATACAAAAATTAGCCAAGCGTGCTAGCGCATGCCTGTAATCCCAGCTACTTCAGGAGGCTGAGGCAGGAGAATTGCTTGAACCCAGGAGAAGGAGGTTGCAGTGAGTCAAGATCTTGTCATTGTGCTTCAGCCTTGGTGAAAGAATGAGACTCCATCTCAGAAAAATAAAAAATAAAAAATAAAGCAAGTGAGGGAAGACCTCTTTAAGGAAGCAATACCAAATAAAGTAAGAGTGTGAGCTCTGGGAATTTCTGAGGGAAGAACATTCCAGGAAGAGGGAATAACAAGCGCCAAAGCTGTGTTTGGCATTTCAGAGGAAGATCAGAGATGGCTGGGGTGAATAGGGATGAAATAACTCTAATTTTACAACATGTACAATTAGAGACACACAGATTGATTTATAGAACTTCAGGAAACACTGACATGGAAGGACTAGGCAGAGAAAAAGAATCAATGCACAGATTTTATAAGACTCCAGTCTCAACTGCAGAACATAAGGAACAGATAGATTCACCAAGGCAGATATCTAGAGAGTTACTTAGCTAGAAAATAAATGATATAGATAGCTCAGTTTAATACCTAATATTATACCGGATTTTCTTCCTGTGAAAACTACACTGATATATCTTATTTCACTTAAACTGGTGACACTAAAAATAACGGGAAAAAGCAGCACCAACTACCTAGCATGATTCTAAATAAGAAATTCTCTTAAATGTAAAATTCTAGAGCATAAGAAATTGATAAATACGCTTAAATTTAGTATAAAGTATATCTGAGATAAGATAAATATGTTAATTTAAAAATATTCAAGGACACACAAGTAATACAATTTTAAGTCCATAGACCCATTGAACATAATCCCATAATCCCAATGAATGTTAGAAAAAAATAGCCCTACTTTTTATTTTGGACTGAACTTTTCAGATGAAAGTACATGAAACCAAACAAATTACTTAATTGGAATATATGTACACACACACACACACACACACACACACACACACACACACATAAATTTTACCTGTGTGCCTAAGACTGAGAGTAGGAACATTCCTCAACTATGCGGAGAGAGTAACAAAAAAAAGACCAGATTTTTTTTAGCTCAGACCACAGCATATTTTACAATTGCAATCAGCAACCAGGTTTGTATTGCGAATTTGTTGGCCTGGCTTGGTCCACATTAAAGCAGTTTTTCCCCAAATGAGAATCTATTCCCATGAGATTCCCTTCAAACTAAAACGTGTTTATGACTAAATATGTTTTGAGAACACTTCAGACTATTTCTCTTTTATGTATTTACCACGCACTTTTATTTACTAAGGACTCTGCAAAGTCATATGGTAAAGAAACCTTTTAAACTTTATGTTAATGTTTCCAATTTTTTCCCCACCTCCCTCCAATATTTTAAAAGACAATGTTTCTTTATTTTACATGTACCATTAATTACGTTGAAGCCCATGTTAACAGCAGAGTTAACTACTGCTCTGTGGAACAGATTCTGAGGGCAGATTCCCAGAAAGGAGAATTTTAATTTTGCCTGAATCTTGTCTAAGGGAAGGATATGTTTCAAAACAACCATATCACCTCATCATAAGGATTAGTCGTGACATTTAAAAAAAAATTCTATTCCACATTTATAACTTTTAATATCCTAAATGTTACTATAAATAATAATAATAATAATAGCACTGTTATGTAAAATAGCACTTTTTTTTTTTTTAAGAAAAAGCAAGGTTTATTTTAGACTCTATTGATCCCAAATTGGAAAATGAGGTCTCTAATTAAAGTTTCATAGGACGACATGCCCAGAAGCATTTTAATCAGCAATTTAATGACTAGGAAATTGGAAGAACACAGATCTATTTCCACCTCCACAACTTACATGCTATGATATTAGATCTAACCCTCTACATCTATAGCTCTCATGCCAAGACAATATTTCTCATCAGTCAAGTGACAATGATAACAATGTTCATTCTTTCCAGTGAGCACTGAAGTTTAAGAATAAGAGATAGCAGTGAACAAAAATTGTTTTAATCAGCATAGCATTTTGTAATAGCTAATCTTATTTGTTCATGTCCTGTGAAAATTGCTGTTTCTGATTAACTCCTAGTAATAGACTAGGGATATGAATCTGCAGTTATTTGACATTTATGTTTGCTCCTTTTCTGTAGGGAGATCCCCTGAAACTATTGCTATGGAATAAAAGATGAAATGCTTCTGATTATTGTAAATACAAAATTGCATGTAGGACTGTGTAAAGACAATGCCAGGTTGGACTGCCAGAATGAGCCAACAGCGCATGATGTGCTTCCCCCTGCAGAGAGCCTGTGAATGGACTTGTAGTCAGGGAGGTTTCACATCACCAAGATTCCTATCCCAGAAAAGCAGATGTTCATAGCTCTGGGAATGGAATGCGACCCTCGTGGAGAACATATAAACGGGCGCATGGGGGGTGTCTGTCCATATGGATAAGCTAGGGCTATAAACACCCTCATTTGCCGCGGCTCTTCTAGGCCCCTTTAGGGTTCATACTCCCTTCTGAGAATTTCTTTTTTTTTTTTTTTTTTTTTTTTTTGAGATGGAGTCTAGCTCTGTTGCCCAGGCTGGAGTGCAGTGGCCGGATCTCAGCTCACTGCAAGCTCTGCCTCCCGGGTTTACGCCATTCTCCTGCCTCAGCCTCCCGAGTAGCTGGGAGTACAGGTGCCCACCACCTCGCCCGGCTAATTTTTTTTGTATTTTAGTAGAGACGGGGTTTCACCATGTTAGCCAGGATGGTCTCGATCTCCTGAACTCGTGATCCGCCCGTCTCGGCCTCCCAAAGTGCTGGGATTACAGGCTTGAGCCACCGCGCCCGGCCAAAATGCTATTTTTTTTTTTTTTTTTTTTTTTTTTTTGAGACGGAGTCTCGCTCTGCCGCCCAGGCTGGAGTGCAGTGGCCGGATCTCAGCTCACTGCAGGCTCCGCCTCCCGGGTTCACGCAATTCTCCTGCCTCAGCCTCCCCAGTAGCTGGGACTACAGGCGCCCGCCACCTCGCCCGGCTAGTTTTTTTTGTATTTTTTTTAGTAGAGACGGGGTTTCACCGTGTCAGCCAGGATGGTCTCGATCTCCTGACCTCGTGATCCGCCCGCCTCGGCCTCCCAAAGTGCTGGGATTACAGGCTTGAGCCACCGCGCCCTTCTGGACTAACCGGTTGTCTAACTTCACGTCCTGTTTCTATGAGTTGTTTGTAACCAGCTTTTGCTGCAACTGTTACTGCTGATTAATATCTTGCTAGTCATAGGTTATGGAAAGACTGTGTTCCTGTTTTAAAGCTCTGTTAGAAATTAAACTTCACGTCCTGTTTCTATGAATTGTTTGTAACCAGCTTTTGCCGCAACTGTTACTGCTGTTCCTGTTTTAAGGCTCTATTAGAAATGACTGATGCACACACTATATTGTAAATTCTTATCTCTGTATACTGTACTTCTGCATACGGATGTTATGTTAAAGAATTACTTCATCCCCATGTGACCATCTCACCTCATAATGAAATGACCCTAAATCCCTCACTAACCTACCCCGCCCTCACTAAACTTAATAATAAATGCTGGCATATCCAGTGCATTGTTGGCACCATGGGAGCAGAAGGCAGTGACTCCCCAGGACATAGCTTTCACTATCTTGTGTGTGTCTATTATTTCTCGACCTGCCTATCCGCCTGGGAGCAAAGAGAGAGCCCCATTGCATTGCGGGCTGCTGGCCAGTTCCCACAATACTTTTCTTGAAAAAACATATAGAGAAATCTTGCTGTGATTTGTTTCTCTCCATGTCTCATATTCATCTACTAAATATTTCATTTTCCTTGAGGGCTTTCTGCCCCCCAAAAAGTCCATTTCTTTTAAACATAAATTGGACAATTTCCTGAATCCTGGATTTGAAGATTCACAGCAACATTTTATTTTATTTTTTTTGAGACAGAGTCTCACTGTCTCCCAGGGTGAAGTGCAGTGGCACGATCTCTGCTCACTGCAAGCTCCGCCTCCCGGGTTCACACCATTCTCCTGCCTCAGCCTCCCCAGTAGCTGGTACTACAGGAGCCTGCCACCACATCCAGAAAATTTTTTTTGTATTTTTAGTAGAGATGTGCTTTCACCGTGTTAGCCAGGATGGTCTTGATCTCCTGACCTCGTGATTTGCCTGCCTTAGCCTCCCAAAGTGCTGGGATTATAGGCGTGAGCCACTACACCTGACCCACAGCAACATTTTTTAAAACACTTCCCATTGAGAGGAAATTTGAGTCAGTAAGTGAGGAATGAATGAGCCCTCATGAATACTGACTAAACTCAAATACTGAGGAGTTCATGGGTATAGAAACATCTTATTCTTCCTGGTAGGCTTTCAAGATCTCTACATCTTTCCTTCAGACTCTAGGGTCACATGTTCAGCTGATAACTGGTACTTCCATTGCAATGTCTAGTAGCCATTGATTAAGTCTAAAACTGAACCTCTGAGCTTTAAGATCTATGGCACGTATAACCTTACTTGTGTTACTAAATGACACATTCCTGCCATTTGCTCAGGATGAAAACTCTGAAGTTCTCCTGGATTCCACATTTATTCATGTAGGCAATCCTCTTGGCTCTATCTTCAGAGTACAGCCACTTCTCCCCATTTTCCCTGCTGGTCCAAGCCATGGTCATCGCTGGCTGGGATTACAACAAAAGTTTTGTCTCCTAACCCATCTCCCTGATTCCTCCCTAGCCCTCCTTCAGAATACCCTCAACAGAGGAGTGAGGATGACCTCCGACATCATATATTTTCACTTCTCTACTCAAAACCACCCAGTGTTTCCTGGCTATCACTCAGGCATGCTTCTCTGTCAGGACCCTTGCACTTGCTATGTCTTCTTATTGGAGTTCTGCTCCCAGGCATTGGCAGCTTCCTCCCTCATCTCTTTCAGGCATTTACTCAGATGCCACAATTTCATTGTGGCCCTCCTGACACTGAATCAGTCCTTGAAGTGGCAAGGCATGTATCAGTAGCCTTTGTTAAAAATCCCTGGCATTACTTTATACTTTCCAGGTTCTCAATCCATTGATCATTGGAAGAGGCACTATAAATGCTTCCATATAAAGTGACATTTTTACAGATCTTCAAATGAGTAGCAACATAAGAACCACATTGTTTAATGTCAGAATGAATGTTTCCTCCAATTAAAGCTCTGGTTGTGGGGGGAACTCTTTATAGCTAAAAAGCCTTTATTACTTGGGGTAAAAAAAATCCATCAGGAGTAAAAATGCCTTTTTAAAAAATTTGTTTGACCCTATAAGCTCAATAATCCTTTCAAATAGTGATTATTTAAGCCGAATATCAGTATTTTGTTTATATATGCTATTAGATGTCACTAAAATTTAAGAAATGGATATTATTTCCTCATATAATTTTTCAAACTTTAATTTAAATATTAATAGTACATATCCATGGCCATCAGTATAGAAAGTAACGCATCCTCAACAACCATCTCCAAAGGAGCTAATGAATTTGTTGTAAAATTAAGTGTAGAAATGATCTGCTTCTCTCTATGGCAGCAGCCAAAACCAATCCACAGATACCTTAAAATAGAAACAAGGTAAAATTGAAAAAATAAATAAATAAATAAAAATAAAAATAAGAACATGAGCTGGAAATCGATTGGTACAGAACATTAGATTCTTTTTCTTCTTTTTCTTTAAATCTTTTTCCACAGAAATACTGGTAAAACATGAACATTATATTCTTAACAAAAGAAAATTGAGTGGTTGATAAGAACAGGGTAAATATGAAGATAAGAAAATAAAGTTAATATATTTCTACAAACACTGTTTGGCAAGATTTCATTGGACAGAAAAGATAAAATGAGAAGGCCAAGCTGCACAGGTTGACATAAAGTTAACCAAAAAAAGTAATGCAAGTTTGAGTTTACCGCAAACTGAAACAAAATTATCTCTATGTATTCATGATACAGGACACTGAACAGCTACAAAACTAAAAGATAATCAGCATTCAGGAGGAATCAGTAGCCCTGAAACAGTATTTGATGCAGTGCTGTAAGATGGCACTTGCAATGGCCCCCACTCTTTCTCTAAATACTGTTTTTCATGGATTCTAAAACCATGAATTTTAAAAAAATTATCCTTAGTATAATTTCACTGATAATCACTAAACAGGTTTTTGCAGTCCTCCTTTTTTTTTCTTTTCTTTTTGGAGACAGAGTCTTGCTCTGTCGCCCAGACTAGAGTGCAGTTGCATGATCTCGGCTCACTGCAACCTCCACCTCCCGGGTTCAAGAGATTCTCTTGTCTCAGCCTCCTGAGTAGCTGGGATTACAGGTACCCGCCACCACACCCAGCTAATTTTTGTATTTTTAGTAGAGATGAGGTTTCACCATGTTGGCCAGGCTTGTCTCGAACTCCCGACCTCATGATCCACCCACCTCGGCCTCCCAAAGTGCTGGGATTACAGGCTTGAGCCGTCACGCCCTACCTTTTTTTTTTTTTAAATAGCTAATACATTTAGCAACTCATCCCCATTTTGTTCCTGCCATTTGGACTAGCAGAAGTGTCGCCTCTGGCATTTTGCAATACAAACATTTTTTAATTTGTTTATAAGCACAAGAATTTTAAATAGACTTATGCAAGTTTTAATATAAATTATTCAGGTAAAGAACTCCCTTAGATTAATTTAATTCTTTGTTCAAGAAGCCAAAGAGAACAGAGGAACTGAATGATAGATATTGGATGGGTTACCCTGATCATTCCAAGTTCCCTTCTCCCCTACACTCCTCTACTACCCACACCAGAAAACCATAATACTCACTTGTCTGGATAGTTTTACTTCTAGGACATGTAATCCACTTCTGGGCAATGAAATAGAAAAGAAAGACACGTGGGCGGGGTTCCAGAACAGATCTTTTCAAGGGCTGGATTTAGCTAGAATGTTGCATTTTGTAGTGTCATTTGTGACTTTTACATTCTCTTGTTTTTTCCTGCCTTGTACATGGACAAGATTGCTGGAGAAACAGCAGCCATCTTTCCACCCTGAGGAGAAAATAAATAAAACTATAGAATATCTTTGAGCTGGAAGATAAAAAGAGTCTGGGTCCTTTCATTGTTGTCATGCTACCCCCAGACTAGCTAAACCTAGACTTTTGTTACATAAAATAAATAAACATTTTAATCTTTTCAGATGATTTTAAGCAGATTTTAAATCATTTCCTATAGAAATATTTTCTGATTGGTAGCTTACAACTGTTCTCATTTTCACTTGAATTTTATAAAATTATATTCTCCTTGATAAAGTTGTTTCTAAATATATCTTTACAATACAACATTTACTGATTTAATCAGAGTGATTTATTTAATGACATCTGATTTTACCAAATACAACTTGTCTCATTTCTAGTTTCTTTTTATGAGCAATTTCCCAAGTAGTTCAATTTTTTCAAGGTCAAATTTTGAATTGTGTAAAGTTTTAGGCATACTTGTTGTGTTTTTCCCTCATTTTGATCAAGTCTAAATTTTCATTGTTTACTATCATTGTTTTTAATCTTTGACAAAAAGGTTAGTTCATAATATAAACAAATTTATATTTTTTGTAGTTTTAGTCGTGTCAAAATAATTGAATATTGATAATTCTTATGGTCTTAGATATTTTAAATAATACTCATAGGGCACTTCAGAATTCAGTTACAATCCAAACATGAAAACTAGATGTAATTATTTTCTTTCACCCCATATTTCATCAATTGCTGGTAATTTCACTTGCAGTAACAACTACATAAATAATATCAATAAAAGAACACACCTCATTTTACTAATGAATATACTTTTTAAATAGAACTTATAGGAGCAAACAATTCCTTTATGTTTTTTTGTTTTTTTTTTTTTTGTAAAATTGACAATACTGAATTTAGTCATGGGAGAGAAAGTAAAGTAGGAAATGCTTTATTACAATAAAAAAGTCATAAAACAACAAAAAATGAAACACAAGTAAATGTATCATGTTAAAAATACTTTCCTAAAACATGTTTTCTTAATTTCAAAATTCAGTAATCATAAATTGAAAGTATTAGCATATACTATCTTTCCATTGTTTTTGGTAAAAACAATGTAAATGTTGAATCAGGTCTTTTGCTTTTAGATTATATTCTGTAAGAATGCACAGACCACAGTTACGTGAAAAAATGGATGAATCTCACACACATACTGAGCAAAAAAAAAAAAGTCAGACATGATAGAGTGTCTATATTAGAATTCAGTTGCTATCAAGTTCTGTAACCAGCAAAGCTGGTCCATGGCAACAGAAGTCAAGACGGTAGTTGCCACTGGTGGTAAATATCAAATGGGAAAAAGCATAAAGAAGCCGTTTAGGTTGCTGAACTTGACCTACATTGTGATATGGGATTATTGATAAATGAGCAAACATAATAATT
Source organism: Macaca thibetana thibetana (assembly GCF_024542745.1). Classification (NCBI taxonomy): domain Eukaryota; kingdom Metazoa; phylum Chordata; class Mammalia; order Primates; family Cercopithecidae; genus Macaca; species Macaca thibetana. The sequence continues at coordinate 110,411,662 of NC_065581.1, read as the reverse complement.
CAGCAAACTCTACACTTATGATTAGAGTACTCGACTTTTTTTTTTCCGCAACAGGGCCTCACTCTGTCGCCCAGGCTGAAGTGCAGTGATACAAACATAGTGTGTCCGGAATTGGTGGGTTCTTGGTCTCACTGACTTCAAGAATGAAGCCGCGGACCCTCGCAGTAAGTGTTAAAGTTCTTAAAGATGGTAGTCCGGTGTCTGTTCCTTCAGATGTCCAGATGTGTCTGGAGCTGCTTCTTTCTGGTGGGTTCGTGGTCTCACTGACAGGAGTGAAGCTGCAGACCTTCGTGGTGAGTGTTACAGCTCTTAAAGGTGGTATGTCTGGAGTTGTTCGTTCCTCCTGGTGGGTGGGTTCGTGGTCTCACTGGCTTCAAGAATGAAGCTACAGATCTTCGTGGTGTTACAGCTCTTAGACGCAGCGTTGACCCAAAGACTGAGCAGCAGCAAGATTTATTGCAAAGACTGAAAGAACAACGCTTCCACCAGCGTGGAAGGGGACTGCAGCAAGTTGCCACTGCTGGCTCAGGCAGTTGGCTTTTATTCCCTTATCTGACCTCACCCACATCCTGCTGATTGGTCCATTTTACAGAGAGCTGACGGGTCCATTTTGACAGAGTGCTGATTGGTGCATTTACAATCTCCTAGCTATACATAAAAGTTCTCCAAGTCCCCACTAGGTTAGCTAGATACAGAGTACTGATTGGTGTATTTACAAACCCTGAGCTAGAAACAGAATGCTGATTGGTGCCTTTACAATCCTTTAGGTAGACACAGGGTGCTAGACAGAAAAGTTCTCTGAGTCCCCACTAGGTTAGCTAGATACAGAGTACTGATTGGTGTATTTACAAACACTGAGCTAGACACAGAGTGCTGATTGGTCTGTTTACAATCCTTTAGCTAGACATAAAAGTTCTCCAAGTCCCCACTAGACTCAGGAGCCCAGCTGGCTTCACCTAGTGGATCTTGCACAGGGGCCGAGGGAGGGTGGAGCTGCCTGCCAGTCCCCTGCCATGCACCCATATGCACCCATACTCCTCAGCCGCTAGGCAGTTGATGGGACTGAGCTCCCCAGAGCAGGGGGTGGTGCTCATCAGGGAGGCTTGGGTCTCGTGGGAGCCCACTGCAGGGGGAGCAGGGAGGCAGCTGAGGCCGGCGAGAACTGGAGCACAGCGCCCATGGGCTGGCACTGCTGGGGGACCTGGGGCACCCACCGCAGCTGCTGGCCGAGGTGCTAAGCCCCTCACTGCCCTGGGCTGGTGGCCCCGGCCAGCGCTCCAAGTATGGGGCCCGTGGAGCCCACGCCAGTGGGAACTCCCGCTGGCGTGTGAGTGCTGCACGCAGCCCCAGTTCCCACCCGGGCCTCTCCCTCCACACCTCCCTGCAAGCAGAGGGAGCCGGTTCTGGCCTCAGGCAGCCCAGAGAGGGGCTCCCACACTGCAGTGGAGGGCTGAAGGGCTCCTCAAGCACCGCCAGAGTGGACTCCGAGGCCAAGGAGGTGCTGAGAGTGAAGGCTGCTAGCACATTGTCACCTCTCAATAGCTCAAGGCAATCTCATACTAAAATGATCCTCCTGCCTCAGCCTCCAGAGTAGCTGGGACAATGGACTCCTTCCAACATGCACAGGTTTTTTTTTAATTTTTATTTTTTCAATTTTTTGTAGAGATGAGGTTTTGCTATGTTGCCTAGGCTGGTTTCAAACTCCTGGTCTTAACAGATCCTCTCACCTTGGTGCTGCAAAGAACTAGGATTACAGGCACGCACCACTATGCTCAGTTTACATTCTTGATTTTATGCAAGTTTTACTTCTATCTAAAAAAGAAAAGAAAAAAATTGGATCAATTTTGAAAAGTATTTTACTCATTTCCCTGTACTTCTGTTAGAATTTTGTCTAAACTTTTTATTTCAAAATTAAGAGTTTCTCATATTCACATCTATGTTTCAACAATTTCTAAAGACTCACATGGAGAATGAAAAGTTGCTAACATTGTGTAGCTAAACCAGATCAGGTGATAAAACTCCTTTTTAGAATTGGTATTCTATGTTCTATAATCCCTATGCTGTTTTTATTTGTTGTGCTTTGTTTTGTTTGAGATGGAGTCTTACTCTGTTGCCCAGGCTGAAGTGCAGTGGCATGATCTCAGCTCACTGCAACCTCCATCTCCTAGGTTCAAGAAATTCTCTTGCCTCAGCCTCCCAAGTATCTAGGATTACAGGCACCCACCACCATGCCCAGATAATTTTTGTATTTTTAGTAGAGATGGGGTTTCACCATGTTGGCCAGCCTGGTCTCGAACTCCTGACTTCAAGTGATCCACCCACCTTGGCCTCCCAGAGTGCTGTGATTACAGGCTTGAGCCACAGCACCCAGCTCCTATGCTTTTATAATGCCAAAAATGAGTTTGTCATCCAGAAGAAGTTGCATGTTAAAGGAGTCTGGAGTCATAAAGAATCAAGTCAAGATGGAAATATAATCAAATGCTATATCATTCTTTCAAAAGGCACTCAGAACAAATTTCAAGAGAAAGAACAGAGTTAAATGATACAGAGCTTAAGCATGTCAACAATAGGGAAAGACGTGTTAAAAGATAAACTGAGGTACCTTCAAATATTAAAGAGTTTATCTAAGCAGACAGCAATTCATGAATTGGGCAGCTCCGACCACAAGGGGGTCAGAGACTCCACCAAAGGGGCATGAGGGGAAGACTTTTAAGGTGAATATGGAAGCAAGGCAAAGAACATCTTCTATTGGCTAATACTGCAGTAAATTTATTTGCATCATATCAGTGGGAGAATCCTTTCTAAAAGTTCGTTGGTGGTTTCTGACTGCCAAAGAATATGACCTTCCAACTGAGTTGGGTTTGCTTTGCTTATGTAGAAACTCCAGGCACTGTAGTTTCCCCAGCCTAATGGCTTCCCAATTAATCTTTTAACAGAATCCTTACTTTCAGAGAGAAAAAAAAATTAGTTAAAATGTATGGAGCAGAAATCTTGAAAAACTGGGCAAACTCCATTGGCAAACCCATGCTTATGTGAAAGAAAAGTTCAAAGTAAACATTGAGAGAAGATATATTAATGGTTAATAATCTAACTTTTTTCTGTTAATATATTTTAATTTTGATATTTTATATTTTGAATACAAGCATTAGAAGAACAGTTGTTTCATTTCTCTCCAAAACACACATATTTTAAAGACAAAAAATGGAACACGATAATTTTTTTCCCGTTCTCTTTACATCTAGGTGGCACCTGTGAACTGACAAAATGTAGACTGAGTAGGTTTTTCCAGACCCCCATGTTTCAGGTTGGAGAAAGGCTACTTCCTTCATCGCCTCCATTTCCAAGACCGGAGCTTAAAGGTTAACGTAATGGAAGGGAAAGACAATGGAGCTCTAATAAGAAAACCTAGAATGATGACCATATTTCATCTTTTACTGTGTGAACTTGGTCAAGTCATGTAACTTCTCATTTATTTAAAATGTATAATGTGGAGTGAATAACAGGGAGATTGGGTACATTACATTACAATAATGGTCTTAACACTTTTCAAGCATTAGATTACTATGAAAATATAGAATATTACCAATGGGAGACAGGATTGTGGAAGGTAAAATATGGCTTACTTTCAAGACCAGTGAATATGGAGAGAAATGCATTATGTTGGTGCAAAAGTTTACTTTCAATGGCAAAAACCACAATAACTTTTGTACCAACCTAATATATGAGAATTTGAGGGAGAGACATAATCAAATAAAGGACTAAATAAGAACAAATAAGAATTATAGTTTATGGTATCATCTATGCTTCTCCCAGAGTTCTGTGCCCAGAATAACATCAACATCTGCACAACCTAAGTCATCAGCACTGTTTAACAATTGACACTAAAATAACAGATACATGAAATAAAAATGCATTTTGTATTTATGCTGTAATCTGGATTTTTGCACAGACAAAATAAATTACAAATGTACAGAATATTGTTTAAAATTTCTTCCAAACATCACTATTTCTACCAATCAAGTTAAAGTTTTAAAGAAATCTGTCATCTCTATCCAAATTTATGTTTTGTTAGAAGATAATAATATTACTTTTAAAATGTGTTTAATTTTTGTGATTTCTACATGTATAAAATACAATTTAAAACTTGTGCATCAAAGTTTCATTATGTTTACCTTGACTATATATTAATTATGTTGATTAATTCTACTTTATTAAAACACAAATTGATACCATTTTTGTGAGCCAACTGCTCACCATTTAGTAGGTAAATTATTTAGACAGAGACAGAAATTAGAGTTCCTTGAGAATTATTTCTGACAAATTGTTCACTGCTACTTAACATTTTTGTGTTCCAGGTGCTTCCGAGTTGATTTTTTATTAAAATGATATTTTTATAGAAACATGGAAAGTGATCAACTGATTTCTAATTCTCAAGTACTATCTTAATTATGATTTATGAAAAGATACTCATCCAGATTTTCTTTTTTTAGCATCAAGTTACCATTTACTGATCTATCATTAGTGTTTAAACATCGTGAGTACCTTTGAAATCTTATTTCATTTTCCAAATACCCTGGCAAGTATGTAGCTAGAATTTCTAAGAAAAAACTTCAGCATTGACTAAGAATTTGTATTCTAGCTGACATTTATTTTGCTCATAATTTTCTTTTCATCATATTTTACTGCTTGGATTAAAGAAACATGAATATTTATACTCCATATGCCAAGCAAAATGCAAAGGTCAGCTATCTAGGGAAAACTTTGTCAACTGGTTCAAATAATGAATTCATGGATCAAACCAATTCTATCCACAATATAGCCAAAACACACATTCCATAATGATATTATTATTATACGTACATTTCTTGTTTATTTTAATGTAGGTTCTTGGCAAAATAAAGTGTAAGTAACCCTGTATCGTTCCTGCCCAATATTTTGTTGTTGATATTTTTTTCCTGATCCTTTAAGTGCTTTGCAAATGCTAACTTAAGCCTAAGTTTGTGTTTAAGTCCATGTCTTTTCTCCACTGATATGTACAAAGGAAACAGTAGTTCTAACTGTGCAAGTAAAGGCTTTGATGCACTTCAAGGCGTATCAAAGAGTCTCTGAACAGGGAAGATAGTTTGGGAGAGACAGCCCTTTCTGACCCTTTTGCAACCACCCAACAAACACAGTGTGTGCTGACACGGAAGGGTGATCATCTGTCACCTTTTTAGTCTAAGATCTTTACGGAATTTCACCGACTGATTGCTGCCAGCAAGATACATCACTTTTATTTTCATGATTTGGTCCATGCCGTTTCTCTCCATTTAGAATGTTCAGTCTCTCTTTTCTAATTTGCTATAGGTAAAAGCATGCTGAATATCCTCTCCTTGTTCCTGGAACCTAGCTCATGCAGAGGGAACATTTATACCCTCTTTGAGTCTAGAAAAATGTTAAAAGTGGCATTTTCCTAGTGTGCTGGATTACTGCCCTTTAAAGATCAACGGCCATGAAAAATACTGTCTAATTTTGCTATCTATGACCATAAGTAGGCAAATTAAATAGAATCTGTCTCCACAGGGCACAAAAGACAAGGCCTCTCCCTATACTTTATACCATGTATAAGCTGTAAGGCGGTTGTTAATCTCTTTCAATCAGGTGTTAAACCAAGCGATTTACCAATATACTGGAAGCAGAATATGACACTTAAAACTTGATTCCCAATTTCTAATCCAACCTTCACCAGATACAGTCTTTGGGAGTTACCTGGAACTTTTCCAGTGATTAATAAAGTAGAACTTTATATCTCACTTTGCAATTTTTTTTTTTTTTTTGAGACAGAGTCTCATTCTGGTGCCAGGCTGGAGTTCAGTGGCCCAACCTCGGCTCACTGCAACCTCTGACTCCCTGGTTCAAGCGATTCTCCTGCTTCAGCCTCCTGAGTAGCTGGGATTACAGGAACCCACTACTATGCCCAGCTAATTTCTGCATTTTTAGTAGAGATGGAGTTTCACCATGTTGGCCAGGATGGTCTCGAACTCCTGACCCCATGATCCTCCCGCCTCGGCCTCTCAAAGTGCTGGGATTACAGGCGTGAGCCATCGTGCCTGGCCTTTTTTTTTTTTTTTTTTTGAAACAGAGTTTCACTCTTGCTGCCCAGACTGGAGTGTAATGGTGTGATCTCGGCTCACTGCAACCTCTGTCTCCTGGGTTCAAGCGATTCTCCTGCCTCAGCCTCCTGAGTAGCTGGGATCACAGGCATGCACCACCACACCCAGCTAACTTTTTATATTTTTGGTAGAGACAGGGGTTTCACCATGTTGGTCTTGAACTCCCGACTTCAGGTGATCTGCCCGCCTCTGCCTCCAAAAGTGCTGCGATTACAGGCGTGAGCCACCATGCACAGCCTGTTTTTCTTAAAAATAATATCCTTTCAGGGGAACTCCTGGAAGAGGAGGAATGAAGGAAGAGTGTGTGGTTTAGGCATTCTTGGGTGACCAGTGAAATATCAACAGTCTCAAAAAAAAATGCATTCAGTATTGCCCAAAATATGTTTTTGATTACATGTTAAACTTTATTTTTTCTTCCTCTTTTTACTATATAGTGATTTCAGTGAATCAATATTCCTTTGTATTTCTGACAGTGTCCATAATAGATATGTTTAAAACAAAGTCTTAATGATACAATTTGAATGAAGTACAAGGGTGTTTATGATGTCAGAGTTTACAGTTTTGGGGTTTTTGTTATTTCCTCAATTACTTACTTTATTTAATTTAAATAAATGTAAAATTTGAAACTGTTCTTTTGTTCTTCCTTATTCTGTTTTTTTACCTTAAACTTTTTTTCTTCGTTTTCAATTTATTTTCTATTTTAATAGGTTTTTGAGGGAATAGGTGGTGTTTCATTATATGAAAAAGTTCTTTAGGGGTGATTTCTGAGGTTTCGGTAATGTACACTGTATCCCACGTGTAGTCTTTTATCCTTCACTACGCTCCCACCCTTTCCCTGAGTCCCCAAAGTCCATTGTATCATTCTTATGCCTTTGCCTCCTCATAGCTTAGCTCCCAATTATGAGTGAGAACATAAGATGTTTGCTTTTCAATTTCTGAGTTACTTCACTTAGAATAATAGTCTCCAGTTCCATCCAGGTTGCTGCAAATGCCATTATTTCATTCTTTTTTATGGCTGAGTAGTATTCCATGGTATACATCTATATGTATGTATGTGTGTGTGTGTGTGTATATTATATATATATATGCATATCTATATAATATTTTCTTTACCCACTTGTTGATTGATGGGCATTTGGGCAGGTTCCATATTTTTGCAATTACAAATTACATGCATGTGCAAGTATCTTTTTTGTATAATGACTTCTTTTCCTTTGGGTAGATACCTAATAGTGGGATTGCTGCATCAAATGATAGATCTAATTTTAGTTCTTTAAGGAATTTCCACACTGTTTTTCATAGTGGTTATACTAGTTTACAGTCCCACCAAGGGTGGAAAAGTGTTCCCTTTTCACCATGTCCATGCCAACATATATTATTTTTGATTTTATGATTATGATTATGGCCGTTCTTGCAGGAATGCAGTGGTATTGCATGTGATTTGATTTGCATTTCCCTGATAATTAGTGATGTTGAGCATTTTACTATATACTTGTTAGCCATTTGTGTATCTTCCTTTGAGAATTTCGTATTCATGTCCTTAACCACCTACTTTTTGATGGAATTGTTTGTTTTCTTTTCTTGCTGATTTGTTTGAGTTCTTTGTAGATTCTAGATATTCGTCCTCTGTTGGATGTATAGATTGTGAAGATTTTCTCCCACTCTGTGGGTTGTGTATTAACTCTGCTGATTATTTCTTTTGTTGTGCAGAAGCCTTTCAGTTTAATTAAGTCCAATCTATTCATCTTTGTTTTGCTGCATTTGCTTTTGGGTTGTTGGTCATGAAGTCTTTGCCTAAGCCAATGTCTAGAAGGGTTTTTCTGATGTTATTTTCTAGAATTTTTGTAGTTTCAGGTCTTAGATTTAAGTTATTGATCCATCTTTAGTTGATTTTTGTATAAGGTTAGAGAGAAGCATCCAGTTTTATTCTTCTACATGTGGCTTGCCAATTATCCCAGCATCATTTGTTGAATAGGGTGTCCTTTCCCCACTTTATGTTTTTGTTTGCTTGGTTGAATACTATTTGGCTGTAAGTATTTGACTTTATTTCCAGGTTCTCTATTCTGTTCCATTGGTCTATGTGCCTATTTTTATACCAGCTCCATGCTGTTTTGGTGACTATGGCTTTATAGTATAGTTTAAAGCCAGGTAATGTGATGCCTCCAGATTTGTTCTTTTTGCTTAGCTTTGCTTTGGCTATCCAGCCTCTTTATTTGTTCCAAATGAATTTTAGGATTGCTTTTTCTAGTTCTGTGAAGAATGATGGTGGAATTTTGATGAGGATTCCATTGAATTTGTAGGTTATTTTTGGCAGTATGGTCATTTTTGCAATATTGATTATATTCATTCATGAGCATAGGATTTGTTTGTATTGTCTATAATTTCGTTCAGCAGTGTTTTGTAGTTTTCCTTGTAGAGGTCTTTCACCTCATTGGTTAAGTATATTCCTCTGTTTGTTTGTTTGTTTTTCAGCTATTGTGAAAGGGCTTGAATTCTTGATTTGATTCTCAGCTTGGTAGCGTTGGTGAATAGCAGAGCTACTATCTTTCATTTCTACTTTCTTTTTTCCTCCATATAAGACAATTTTTATTTCTTTTTTATTCATCATTAAGTACTCAGTTGTAAATAATGAGCTACACTTAAAATGTTATTTCTGATGGAATTAACTATGACAAAAGGCCAATTTAGATACTGGGGATTCAATCAGGAACAGATACTTGTTTCTCTACTTGATTGATAAATTCAAACTATAAGAAGCCACTGAAAATACTAATTCATTGTCTTCAGTTTTCTTAAAGCTCTGGTTAGGATAACTGATACATCAATAGAAGTTAGTCTATTTATAAATCATGAATTTGAGACATTAAAACATTGAATGGGTTCTGATATATATATATATGATATTTTGTTGAATATATGATCACAGCTGAAGTATACATATATATATATAATTTACCCATTGCTATCCTTTTTTTCCCTTAGAATGGTGTTTATATATGTGTGTGTATGTGTGTAGTTGGTATATGAGTGTGCAACTGTTCATGAGAACAAGTAAGACTGCAAGTGAAGAGTCATGAAAAATACTGAGTTTGCTATGAGCTCATCTTACAATTTAAGCAGTTGGAACATTTCCTACAAAACAGAAAATAAGTGTGAATGGAGACCAGTTTTTGTTTGTTAAGTACTATAATCATAGGTGTTTTTACTAAGGAAATTAATTTTGTTGGATCATTGAAACTTTTTCAAGCACAAAAATCTGTCCAGAAACTTCCAAGAGAGATGAAATTTCACCCACCCTCATCAGGTCATCAGAAAGCACATAGGCACATCCCACCAGCCAATGGAACCACAGGCCATTAGAGGGGTAGGATCTTAGAAATGGATTATCCTGGGGCTGCTATTTTATGAAAAAGGAATGCGAAGCAGATTAATACTAAAAATCTCAAATGTCAAGCCAGTAAGAATACATATTGCATTAAAGAAAATGCAATTTGTGTAGGGAATGCCTGAAGTCTAATGGAGACTACTGATGTGGAGCAAATTGAGTACAGTTCTGATATTACCTTCTTACAAACATATTGTCCTATCCCACAGCAACTCTCACCATGCATGGTTTAAAAGTGCAAAGTGAATGCCAAAGCCTGATATTTAGCTCTGTTTCTTTTCTCTTCCCTTTGAGAATGTAATTCCATTGCTTAGCCCTGAGTCTCTGAAGCAGTTTATTTCCCATCTGGCTTTTGCCAGCCAACACCACTAAGGCATCCCAGAAGACTTGCTTCCTAATGGTCATAGGCTGAGATGGCCAAATGCCTTCCAATATTTATCAGTCTCCTAGTAGGCGAGAAGAAAATGGGCTCTTGAGACTGTAGTCTAAAATTAATTAGAAATAGGAGGCAGGTTTGCAAGATAGATGACTGTAGCACTCCCAAAATAGGATAAGCCAAAAGAAAACAAAGATAATCAGTATTGTGGAACACTTATTATACGAGTCTTTCAACTCTTGACTTTACACCTGGCATGACAACTTTGATCCTGCCTTAACAAATGCTTTGTGTGCCAGAGATTCTAAACACCCATCCCTAATCTTCAGGCATCGTTCCCCTATTCTAGAATCATTTCTTGGATGTTCATGCCACTTCTTCAGTGAGTCTTCTGGGAGAAAACATTTCCTTTATTTTTCTTTAGAACTGCTGAAAACTTACCACCCACTCCTTCTTCTTTTGTAACCGAAGTGCTGGCTAAGTGATTGCAATTTCACTTGGGCATTAAAAAGTAGGAAAGTTGGATTTACAAATGTTGCCTTGAAAATGCAATGCGGTGTGTCAGTACCCTAGATGTTAATCTTAGAATGAGCCTCCAAGAATTTCTTATAAGTTTTATATGAAAAGAAATGAAATCAAAGATTTCACTAAAAATTAAAATTTTTCACTAAAAATTAAAAAATGAGTAATGGATCAAAACTAGCCTTTGAAGGTCTTCAGCAGGAAATAAATTTCAGTCACAAATATTTTTTCTCAACCAACAAGGATTAAAACTAAGTTTATGTCAACTTCTCCATCTTATCTCTTACCATTCTTAACAAAAAAGGAAAAAAAGTACTTCACATACCCTAGATGAATTTTTAATTCTGAAACAAATAAGGCTTGCATTTGCATAACTTTATGTCCTTTCTGAAAGCTGTTCCTTGGCCTGCAATGCCCTGCTCCATAATTTTAGTTCTATTAAATCTCACAGATTTTTCAAAGCCCAGCTCAGCTGTTCTCCATCTGTTTGATTCTTTATCTAATACCCTTTAAGAAGATAAAATCTTTATTTCCATAACACTTTGCAGAAATCAGTATCATAGCACATAAGATGTCGAGATATACAATTTGGTATTAATGCTGTATTCGTAACTTTTACGAGAGTTCATTGAAGACATGGATGATGTTTTACTGATTTTTACAGAATTTGGCAAGAGAAAAAAATGGAGGCCTTTAAATGAATGAAAAAAGAAAGGAAAAAAGGGAAAGGAAAATGTATGTGTTAGTTCCTGCATTGCCTTCACTTTTGTTTCCTCTTCTATGTGGAAGTTGTCCAAATGTGAAAGGAATAGAGAACAAGCATAAATCATTAGAAATGTAGAACACTTCAGCTAGCAGGTGACTTATTCAACCTCTTCAATTTACAGTTGAAAAAACAATCACAGAATAGATAAGTATAGATAAAAATCCTCATCATGGTCTATTCAGCGATATAATGGCTAGTTCTTTGGCCCATGTGATTCATTTGTACAAAAAATATTAAGTACGTAAACTGTGAAATACATTGATTCGTTATGACAGATATTAATATGAGTAAATTAAGCTCTTCCAATGAAGTTCTTCACAATCTGAGGGTGGGAGTTGGGTGAACAACCCCAGTGTCCCAGCACTTAGCACAGCACAGGCTGGAAAACTGAAGAATCTTCTTATGTAGAGGGAACATAATTGGTCAAACATATGTCTACAGTTACTTGGAAGGCTAGTAGACTTGACCTCTAAAAGTAGGTAAGTATGTGTTGGCTTCTCTTGGCTTCTTTTAACAAGGCATTACAAGAAATAAAGTAAGAAGTTACAGTTTTTTAAGCAAAGATGATTATAGAATGGAGAATATCCAGAGCATGAGTCTTGCAGGGTTGGCAAAGTTAACTTCACCTGGACTTCAAATTAGAAAAGACAAGACTCAAAAAGCCCCAAGACTTCTCAATCCAGGCAAGTGACAGCCATGCAGCAAAAAATCAGATTTACAGGCTTTCCCCCCTACTATCTCAAATGGCTTTAATATGGCCACCATTAAATTTAGAAGAAAAAATCAGTAGAAACTAGGAAACCAAGAACTACATCAGGCTTGGTCATTGCACCTAGAAAAGAACTCTGGAGATGTTTACTAGCATATAGGATTTCTGGAAACAATATGTAGGAAGCAATATTGGTTTCTGAGAGAATTGTATAATATTAGAAAGAACCCTTGACCTTGAACTGAAAATATTTTTCATTGTTCAGTCTTAAAACAACATTCAGTACTACCTAAACTATTAACCAGGAAAAAGACTGCAAAAACAGCAAAAGTCCCAATGGAACATATACTTTCAAGGTCCACTACAACTAGAGCCTTAAAAGATAATGTACAAGTTAACAAAACAAAACAAGAGAATAAATTTAGGTGTCACCGATAAGAATTTTCTTCTAACCAAATACAATAATCAGGATCTAATCAAGGAGCCAGGCAGCCACGGTAGGGCCTTCGCAAATTTTGCCCAGCAAGAACTCATAATTGTAACAGTACATGTCTGCTATGTATCTTTTATTCTTTCATTTTCTAATGGGAGTTCTTTTGTTGTTCCTGTTTCTGTGCCATCTTATACAGGGTGCGCACAGCAGGGTTACAGATGTTGTCATTTTATGTCCTGATACTAAGAATTTCGCATCAATCAAGGACCCGAGAAACTAAGCTAGAGGAGGCTTTGAATTGTCTCTCCTGGAGAGGGGATGAGCATGTTCTTGTCATGGAAGGAAGGTTGAGATATAAACATAGTGGCAGAAAGGTAAGCTCGGGCAGAAGCTACTAGCTGATTACCAAGCCTAGTCTCTGTTTTCCCTTGCACACAGCTAGAAAACACTTCCCAGCTTCCCTTACTGATATTTGTGGCCATGTGACTGATTTTCAATTAGTGAAATATTAATGGACATTATGTGTGGCTTTAGACGTTATACCAGGCTTGCCCATAATTGACCATGTACAACCCTCCATGTTCTTTCCCATTTCACCACTTGACACAAATTAAATATTGGGGAATACTCATTCTGAATTTTCTATGAGAGATAAATAAAATTCTTTTTGCTGGAGATATGATTATGCTTTTGTTTGTTACAACAGCTACACTTCTTCAAATACTATAATCCCAAAGAGAAAAAACAGAAATCTCTTTCTGGAGTTCCTGGAGCTGTCTTATCCCTTCTCTTTAAGAGACTTGGCTGTTAAGCAGTCTATATTTTTTATGAAGTGCTCAACTAAGCACAAAACATATTCTATTGATTGCAGTCCTAAGAATCTTAAGTGAAAAAGTCCAGATAAGGAAAGAACGAGCCTGACAAAGTTCACATAGAGAGGTGGGAAGTTTCAAAACTATTTAGCTGAATTTGATTACATGTGTGGTGTGAGAGAAGGAAGAGTTGAGGGTAACTACCAGGTTTCTAGCTTGAGTAACTGGGTGTTGACAACTTAGTGACAATAAGGGGCTTTTCAAATAGTGAGTTAAAAATGTCTTTGATGTGTCAACATGGAGATATTTAGAGGGAGTTGAAAAGAAGAATCATATGACAGTTAATTTTATGTGTCAACTGGATTGGGCTAAAGGATGCCCAGATATAGCTGGAAAAATATTATTTTTGGGCATTTCTGTGAAGATCTTTTCAAAAGAGATTAGTATTTGAATAAGTAGACTGAGTAAAGAAGACTCATCCTCACCAGTATGGGCAGGCATCATCCAGTCTGTTGCGGACCAAGATAAAACAGAAAGGCAGAGGGAGAGCAATTTTTTTTCTCTTTCCTGGCACCAGGACATTCGTCTTCTCTTACTCTTGGACATTGGAGCTCCTGATTCTTGTACCTTTGAAGTCCAGTACTTATACTATCAGCTCTCCTAGTCCTCGGGTCTTTAGACTGAATTACAATACCAGCATTCCTGGTTCTCCAGCTTGCAGACTACATATAAGACTTCTCAGTCTCCATAACTGTGCAAGTAAATTCCCATAATAAATTTTCTCTCATATATTTATATGTTTCCCATTGCTTCTGCCTCTCTAAAGACCGCTGAATAATACAAGTTTGTTGTCTAGGAGAAAAGACTGGGCTAAAGATGTCAGAGTCAAGAAAGCAAGAGTTAGTTAAACCAGTGAGTAGTCCCTCTCAGGATAAACTTGTAGAATTAGAAAAACAAGGGGCAAAAGTAGCTTTTTGGATTTACCTATATTTAAGGGTTGGAAAAAGCACCCACAAAAGAGAAGACAAACTTACCTTTAAAAAGGTAAATTAAATTGGTTTATGGTAAACATCAGGAAAGAAGATGTCATAATAAATTTAAAGGGAATAAAGGCAATGAAAATGGGAATATAAGAGAACGAAGGCAAAAGGGACCACAAGGCAGTCCCTTCCAAGGGGAAGATGATCAAACAGAAAAAGTAAGAGGGGCAACATGAGCAAAGAATTCACATGGAATGAGATGGAATTTTCTCAAAAAGAGAAAAGAAAACAACATGTAAGAATTTCACAGAATGGAGGTGTAAGTCAAGTGAATATCATGGATAGCAGGTGTGAATCATAGCCAATGGATAAACAGTAAAAAAATAAATAAATAAATAAAAATGTCCACTGCCTTCCAGGATTCCATATGGATATAATTCACTCATTTATTGATATAATATACCTTATACGTGATCAGCAATCTTTAAATGAAGTCGTTCTACTATTAATCAGTTTTCTGGAAATTCTTTAAATGTAGAAAACTATCTCTTTAAAAATTAACTACTATTTACTGTGTATTAACTCTGCTAAGCATGTTATTATCCATGTATCAGTTTCTATAATCCTCACAGTTTGAAGAGGTAGAGACTATTACTAATACCGATTTAGAAAATAGTGGTTCATGGACTGGGCTTAGGTCTGATTTACTGAAAATTTCACAAACTACTTTATGTTGTCCTTTTATGGCAGGTCTCAAAAAATGTTCTTCCATTCCCCCATAGTGTATTATTAATATCACTAACACATTGTGTCATTAGCCTTTGAAGTTAGAATGATTATTTAAGTGTGTGCTTGAATAAAACAATCAAAGATATTCAAAGATGAAATAATCAAAGATATAAACACAATTGCTCTGCTGAAATGGTTCTTTATTCATTGTTCTGAGCTTCTCATTAGCAGATTATTTCGTCCATTTACATTAGGTTCCTGATTTTGTAAACTTTCCAGATGCAAATGTGCAAATTTATATACATATTTCAAAAAATAAGCAAGATTGATCTAGTTACCCAGGAAATTTTGGATGAGTATACAATTATATAGTTAACAGAGACTGGATCCAAAGTCAATCCAAATAGCCCATACCACAAATATGCAGTAAAGCTTCACTAAAGATACTGTGTGCATCAAATTCACTGTTTGCTCTCATATGCATACTTAGTGTGTTCTAAGATCTATAATTATTTCTCAACAGCAAGAACAGCAAAAGCTGGTGTGTCATGGAATATTTATGGCTTATGAAGAAAATGTTCTTTCTTAACATTGACAAAAAGAGCAAATTTATAACTTCAGTTCACATAAATTCAATTTGTCTTTAGTCTTTTCAAACTATTGTCCCAGAAATTTCACACTCTGGAAATACTGACAAATTACTTTTTGTTAACATCTTTCTAATTATAAAATTAATAATCTTCTGATAGATGTGATTCTAAGAGAAATTACTGATATTTCATTTATTTATGCTTAATAAATTTGTGCTTTGTGCTGTTTAAGAGCCATGTGACCTCAAACATGGTACTGAAGTTTTATGCAATTTTTTCTACTAGCTAAACTGGGAACTTTTACTGGCTACAGAATAAGTAACTTTTATGGGCTAGAATAAGTAGTTATTCTATACTTAAAATATAGTTTTATAAAGCATGATACTTAGTACTTACTTAGTACTTTCTGAGTATTAACTCTCCTAAGTATATATCATTTTCTATAATCCTCACAATTTGAAGAGGTACAGACTATTACTAATGCTAATTGAGAAAATGTGCCTCAGGGACTGGGCTTAGGTCTGATTTACTGCAAATTCCACAAAAAATTCTGTATTGTTACTCTATGTTGTTGTTTATTCTACACTTAAAATATTTTACGTTAAGGCTTATAAAGGCTTCAGTATAGAATAAATGATGTAGCAAATATTTTAAGTATAGAATAAATGATGTAACAAAATAATTTATTTGAGTAACTGAGTAATTTTCATGCAATAGGCACTCCATTTACATTAGTTAGCTCTCTCTTTACCCTTTGATTGGTCTCTCTCATTCTCTCAAAACATATATACATATATATATAATTATATATATAGAGAGAGAGAGACAGAGAGAAAAATATGTCAATGTAAATACTCTTGATATTGACTATTACATATTTACAGGTCATATTTTTTTAAATGTTATCTATACTTTAAAATCTTAGAATTATATAATAGACCATTTAAGCTGATAATCAATTTGAATACTTTATTTCATTTAAGAAGACTAAATATTTTGCATGCATTTTAAGATTACTGTTGTTTAAAAGCCTATCCTTGGGCATTCATTTATTTGCTCATACATTTCATCAATTTATATTTATCTAGTGCTTACTATGTGTCTGGCATTGTGATAGACACTGTAGAAGATAGAAAAATTAATTTGACAGAGTTTCTTCCTACAAGCAATATAAAATATAAGATAGAGGAGTTATACATTTTATACAAAATATGCTCATGATTCTAAGATGGAAAATGAAAACTGCTATAAAATAAAAATATCACAAAATCAAAATGCTATAGGAGCTCAGAGGAAGCATACTTACTATGCAAGGCTGTAGAGACCTTAGCAGTTATTTTGAAAGAGTTCAAGTTTGAGATATAATTTGAAGGGTGACTAGAAATTTTTAGGGCAATGATAAGATATGGGGTATCATCCTGTTTATCTACATTTGAATGGAAAATTATAGTGTCTGAAATTTTAACTCAAGTAAATGATTTAGGGATCTTTTCTCCCACATTTCAGTAACTCAAATTCAAGGAGAGTAGAAAATCTGAGTCAAAAATTATAAAACACCAAAAAAAAAAAAAACCCTAAAATTCCATTTCTGAGTTAATAAGGGTCCCTGAAATATGAGATGTAGGTAATTCATGTATCATTGCTTGGAATGGCATATGTCTCAACACTGTAGCCAGGAAATAAAACTGAAGGCAAATAGAACTACTTTATTCATTCTGTAGAAATACATTTGCTGCTGGTAAAATGATAGACATATACCAGTTTTCCCACGTACCTGTTAATATTTTGGAGTGGGACTGTTGTCCCTTTTACACATAGGAAAGTCAGGTCCCTGGCCTTTTATAGCATCTACACTGAAACTGAATCCATTATACATTATGTTCGCCAAAGGACAGTATCTGAGACAGAGGCTGGTCAGATGGGCCAAATGCAATATATCCCTTTCCATCTCTGTGCACCAGTGGGAGGCCTCCAAGAGGTGGCTGCACTGTACTTCCAATTATGGATGGCGTGGGTGGACTGCCATTAATGGGGAAACTTTTCATTTCAAGCCCTGGACAGAACCAGCCTGAGGATATGGCAAATTGGATCACTACCCCAGGAGACTCCATCCATTAGAGCATGTGAGAGAAAGAATCAAATGCTTTCTCTAGCAGCTGGCCTCTAAAATATGCTGTAAGTCAGCATTTTTATAATGATTATCGTTATTGTGGAACACTGCATCTTTGCCCTTTCCATTTGGTTTCACAGTTCAGTCATGCTTCTTGTCGAGTTCTTTTCATAATTCTTGCCTGCAGCAAATTCACCTGCTTGATGCTGTTTTTTAACAATAATGCGGTAGAGTCCATTTATTAGCTATTGATGTTTGTTTTAAAAACACATAACCAATTTTATAAAGTTCAGGTATTATATAGATCTCAAAAACAAAATGTTTAATAAAAAATATAGAATAATATATACAATTTATGTATTGTCAGGGATTTTTCAAAACCTGAAAAAAAATCTATGTTATTTATGGTCACCTAAGTAAAATTAGCTTAGAAGGAAGAACAGACACAGTGAACATTTTTTCAAGAAGTGACACAGGAACTGAGCAGGAAAACTGAAGGAATTTACAGGGCTTTTGAAGGAGGCAGGAGGCTGCAGCCTACACCATTAGTTAGGTGAAGGACTGTGAGTCCCCAGAGTGTGAAATGGGAAGAGACTGACTGCCTCCAGGATATACACCTCCACTGGGGACACTGAAAGTCCAGGCCACAGGGGAAGACTTTAACCCTACCTAGTACAGAAACTGACTTGGAGAGGATCATGGAATATAAAACTAGGAGCAGCAGCAGGAAGATCCTTGTATGCACTCCCAGTTTTCAGCACAAACTGAGGGAAGCCATTGCTTATTGTTCCTCAAAGGGAGCCCTGTGGATGACATCCAAAAAGTTCAGGCAGTGAACACAAGATGAAAGAGGCCTCCAGCCTAATTCTGAGTGGGCACAAACTCCTTTGGCCAGGGCCAGGACAGGGAAGAGTGAAAAGCAGGCTGCAGCCAGAAGTGCAGGAGCCATGAGTGCAGGAGCCCGGTGCCCAGCTTTGCAGTGGATGGAAAGGTGCATGGCCTGAAAGCCACAGTTGCTGTATCTGTGGGGAAAGCTTATGACTTGGGGCAGATGAGAGTTCTGAGTGCAGGCTGACTGGAACCTAGTCCACTGCTGCCAGAAAAACACCGTGGGAGTGAATCTGGCTCACCAAGTATGTGGGATCTGTGTGGGGCTAACTGCTGCCTGTGTGGGGTTCACTTCCTGCATGAAGCAGAGTGGAGCAGAGGCAGCAACAGTCCCCTCTGGAACACCAACCCAGTGGCCTGAGAACTGCTCCCATTCCTAAACACCCAAAGGGTCTGCTGCTTGCCTTGCACATGGAGACTCAGAGTGCAAACCCACCTGACACTACCCCCACAGGGCTTTGCCCATCCCAGCCCTGGTAGCTTAACACAAAGGACAGAAACTCTTAGGAACTATATGGTCCCACCCATTGTCTGAGAAACCATAGTATCCACCCTGGGAAACGTAAGGCAAGCAAAAGTCCCACTCCTACTGCTGCAGCTGGTGCTGTTTTGCAAATGTCACCTCCTGGCTGGAGGCCAACCAACCTAACACAGTCCATTATTAACACAGTCCATATCCTCATAGGATAACACTGCACCTAGGAAGGAGAAGATGTCTGCATAGTCTCAGCTATCGCCACTGCCTGCACCACTCTGGCTAACCGGGAGGTCCTGAGTCTGTCCACATGACTGGTTCATTACTACTCTAACCAGGTTCAAGAAAGTCAACACGCTAAAGCTATCAATAACCAAGGAATCTCAAAGAGTCTATGTCACTCCCCTGTCACCTCCATTAGAGTTGGTCCTGCTACCCACTGCTGGGAGACTTGAGGACAAGTCACATCACCAGCTGCTTTGCAGTCATTCCCTAATACGAGCCTGGAATGTGGCAACTTCACTGGGCAGCTAGATCCAGAGAAGCAACAACACTCACAGTAGTCTGGCTTTCAGGGACTCCATTTCCTAGGGGAAGTGAAAGTGTGTGTACCACAACAAGGGAACACCTAGTGGGATAGAAAAAAATCTGGACAGTAGACCTTAAGTGCCAGATCTATCCACTTGTGGGAAGTTTCTTTCAACATAGGCACAGTTGCAGTGCTGGGCACAGTAGGGAAAGTCTTCAGCTCTAACCCAACAGTCAGACAGCCCTGGTGTGCCTTAAGGGTCTTGGAGAAGGGGACCTCTTATCCATCACTGCAGGCACAGTTGGAGCTCCTCCCATGGGAGCATGGCCTGGGTGCAACTATAGACAGTCTTTCTTGAACAGATCAGGGTGACTACATCCACGCAGGAGGAGCACCCTCCAGGTTCAGGCTTGCATGAGAGACAGAGTCACAATTCCACCTTATTTGGAACATCAACATTCCTACAGATGAAAAGAGGTGCCTGACTGATCTGATTAGCTGAAGCACTGGGAATGGAATGTGTCTGTGAACTGGATAACTTTCTTGCTGACCTGGAAGGGGAGCTGAGGTGACTCCAACCTTTCCCCCTAAGAAGCCCTTAGTGCAACTCACTGAGAGCTCCTCCAGCCACCTCTGTCAAGGCTGGGACCTCTGCCTACCATTGGGTATTGCATTTACTCACCTGCTTTAGCCAAAACTGATTCCTACCCAGGGACACCTCCCCTACTGGCCTGAAGCCTGAACCATCAAACCAGTACATAAGCTATTGAGAGAAAATAAATTTTAAAAATGCATGCCACAGGGGAATGATATAAGCTTTAAGATACCTCTACCATCACAACCCCATAAAAGACAGTGAACTTGCTCACACACTGAGCACATTACTTCTACAACCAGCACATGAGAAAGTCATCCTAGAAACATTCTTCTGTGACCAAGGAACTCTTACAGAGTCTTCACATGTGAAAGCACCAAGAACCAAATTTGGTTATGATTAACTGTAAACATTAAAGTCACATCTTTAAGGGGAAAAAAGAAATTAAAAAACAAAAAAGAAACATGGTCAAATCAAACATAAATTCAAGAACAATGATAAGAAATAGTTTACCCAGCAGTCCCCAACCTTTTTGGAATGAAGAACCAGTTTTATGGAAGACAATTTTTCCACAGACTAATTGGAGTGAAATGGTTTGGGGATGATTCAAGCACATTGTATTTATTATGCACTTTATTTCTATTACTATCACTTTGTAATATTGTATTAATCCATTATCACTCTGCTATAAAGAAATACCTGAAACTGGGTAATTTATAAAAGAAAGAAGTTTGACTCACAGTTCTGCATGGCTGGGGAAGCCTCGGAAAACTTACAGTCATGGAGGAAGGGGAAGCAGGCATTCTCACATCATGGTAGGAGAGAGAGAGAAGCAGAAACTACCACTTATAAAACCATCAGATCTCATGAGAACTCACTCACTATCATGAGAACAGTATGGGGGAAACCACCCCCATGATCCAATCACCTCCCACCACCTCCCTTCTTTGACATATGGGGATTACAATTCAAGATAAGATTTGGGTGGGGACACAACAGACAAACTATATCATTCTACCCCAGCCCCTCCCAAATCTCATGTGCTCACATTTCAAAACACCATCATGCCTTCCCAACCCCCCAAATTCTTAACTCATTCTAGCATTAACCCAAAAGTCCAAGTCCAAAGTCTCATCTGAGACATAGCAAGTCCCTTCTGCCTATGAGCCTGTAAAATCCAAAGCAAGTTAGTTCTTTCCAAAATACAATGGGAGTACAGGCATTGGATAAATTATCCCATTCCAAATGGGAGAAATTAGTCAAAACAAAAAGCTACTGGCCCCATGCAAGTTCAAAAGTCAACAGGACAGCAATTAAATCTTAAAGCTCCAAAATAATCTCCTTTGACTCCAAATGTCACATCCTGAGCATGCTGATGCAAGGAGTGAGCTCCCATGGCCTTCGACAGCTCTGTCACTGGCTGGCATTGAGTGTTTGTGACTTTTCCAGGGGCAGGGTACAAGCTGTCAGTGGATCTACCCTGGGGTCTGGAGGATGGTTGACCTCTTCTCACAGCTCCACTAGGCAGTGCCTCAGTGGGGACTCTGTGGGGGCTCCAGCTCCACATTTTCCTTCCTCACTGCCCTAGCAAATGTTTTCCATGAGGGCTCTGCCCCTGCAGCAAACTTCTGCCTCTGAAATCTTGGCGGAGGTTTCCAAACCTCAATTCTTGACTTCTGTGCACCCACAGGCCCAACACCACATGGCATCTGCCAAGGCTTGGGGCTTGCACCCTCTGAAACAACAGCCGAAGCTGTATCTTTAAACCTTTTAGACATGGCTGGGCTGAAGTGGCTGGGAGGCATAGCTCCATGTCCCAAGGCTGCACAGAGCAGTGGGGGCCCTGGGCCCACAAAATCATTTTTTTCTCTTAGGCCTCCAGGCCTGTCGTGAGAGGGGCTGTGTGAAGACCTCTGACATGCCCTGGAGACATTTTCCTCTTGTCTTGGTGATTAACATTCAGCTCCTTGTTACTTATGCAAATTTCTGCAATTAGCTTGAATTCCTCCCCAGAAAATGAGTTATTCTTCTGTACCGCAAGGTCAGGCTGCAAATTTTCCAAACATTTATACTCTGCTTCTTCTTGGATGCTTTGCCACTTAGAAATTTCTTCTGCCAGATACCCTAAAGCATCTTCCTCAAGTTCAAAGTTCCACAGAGCTCTAGGTAGGGGCAAAATGCTTCCAGTGTCTTTGTTAAAGCATAGCAAGAGTGACCTTCGTTCCAGTTCCCAAGAAGTTCCTCATCTCCATCTGAGACCATTTCAGGCTGAACTTCATTTTCCACATCATTACCAGCATTTTGGTCAAAACCATTTAACAAGTCTCTTGGAAGTTCCAAACTTTTCCACATCTTCCTGTCATCTTCTGGGCCCTCCAAACTGTTCCAACCTCTGCTCATTACCAGTTCCAAAGTCAATTCCACATTTTCAAGTATTTCTATGGCAGTGTCCCACAATCTGTGGTACCAATTTACTGTATTAGTCCATTCCCATATTGCTATAATGAAATACCCAAGACTGGGCAATTTATAAAGGAAAAAGGTTTAATTGACTCACAGTTCTACATGGCTGGGGAGACCTCAGGAAATTTACAATCATGGCAAAAGGGGAAGCAGGCATCTTACATGGTGTCAGGTGAGAGAGAGGAGCAGAAACCACCACTTATAAAACTGTCAGATCTCATGAGAACTCACTCACTATCATGAGAACAGCAGGAGGGACTGTTCCCATGATCCAATCACGTCCCACTGGTTTCCACCCTTGACACATGGGGATTATAATTTGATGACATTTGGGTGGAGATACAGAGCCAAACCATATCAAATACATTATTAAATAAACAATTCACCATAATTAACTATATAATAGAATCAGTGGGATCCCTGAGCTTGATTTCCTGCAACTAGACAGTTCCATCTGGGGATGATGGGAGACAGTGACAAATCATCAGACATTAGATTCTCATAAGGAGTGTGCAACCTAGATCCCTCAAATGTGTAGTTCACAACAGGGTTTGCACTCCTATGAGAATATAATGCCACGGCTGATCTGTCAGGAGGCAGTAATATGAGTGATAGAGATAGCAGATGAAGCTTCACTTGCTCACCCACCACTCACCTCCTGCTGTGTGGCCCAGTTCCTAACAGGTCACAGACTGGTAGTGATCTGTGAGCCAGAGGTTGGGGAACCCTGCTCTACCAAAATGATACAGAACCAGAAAAGTAACCCTGGTAGTATGACTAAACAGGGCGCTATAACACCCCCAAAGATCACACTAGCTCTCCAGCAATGGATTCAAATCAAGATGAAATCTTTGAAATACCAGATAAGGAGTTCAGCGGGTCAATTATTAAGCTACTCAAGGAAATACCAGAGAAAGGTGAAAACTATCATATAAGAATTTAAAAATCTGTTCAGGATATGAATGAAAAATTTTCTAGATAGATAAATATCACAAAGAAAAACTAATCAGGACTTCTGGAAATAAAAGACACATGTAGGGAATTATAAAATACAATGGAAAGTTTTATCAATAGACTAGAACAAATAGAAGAAGGAATTTCAGCACTTGAAGACAAGACTTTTGAATTAAGCCAATCAGACAAAAATAAAGAAAAAATAATCAAAACAAGAAAACAAAGTCTCCAAAATATGTGAGATTATGTAAAATGGCCAAACCTAAGAATAATTGGTGTGCCTGAGGGAGAAGAGAAAACAATAAGTCTGGAAAACTTATTTGAGGGAATAATTGAGGAAAACTTCCTTGACCTGGCTTAAGATCTAGATATCCAAATCCAAGAAGCTGAAAGAATTCCTGGGAAATGTATTGCAAATGGATTTTCACCAAGGCATACAGTCATCATGGCGTGTAAAGTCAACATAAAGGAAAGAATTTTAAGAGCAGTAGGACAAAAGCATCAGGTAACCTACAGCAGGATTCTCAGCAGAAATCTTATAGGCTAGAATGTATTGGGGTCCTATCTTCAACTTCCATAAACAAAATAACTGTCAGCCGAGAATTTTGTATCCCACAAAACTAAGTTTCATAAATGAAGGAGAAATAAGGTCATTTTCAGACAAACAAATGCCGAGGGAATTGTTCACTACCAAACCAGCACTACAGGAAATGCTAAAAGGAGTTCTAAACCTTGAAACAAAAGCCTGGTGTGTACCAAAATAGAACTTCTTGAAAGCTTAAAACTCATAGGGCTTATAAAACAATAACACAATGAGAAAAAAACTATCTAGGTAACAATTAACATGATAAAGAGAACAGTACTTCACATCTCAATATTAACATTGAATATAAATGGCCTAAATGCCCCACTTAAAACAGTGGTCCCAAACTTTTTGACAACACATTTAATAGAACAATTATTTTTTAGGGACTTAGGGTATTGGGATGGTTTCAGGATGAAACTGTTCCACCTCAGATCATCAGTCAGATTCTCATAAGGAGTGTGCAACCAGATGCCTTGCATGCACAGTTCACAATAGGCTTTGTGCCCCTATGAGAAATTAATGCCATTGCTGATCTGACAGGAGGTGAAGCTCAGGCAGTAATGCTTACTCACCAACCACTCACCTCCTGATGTGTGGTCTGGTTCCTAACAGGCCATGGACCAGCACAGGTTCATGACCCAGGGGTTGGGGACCTCTGACTTAAAAAATACCAAATGGCAGAACGAATTGATCATCCTTCTAATCATTTTTTTGGTACCTATTAAACATCCCCACCTTCCTCAATCCCCAGTCCCCACCCCTGCCTGCCCACTACCCTTTCCAGCCTCTGGTAACCATCCTTCTACTCTCTATCTCCATGTGTTTAATTGTTTTAATTTTTAGATAACAGAAATAAGTGAGAATATGTGATGTTTGTCTTTCTGTGCCTGGTTTATTTCTCTTAACATAACAATCTACAGTTCCATCCATATTGTTGCAAACTACTGTATCTCATTCTATTTTATGGCTGAATACCACTCTATTGTATAAGTAGTACATTTTCTTTATCCATTCATATGGTGATGGACACTTAGGTTGCTTCCAAATTATGGCTATTATGAGCAGTACTGCAACAAACATGTGAGCGTAGATATCTCTTTGATATATTGATTTCCCTTATTCCCACCAGTGGAATTGCTGGATTATACAGTAGCTCTATTTTTAGTTTTTTGAGGAGCGTTCAAATTGCTATCCATAATGATTGTACTAATTTTCATTCCTACCAACAGTATACGAGGGTTGCCTTTTCTCCACGTCCTCACAAGCATTTGTTATTGTTATTGTATCCCAAAAGCTATTGAAATAAAAACTTTTTTAAAAAGAAAGAATGCTATTGTATTTTTGACAATGGTTGTCAGAAGATAGAGGGGTGGGGAAACAAAGGGAAATTTGGAAATAGGTGATAAATAAATTTCCAACATTATATATATATATATATATATATATGTATATAAATTTAAAGGGTTACATTTTATTTAAAGATATGAAGCAAATACAGCATAATGTTAACAATTGCTAATTATGGTGGAGAGTAGTTAAGTAGGTCTTATGTTCTTATGCTTTTCTATAATTTTAATGTGTCAAATAAATATTATTTTTAAAAAATAGTTGAGGTGCTGGTAGTTGAAGAGTGTTCCCTGAACAGCAATAGTGTACTTTTGCTGGACTTCATTGTTCCCCTTTGTTTAACTACCAAAAACAATATGCTACGAATGGCAGAGATGTGCAACAAGCTCTGTGAAAGTGGTCAAGTTATTTAACAGAAATCATAAAGCATTTTGAATTTGCATACGGAGGCCAGGAAACTCAGGAGGCTCAAAGCATCGAAGAAAAAGGAGTTATTTAGCCCAAATGTAGCCTTTCTATGATCATACATACTATGCCTACTATATGGACAACATTAAATTTGTATATAGATGTCACAATGAACATCCTATTTTTCTGAGGTCTGAATAAAGAGGAGGTACAGTACAAAAAACATATTAAAACATTTGGTGGGGAAGAGGTATACAAGGGTTATTAAAGGAGTGTTTTAAGTTTTGGACAGAATTCCACTTCCTATCCCACCAAATCAAAGCTTTTATGAAATAAAATGAATGCAACAGAACTCTGCGGTTTATGTTTAGGGATTTTGAAATAAAGAGTCTCACAAAAACAGAAAAACAGACAGATTTATGAGTCAGCAGCTCAGTGATGTATTTCATTGTCATTCCTGAGAGGTCAGGTGTTTAGAAACTTAACTTCCATAAAAATCTAAGTAGAAAAAATACTACAAGACACTATCTTCAGACACAAAGTACTATTTTTGATTTTTAAAAAGAGGATGATTTGGTGGAACTGAGCACAAACAGTGTATACTGGGGCAAATTTACTGCTTAGAAGACCCTGAGAATCAGTGAAAGGACCATCTATTCTATCCCTCTCATCAGTAGTGGCTGTCACATATGGCAAACTGGCTTTAAATTCAGGTCCCAGGCTGATCCCAACATAGACTACATCGTGGGGGTGGATGGGAAGATCTGCTCCTTTCTTACTGCGTTATTTTCTTCTCAATGCCTTCTGCCCTCACGTTAGGGATTTTCAAAGCTTTCTATCTTCCACCAAGTAGGGATTCTTAAAGTTTTCTATCTTCCCCCAAATACCAGAAAAGAGCTGAGCAACAAGTATTGAAGACTTGATAATTTATCGATCCAGGACTATTTGCATTTAGAAGGAAGAACTGATACCTTCTCTCCTCTGCTCTAACAAATATACCTGAGACACAGACCTCTGGAAAGAGACCAATGGCCTAAGATGAGATGCAATCTACACTTGATCTTTAGACTAACTCCCATCCCTACAAGACCCAAGGTATATTCTTTTCCCCTCTGACTTAGAGCACCATGATGTCTCGATGCTGAATGGCAGCATAGTGTGGTGGTGAAGAGCTCAGACTCAAAACCAGATCGTCTGAGTTTGTAATGTGAACTCCATCAATAATTGCGTGGTGACCCTTGGAAATAATTAAATTTCTCTGTCGCTATTTCCTTAACACCATATATCTGAAGATAATGGTGCCTAACCGAAATGAGTGACTATATATCATCCATTCCACACAGTGCTAAACCATCAGTATTGATGGCAAAGTGCTACCTCAGATACTGAGTTAAATCTGATTGAAGCACAAAACACCTCAGGAGACAATCGCACAGGGGTCTTCTAAAGAATTCTTTCTCCCTAGTCCTGGAATTTGGTGATTCAAACTGCATGCTCTTCTTCTGCTGATTCTTCCTACCCAGATTCAGGAGCTAACGCACCGGAGTTCCTCAATTCCATTACTTTCTGCCCTCACCACATGTGTGTCGACCAAATGTTTATCCTCCTCATTCCACCTAACACTAGGTCTGCTTGAATTCTGCCCTAGTGCTCCTGTAATTCCTGCAAGGCCCAAGTATTAGGGGCTGGGGTCCTGCAGTTAGCAAAACCTTGTGAATAAATATCAACTCCTTTCTGGTTCCCAAATATCTTATGCTAAGTGAAGGCACCACTGCACGAACACACATCCAAAATGAAAATCTAATTGCACAAATCTGTGGGGGATGGATTTTTGACTCTTTTGAATGTGCACTCTTCAAGGCCATATATTCTGCCAGTAAATTATACATTTCTTGTCTTTTAATTCAACGATCCTTTTGCATCTTTGACTCCTACTAATTCGCAAAATCAGAGTCTCCCTGATTCTTTTTTTTTTTTTTTTTGAGACGGAGTCTCGCTCTGTCGCCCAAGCTGGACTGCAGTGGCCGGATCTCAGCTCACTGCAAGCTCCACCTCCCGGGTTTACGCCATTCTCCTGCCTCAGCCTCCCGACTAGCTGGGGCTACAGGCGCCCGTCACCTCGCCCGGCTAGTTTTTTGTATTTTTTAATAGAGACGGGGTTTCACCGTGTTAGCCAGGATGGTCTCCATCTCCTGACCTTGTGATCCGCCCGTCTCGGCCTCCCAAAGTGCTGAGATTACAGGCTTGAGCCACCGCGCCTGGCCTGCCTCCCTGATTCTTAAAAGCACTTCCTCCCTGACTTCCTTTTGGTGTTTCCATAGCATTCTGCAAATATTCCATCATAGCCTCCATCATGAACCATGTAGAATGATACATACGACTTCACCTGAGCCCTTTTTTCCTGGAAAACAGCAATAGGTAAAATAAATCCCCCCATGCTTTGTGTTCAGGAAAACAATTACTGCAAAGAACCCCCTTTCCCCAAATGAATTAGATAAGACTACTGGAGATCTCACTTGTTTACCAAGGATGAGGCCAGAGACACTCTACACTCCTATGCTTTGGGTCTTAAATAAATAAGAGCTCAACTGTTTGTCCACAATCATCAGTCAGAGCAACATGTCCTCTGACTAGACTTCACCAGACTTTAGTCAGGATTGTCTTCTTCCTCCAGGCCCGTGAGCTTTGGCCTACCTTAGAGCTTTGGGACACAGAATAAACCTGCCTTAATAAAAGCCCCTGCAGAGAATTGCGGATCTTTGGGGAAACTATCAGCTTTGCAATCATCCCACCTCACTCCATTTCTCCACACCTCATACTTTCTTCTCTCTATAAAGGAAAGCCCTTTCTGCTGCCTGACATTTCAGATATTTTCTTCTTTTTTTTTTTTTTTGAGACGGAGTCTCACTCTGTCACCCAGGCTGGACTGCAGTGGTGTGGTCTCGGCTCACTGCAACCTCCGCCTCCCGGGTTCAAGCAATTCTTCTGCTTCAGGCTCCTGAGTAGCTGGCACAACAGGCGACTGCCACCACGCCTGGCTAATTTTTTTTTTTTTTGGTAGAGCCGGGGTTTCACTGTGTTGTCCAGGCACTTCTAAAACTCCTGAGCTCAGACAATCCGCCTGCCTCTGTCTCCCAAAATGCTAGGATTACAGGCTTGAGCCACCACGCCCGGCCGACACTTCAGACCTTATAGTCAAAGGCCCCTCCCAATTGTTACAGTACCCCACTTTTTATAACAGTATACTCCTCCCCTTATTGAAATAATCCTTTGAATAAAGGCTCTTTTCATTTGATTACAGACTTGTGGGTTTTTTGAGCATAACTCAATTTTAATAACCTGCTTTATTTTCTATATCCTTCACTAGATTATAAATTCTATGAGTACAGGGACGATGTCTCCTTTATTCACAATTGCTTTATGAGACTCTTTCCCAATGCTGCATCATAGAGGTACTCAATAATTTATTTTTTACTGAACAGTATCTGGCTTTAACCTCGAAGATCTAATACTTTAATTCAATGGTATATTTTATATACTGAAAATCTATATTCTTGCTAAAGATCACAACTTAGAATAGCAATCAACTAGAGAAAGAATAATTTTAAAATGTCAAAATCATAGACCATGCATTATATGGTACCTTAATAAATCAAAGCTGTGAATAAAAATTACTTCTATAGCTAAAAATGAAAATAATTTTTGGCTAATTATGTATAAGAGGAACAGTAATTAAGCTCTCAAAAATGTTTCTACTAAGTACATCTATCGACATAGTGAGATGTTTGTTTCCCATGTAACAGAACTAGAAGGAGAAACTTGTGAAATGAAAGTAGTAGTACTTGGCACGATCAAAGAGGCTTCACACAGCGTATATGAAGTATATTAGG
Organism: Macaca thibetana thibetana; assembly: GCF_024542745.1. Taxonomy (NCBI): domain Eukaryota; kingdom Metazoa; phylum Chordata; class Mammalia; order Primates; family Cercopithecidae; genus Macaca; species Macaca thibetana. The sequence continues at coordinate 110,381,963 of NC_065581.1, read as the reverse complement.
AGGTACATTTTAAATGTAACCTAAGATAAGATTACGTATTGCAAGTTCATATCCTTTGCCCACTTTTTGATGGGATTTTTCTTGTACATTTGTTTGAGTTCTTTGTAGGTTCTGGATATTAGCCCTTTGTCAGATGAGTAGATAGCAAAAATTTTCTCCCATTCTCTAGGTTGCCTGTTCACTCTGATGGTAGTTTCTTTTGCTGTGCAGAAGCTCTTTAGTTTAATTAGATCCCATTTGTCAATTTTGGCTTTTGTTGCCATTGCTTTTGGCGTTTTAGACATGAAGTCCTTGCCCATGCCTATGTCCTGAATGGTATTACCTAGGTTTTCTTCTAGGGTTTTTATGGTTTTAGGTCTAACATTTAAGTCTCTAATCCATCTTGAATTAATTTTTGTATAAGGTGTAAGGAAGGGATCCAGTTTCAGCTTTCTACTTATGGCTAGTCAGTTTTCCCAGCACCATTTATTAAGTAGGGAATCTTTTCCCCATTTCTTGCTTTTGTTAGGTTTGTCAAAGATCAGATGGTTGTAGATGTTTGGTATTATTTCTGAGGGCTCTATCCCTGATGAACATCAATGCAAAAATCCTCAGTAAAATACTGGCAAACCGAATCCAGCAGCACATCAAAAAGCTTATCCACCATGATCCAGTGGGCTTTATCCCTGGGATGCAAGGCTGGTTCAATATATGCAAATCAATAAATATAAACAGAACCAAAGACAAAAACCACATGATTATCTCAATAGACGCAGAAAAGGCCTTTGACAAAATTCAACAGCCCTTCATGCTAAAAATTCTCAATAAATTCGGTATTGATGGAACATATCTCAAAATAATAAGAGTTAATTATGACAAACCCACAGCCAATATCATACTGAATGGGCAAAAACTGGAAGCATTCCCCTTGAAAACTGGCACAAGACAGGGATACCCTCTCTCATCACTCCTATTCAACATAGTGTTGGAAGTTCTGGCCAGAGCAGTCAGGCAAGAGAAACAAATAAAGGGTATTCAATTGGGAAAAGAAGAAGTCACATTGTCCCTGTTTGCAGATGACATGATTGTATATTTAGAAAACCCCATCATCTCAGCCCAAAATTTCCTTAAGCTGATAAGAAACTTCAGCAAAGTCTCAGTATACAAAATCAACATGCAAAAATCACAAGCATTCTTATACACCAATAACAGACAAACAGAGCGCCAAATCATGAGTGAACTCCCATTCACAATTGCTTCAGAGAATAAAGTACCTAGGAATCCAACTTACAAGGGATGTGAAGGACCTCTTCAAGGAGAACTACAAACCACTGCTCAATGAAATAAAAGAGGACACAAACAAATGGAAGAACATTCCATGCTCATGGATAGGAAGAATCAATATCATGAAAATGACCATACTGCCCAAGATAATTTACAGATTCAGTGCCATTGCCATTAAGCTACCAATGGCTTTCTTCACAGAATTGGAAAAAATTACTTTAAAGTTCATATGGAACCAAAAAAGAACCCGCACTTCCAAGACAATCCTAAACCAAAAGAACAAAGCTGGAGGCATCACGCTTGACTTCAAACTATACTACAAGGCTACAGTAACCAAAATAGCATGGTACTGGTACCAAAACAGAGAGATAGACCAATGGAACAGAACGGAGGCCTCAGAAATACTACCACACATCTATACTCACCTTTAAAATAAGGCTGTGACTCTTATGAGACCCACATTCATGCAGGTCTGTTCTTTTGTCTGCATTTCCATGACTTGATACCAGGCTTTATAATGTGTTCTACTTACTTCACAGAGCCAGAAGAAATGAAAACTCAATGTCATAATAATTTGATGTCTCAAAACTATCCTCACCACTCCCTTTTTCCCCAAGAATTCCATATATATATATGGAATTCTTAGTAAGCAACATTTTAATCTCTGGCCAAGGTGACATTTGTCATTCCAGCACTCTCCAACAGATCAAATCAAAGGCAGCTCTCCTTCTTACTGAATATCCTTATCAGGATTAGAAGTGGATAACTAAATGTAATGTAAAACTGTTGATATTTTTGAAGTGACAGCATAGGCATAAATACTACACAGTATTACTAATTGATTTTAGGTAGTACTCCTTCTCTGATAGAGTTGCAAAACAGAGACATGGGTAGGAAGAGTGAAAAAAAATCCACTGCAAAATTAATCTAGGGGTTTTGATCTTAAAGTTTTGTTACCACTTGTGAAGATAAAAATAAGAGATGAAAAATCTTGGGGAAAATTGTTCCTTAAAAACCTGACTTCTCTATCTGATCACTGGTGAATGATAAAGTTTGAACAACTTGCATTAAACCAGCTTTGAAACCAGACAAAGCACAATTTTAATAATTAAATTATAGCATAAACGACAAGAATTTGAAGAATCCACAAAGGAAAAAAAAATTAAACACCATAGAAGGAATTCTAAAGAATCAAAGTATAAGAATAGTATTTCACTAAATATCCATCAAATGGGCAGAATTACAGCAGAGACTGAAATAGAAATCCTGAACTTAAAAAATAATTTAATTAAATAAAAGTTTACTAGGAAAGAACAATAGATGATAGATAGCAAAAGAAAGAATCAGTGAAGTTGAAGGTAGATAAATTGTGATTCTACACTCCAAACAACAGAAAAGAGAGAAGAAACTGAAGAGCCTCAGAGACCTGTGCAACACCAGCAAATGTACTGACATGCACATAATCAGAGTCCCAGAAGAGGAAGCAGAGAAAAAGACAAAATATTTGATGATAATGGCCAAAAAATTTCCAAATTTGATGAAACAATATTAATCTATTCATACAAAAGCTCAACAAACTCCAAACCAGGATAAACTCAAAGAGATGCACATCTAGACACATAGTGATCAAATTATCAAAAGACAAAGTTCCTTGGCATGCAAATATATTAAAATTTATCCCATTTTGAAAATGAAAATTTGACTCTCCTTTTCTTTCTACATATGGGCTCAGCTTTATACTCGAGTATGTAAACAAGTCCTGGTATCTTTGTCTAGTTGTCTTATAAGCATCTCAAACTCAACATGTTCAAGATCAAATGTGTATCTTTCCACTACCCTCTATCCACTTATTCCAATACCTATGTTCCCTGTGAATGTGGTTGCACTCACCATCCAACTGCATGTGAACAACTTCTTTGTCCTACAGATTCTACTTCTAAATGTCAGTCATATTAGTTGTATCTCTTTTTCACAGTATTGCCTCAAAGCAGACTATCAACACTCCTCACCTGTACTTTTTTTATGGAGACCAAACTGTCAACATCCTCTCCAGTTGCATTAGTTTGCTAAGACTGCCATAACAAAATACCAAAGACTGTGACTGAAACAACAAAAATTCATTTTCTCACAGTTCTGAAGGCTAGAATTTGATCAAAATGTTGGCAGCGTAAATCTCTTAGGAGACCTCTGCCTTGGCTTGTATAGTAGATAGTCCCCTTCTCCCTTTATCTTCACATTGTCCCTCTTCTATGCACACATGTCTGTGTCCAAATGTCCTTTCATATAAGGACACCACTCACATTGTGTTAAGGGCCACCTGAAAGGTCCTATTGAAACTATATAAGCTCTTTAAAGACTTCATTTCCAAATAAAGTTACAGAGATGCTTGGGGTTAATATTTCAAGAGTCAATTTGGGGGAACAAAATTCAGCCTATAACACCAGTTTTATTCACATGCAGGCTGAAAAAAGAAAGGGCACTGGACAGTAATTCAAATCCATATGCAGACATAAAGAGCATCAGTAGAGATAAATACATAGGGAAAAATAAAAGCAATGCAAATGCATTTTTTGTTTCTTCATTTTTTCTTCTGCTTGTTAAAAGTACACAACAAAGGAAATATTAAATGTTGAATTAAACCACTAAAACAGTACTGAGGCCACGCGTGACAGCTCATGCCTGTAATCCCAACACTTTGAGAGGTCAAGGCGGGAGAACCACTTGAGCCCAAGAATTTGAGACCAGCCAGGGCAACATAATGAGACCCTGTCCCTACAAAAAATACAAAAATTAGCCTGGTACAGTGGCTTGCACCAGTGGTCCCAGCTACTCAGGAGGCTGAAGTGTGAGGATCACGTGAGCCCAGGAGTCCGAGGCTGTGGTGAGCTGTGATCACACCTCTACACTTCAGCCCAGGCAACAGAGCAAGACTCTGTCATTAAAAAATAAACATTAAAAAGTACTGTATTTTATAAGGAAAGAACTGGTATATAAATAAAAGAAATGAATCAACCTAGGATTTTTTAATAGATCAAATTTTTTCCTATATATAAATGCTCACTATCACAATGCAAATACTTATTGAAGCCTATTATGCAGCGTATGCTAAATTTATGTAACTGCCACAATTTCAAGAGTGAAATGTGGATCAGAAACGTCTTCCTTAATGTTGACCAAAAAGATGAATTAAGAAACAAGTCACTTTCTTCCCACTTCTCACCCCACCATCAACGTCACAAAGAAGACAAGTAACTATGTTTTAATTTACAAATGTAATTAGACTTAGGAGTATGTGAATGGTTCTCTGTCTTGGGCAAGAGAGGAATGTCCATTTTTGAAAGAGACAGAAGAGGAATTTTTCTAAGCTCTTACCAGAAGAGAGGAGCCTACCTTTTGAAATTGTGTCAATGACTCCTGAAGACATTGAGAAAATGTGACTTTTTGTCCACAGTCCAGAGTATGCTGTCAGATGTCCACAGAGTGTGCCATCAGGGGTCTACGTGTATCAAAAGGACCTGCTGAGAAGGTTGGCCCATTGTGTATCAAAAGCGCACACATGACACCTGATCCTGGCTTCATACGGAAGAAGAAATCCAAAGGCTAAAAGAAGGAATGAAATGCTGAAGAGTCTTATTTACAGTGCACAGAGGAAGGAAGTAATGGTCTAGACTGGACGATTTGGCAAAATAAAGCTCTTCTGCGTCCCAGGTGGGTGTCCTAGTTGTAGTCAAATTTCATCCACAATACTTTATAGGGATCTCAAGAAGCAAAATGCATTTCTTTGTGAAAAGAGTATACTTATGCAAATTATATGGAGAAAGAATGGCATCTACTTCACTGTGTATATTCAGACTGATTTATAGACAGGAGAAAGAGTGAATGTTAATAATAATTGTTTCATTAGCGTGGTTGAAAACTTGATGTCAACTACTTTACTTGATTAAAGACTGAATAATGACACAAAACACTTAGATATATTTGCTAATTATTTCTTACAAAACAAGAATAATTTTCACACAAAAGATAAGCTCATCCTGATGTCAGGATGCAGACAAGAATTAATTTGGTCTCTTTGTTAAGATAATAGACTCCTTTTAAACTCAGATGAAGATTCAGAAAACAGAGTCTTAATAAAGCCAATTACTTTGTTCTGAAATCAGGGCTCAATTTATTTTCATGATTATTAAGACAACCTTAGCATCTGGAGAATGACAGGTTTAGATGAGGAGTTTTGATAGCTTATAAATAGCTCAGCTGAAATTTTAAATTTTATTATATTATAGGTTTATTCATAAAGAAGCTATAATCTTCAACTGAACTGTCACTGTTCACACAGACCTAAGTGCACTCCCATAGTTACGCCAACTAACACTTCCTTTACTTTTTAGTTTAGCATTGCATATAAATTAAGTAGGTGCATATGGTATGTGTTGTGTTTATTGTCAGAAAGGATTAGTTTTAGAGTTTAAATTTGCAACAAGAATATTTCTGGATAAACATACCCTAGTAGATAAATAAGTGCTTTGTTTTTAAGTAAATATGGACAGGAAAATAAAGAATAAAAAGTCACCATAGTTACACGTTCAAAGCAGTTGGCAGGATTTATTTCCAGCACCAAGTGTAAACTGGGCATGAATCTAATCTGTTGTGAAAACACAAATGCAATGTCCAGCTATGCCAATAATGCTGTTGGCAGTAGTGCTTATATTCCTGATTTCCCTTCAAAATTGGGCTCTTGAATATGAGACTGCAGAATCTCACAAGAGTAGAAGTTTCTCTCCTGTTGCTGTAACAAAGTAGCATCCATGTCCCTACAAAGGACACAAACTCATCCTTTTTGATGGCTGCATAGTATTCCATGGTGTAATGCCACACCACTAAATGAGTCTTTTTTGTTCAAACTGTTTTTCTTTATAATCCTTTGGGTATAACCCAGTAATGGGATGGCTACAATGGTAGTTCTAGATCCTTGAGGAATCGCCATACAGTTTTCCATCATTTTTACAGTGTAAAATGTTTTACATGCCTTTTAATCTGTAAACTAGAAAATTAGTTATCTACTAAATGTCCTCTTTTAATTGCATATCCTTTGCCCAAAGAAAAGAGGTAGTTGGCCAGGCTGTAGGTGGTGGGTTTCCTGTCTGTAATCCCAGCAACTTTGGGTGGCTGAGGTGGGTGGATCACTTGAGCTCAGGAGTTGGAGACCAGTCTCTGGCCAACGTATAAGGGTGAAATCCAGTTTCCCTGCTCTCCATTTAAAAAAATCCTTTCCCCACAGGTTTGTCAAAGATCAGATGGCTGTAGAAAAATAGCCAGACATGGTGGCAGGTCCCTGTAATCCCAGCTACTTGGGAGGCTGAGGCAGAAGAATCTCTTGAACTCGGGAGGCGGAGGTTGCAGTGAGCCGAGCTTGTGGAGATCGTGCCACTGCACTCCAGCCTAGGTATTTTATTCTCTTTGAAGCAATTGTGAATGGAAGTTCACAGAGAGCAAGACTCAATCGTCATCTGCAAACAAAAAAAAAAAAATTGCCCTAAGAAAAAAAGGAGTGGTGAGAAGGGCATCCCTGTCTTGTGCCAAAAGAAAAAGAAAAGATAAATTTTGAGGTAAAAACCGAATTTATTGAAGCAGAAGGGCTGTTGGAAGAATTTTGCGGATAACGAATGTTGAACCAGCCTTCATATATGAAAGAAATCTTTCAAGTATTTTTAATATTTTAAAGTCAAGTGAGATTTATCCTCATTTTTCCAATATATTATTTTCAGCACTTCTCTACTGTGGGTGGTGACTTCTAATTAACATCTCTGGTTTAGTCTTGGAAGAGTGTAAGTGTCCAGGAAATTATCCATTTCTTCTAATATATCAAACTCTTCAAAGTATATTTTTGGAATGGATAAATTAATGAATTACTATTCTCAGAAGCAATGTGACACATGATTTTCTCTTCTAGATATAGGGTACATTGAGAATGGACCTCTTTATTGTGAACAGGAAACTATCCAGGTCTCATTTCTATCCTACAGTCTTCATTTCACTGAAAATTATATGACCACTATCTCTATACTGTAAAACTACCTTAAATGCTTTATGAATCTGGGTGCTCCTGTATTGGGTGCGGGGAGAGACTACCTCACTTTTGATCTTTATGAAGTCTGTTTTATTTTCCTTCTCCATTTGCTTGGTAAAAAAAGAGTGGTCTCTGCGTGTGAGATGGGTCTCCTTACTAGAGCTCACAGTTTAAAAAAAAAAAAAAAGATTAATTATGTTTTCTAAGATTAGGGATACATGTGGTCATGATTCTACCAACCCTTGGATATTATCTTTTAAAATGATGGTGATTTTTGCATATGCATTTGGATAAAATCATCAAACATACAGAACTCCTAGGTCATTGACTTCTTTTAATCCATAGTATTGTTCCCTAACTTGCTCAGCCACTTTCTTCCAGAACATGCCATTACCAATTACCAATAACTAAGTCCTTTCCCTAATCTGTTAATCCTAACAAATTTTTTCCTTCTTGATCTCATTCTCATCTCGTCGTCCAGCCTGGCGATGACTTACAGTCTTTTCTTCTTTTTCCCCATCTTTGTCTTTATCCAGTAGAGATTACAAAGTTCATCTCTACATGACCATCTTGCATACACCCTTAACTTCCTTTCCCTTCTATCCTGATAATCCTAGTGATGTCCCAGTCTCCAACTTCCCTGTTCCTACAGAATCTTGTGCGACTGATTCCACTGCTTATGCACAACCACTAAGCCCAGGTGGTTCCTCACCCTTGCTACATTTCTCTACTGTTATATTTTATCATTAGGAAAAAACCAAATTCACACATATCCATAAAACAGTGTATGCATATAAAATAACGTGTTTATATCCACCAAGAATTTCTTCTGAATTTGTTAGAAATGTAATCAAGATATCACAGTAAATAAATAACATTAGTTAATGCTATGTCACTTGACAAAGAGTAAAAACTACAATAACCACTTCTATAATGTTGTTTGCAGGACTTGACCAAAAAAAAAAAAAAAAAAAAAAAGAAAAAGAAAAAGAAAAGAAAAGAAAAGGAAAAAAAGAAAAGAGGAAGAAGTCTGCCAATATAAAGTAGAATGTGGTCCTGGATCTAAAACCCTATAAAAGCATTGACTTCTAAAACAACACTCTTCAAATTATATCAATAATATTCTCTGCCATAGTCCTTGGTATTTCAGAGTCGGCCTCTTAAATGGGGAGAGTCCCACTAAAAATTGTCTTGGTCAACTTACTCTACTGCTCTCTGAATTTTTGACATTTTATCACAGAACTCCTCCTCCCATAGTTCCCTTTCTTCCTTATTCTCACTTCCCCAACTAATGACATTAGTTCCCAATTCAGTAGAGATTACAAAGTTCAAACATGACCATCTTGCATACACCCTTAACTTCCTTTCCCTTCTATCCTGATAATCCTAGTGAGGTCCCAGTCTCCAACTTCCCTGTTCCTACAGAATCTTGTGCGACTGATTCCACTGCTTATGCACAACCACTAAGCCCAGGTGGTTCCTCACCCTTGCTACATTTCTCTACTGTTATATTTTATCATTAAAACCAAATTCACACATATCCATAAAACAGGTATGCATATAAAATAACGTGTTTATATCCACCAAGAATTTCTTCTGAATTTGTTACAATGTAATCAAGATATCACAGTAAATAAATAACATTAGTTAATGCTATGTCACGACAAAGAGTAAAAACTACAATAACCACTTCTATAATGTTGTTTGCAGGACTTAAGTCCAATATAAAGTAGAATGTGGTCCTGGATCTAAAACCCTATAAAAGCATTAAAACAACATATTATATCAATAATATTCTCTGCCATAGTCCTTGGTATTTCAGAGTCGGCCTCTAGAGTCCCACTAAATTGTCTTGGTCAACTTACTCTACTGCTCTCTGAAATGACATTATCACAGCTCCTCCCATAGTTTCTTCCTTATTCTCACTTCCAACTAATGACATTAGTTCCCAATTCATGAAGAAAATGTGAGCAATCTAGACAGACTTCTCCAGGCTGTTTCCAGTACACTTCCCATGTACTCTGGTCCTATGTTACAGCCATCTGCTTTGCTTTGCCTTCATACTTATATGGACAAACAATCTATGCCTCTGTCCAAGACCAGAGTTTCCATTCAGGCACCAGGCCCCATCTCCCTATCCTTACCTACTTAAGGACATCAGTGCAGAAATTCTCCTCTCCTGCATCATCCATTTTTCACTCTCCGTTGAATCATCTCCATCAACATAATAACAGTAACAGAAAGCATTTTTGTACTGCTCACGATATTGCAGGCACTGCTGAACACAAATTTAATCCTTATAACAATTCACTGAGAAATATAACTTTATTACCATTCACTTTTTATAGGTGAGAAATCTGGAGCACAAAGAAGGTAAAAATCTTGCCTAAGGAACAGAGATAATACGTTATATAGAATGCTATCTGACATTTGTCCTGTTGCAGGTACTGAAACTATATACTTCACATACCTCATTCAAGGGGAAGAAAAATTATATCTCATGATAAATTAAAAATAAGGAGTCACCATGATTGATCCTTGTCCTCACAATAATAACATAGTGAGTATTTTTGTTAAACCAGACTTCTTAACATAAGCAAATTCATTGTTATTTTTTTATGTGTTGGTACTTGAAAACATGTCATATTGCTTATGAATATGAATATGACATTTGAAAAAATGACCAGTTTTTAACTGTAAGCAGGTGAATAAATACACACTAAGTAATCATTAATTTTACATTTTGGCTGATTGCACTGGCTCACACCTGTAATCTCAGCACTTTGAGAGGCCGAGATAGGAGGACCGTTTGAGGTCAGGAGTGCGAGACAAGCCTAGGCAATGTAGTGAGACCTCATTTCTACAATTTTTTTTTTTTTTTAATTAGCTGGGCCTGGTGGTGGGCCTCTGTAGTCCCATCTACTTGGGAGGATGAGGTGAAAGAATTGCTTGAAGCCAGCAGTTTAAGGCTTCAGTGAGCCATGATCACACCACTTTACAGGAGCCTGAGTGACAGAGTAAGACCCTTTCTCTCAAAAAATGCAAATTTTTACATTTGTCCTTTGCTGTGTTTTATATTTGACAACTCTTTCCTTCTGGAATGTGACTCCCTTGCTTTCTTTACAAGTATTGTTTTTTTTCTGAATGAATTTGTCTCAAAGTCTTCTTTGAAAGTCATCATTAAAGGTTCCATTAAGTTATAATTCACTTGTGTTCTGTCATCAAAGCCAGCAGAAACATGTAGTCCAGTGGCATACCTTGTCTGGACTTGGACAGGCTGAGTGCTCAGTTCGATTTCACTTGACTCTTCTGGCAAATCTCCTACATGGTGAGGAAGCTCTTCAGTTTTGCTCAGAAACACTGTTTTTATGGCCAAGTCTGTTTTAGGTAATAACAAGGGTGAAATCTGATTTTGAATCACAAAATTGACATATAGTAGATGTCAGAATTTGTGTATCTTTCAGGTGCAACTGATAAAAAGTTTGGAATCTGTTTTCTTATTAGTCTTTATATAATTTGTGTATCTCTGTTTGTTTGAAGATTCTCATATTTTTTACATATGAGAACCAAGCATTAAGATATTTTTGTTATTTTTCTAACCATTGAGGGAATCATCTCTGGTTATATGATTAGTATTTGTACCAATATCAGTTTCTCAATCAAATAAAGCTTTTGAATGAAAGGAAATGAAATTTTGAACATACTTTGGTCAACTTTTGTTCATTGTTATGCAAGACTTCCAATGATAGAATGATTCCAAATCAGTATCTCTTCAGGACTCCTTAAATAAAATTAATGAAAAAAGATTATTACTATTTTTAGAGAATGAAAGAAAAACTTTCAAAGCCTACACTGGTAAATTCATAAGAAAATCACAAAGTTGCTTAGAATTTTGATAATGATGCTTCTCCAAAGACCTGATGGGCTTAATTTATGTCTTTGTGTCTAAAAAGGATCAATAATCCTTAATAAATACTAGCACTTCCTTTTCTACTTCTTTATTAAAAAATGGCCTTTCTAAACTGGATAAGAGTAAAACTTTACATATTCTAAATATAAAATGTATTTAGAAGATGAATCTATACCCATTGTCTAAATATCAGGTGAATTAGTAAACCAAATTATTAGATCTCTGAAAATAATGTAGTACTACTACTTCCAGCTATGGTAGAGTAACTGGGATCAAAAGTATCCTCTTGTTATTAAAAATAACTAAAAATGAGATAAAATTATTAAAACAATTCTTTTCACTAATGACAAAAGGACAAAGAATTGTGCCCTCTGACAGAAGTAATACAAATGAAGTGAGCACTACAATTGCCCTGACTTTTGGCCTAAATGTACTTTCTGAATTATGGTAAAGAGAGTAGGATCTAAAGCAGACAGGGTACAACAAAGTTGAAGAAACAAAAACCAGAGGACAAGGAGTCAGCTCCAGCAGTCATTTGTGAGGCAGACTACCAAGGAAGAAGGAGCTACTGCGAGTAAGGACTCTAGAAATTTACACAGTGACTCATGTATAGAAATCAAAATACATGAACTTACGACGGCCAAATATTTTACAAATTTGATGATAAAAGGAAACCTACCTTTATTCATTTGCTGGAGCTGCTATAACAAAATACTACAAATGGAGTGGCTCAGAACAACAGAAATTTAGTATCTAATAGTCTGGAGGCAAGAATTCAGAGATCAAGGTATTGGTGAAGTTGATTCCATTGAAGCTATGGGAGAAAATCGTTTTTATACCTGCCTCCTAAATTGGGGTATTTCTTGGCATTCCTTAGCTTCTGTTGTATCACTCCAATCTCTGCCTTTAATGTCATGTGGCATTTTCCGCTGTGTATAAGTATTCAAATTTCCCCTTTTTATAAAAACATCAGGAAGCTCAGTTCATATTTGAAATAGACACCAGAAAACCCGCACCAAGAAACATCATAATCAAATTGCTAAAAATAGTAATTTTTTTAAATCGTGTGGTGTAAAGGGAACATTAAATAAAAAGGAAAGAATAACTGAGTAATTCTTATCTCAATCTATGAAAGCCAGAAGATGCTGAGATGACATTTTTAAAGTTCTTTGGTTCTCTTCTCTTTTCCTATCTTTCCTGAATAATTCAGTATTTTTCTTCTCTTCCTCATTCTCTTCTCTTTCCTTTCTCTTTTCTTACAGAAATATTTAATCCTAAAGTCATTTTTTTTTTTCCCAGAGAAGATAAAGACAATTTGGACATAATGGTAGCCTGATGTGATGTGCAGAAATCTAATGGGGTTTGTATGGAGGTTATCCACACAGTGTTAATAGAATCTATTTGGGGACATGGCCTGGTACAGGTGTTGGGTCCAAGTGGGGTTAGGAGGGCATCTATGCTTCCTAGCCCAGCATGGGAAGTCGAAGTCTACAGTAAGGAGTCAATAAATGAACAAAATCTAGAACAGAAATGAATATGTAAGCATGTATAACTCTGTCCACTTAAAAGGATGCAGAGCAGCAAGCCACTCCCACAACAGTCATGAGCACTCGTATCACCAGACCTTGGCTTCTACGTATCATTTTTCTTTTACAAAAACCTTGGTTCTTTGGAGAAATGACTGAATCCAGGGATAGAGCTGGGAAATACAAGATGTGCCTGGTACTTCTTGTCATGTAAGAAAGCAAAAAATTCATAAAATAAAATAATAGGGGTGTCAGAAGGACAAAAAAGCCAGCTTGAATTTACTCTAGCTAAATCTGGGACAAATATAAATAATAAAACATTAAATTTTTCTTAAATTCTATAAATGTATGATTAAATTAGCAAAGATAAGTAAAGAACAGAGGAGCTGCCTAGTTTCAAAATTACTTATTAATAAAAAATGGAAAAAGAATAAATTTGCAGTTGGAGAAGATGAGCACCACTTAAATCAAGTGATTACAATAAACATTACCAAAAATTGGACAAAGAAAAGTAGTTCTACCCATTGAATGTTGTTTTTGTCCATTTTGTGTTGCTATAACAAAGCAACCAAGATTGGGTAATTTATAAAGAAAAAAGTTTACAGTCATGCTTAACAATGGAGACACGTTCTGAGAAATTATTAAGTGATTTTGACACTGTGTGAGCTTAAAGAGTGTATTTACACACAACTAGATGGTACTACTATACACCCAGGCTATATGGTATATAGCCTATTGTTTCTAGGCTATAAACCCGTAGAGCATGTTACTGTATTGAATACTGTAAGCACCTTTAACACAATATAAATGTGTATCTAAACACTTCTAAACATAGAAAAGGTACAGTAAAAATACGATGTTGAATCTTGTGAGACCACTCTCATATATACTGTCTATTGTTGGCCGAAAGCTCCTTATGCAACACATGACTGTATTTGGCTCATGATTCTTGAGGCTGGGAAGTCCAAGAGCAGGCAGCTCATCTGGTGAGAGTTTTGTGCCACTTTAACTCATGGTGGAAAATGAAAGGCGAAGTGGATGTGTGCAAACAGACCAAATGTGAGAGGAAACCACCCACTCTCACAGCAATTAATTCAGTCCCACATAAGAAATAACTTATTCCTCTGAACCATCATCAATCTATTCATGAAGGAACTCCCCCAGGACCCAAACATCTCCCACCAAGCTCTACTTCCCAAAACTGTCACCCTGAGAATCAAATTTCAATATGAGTTTTGATGGGATCCAAACCACAGCAGATGCAATGAGGACACAGCATCGTTTCTTTTATATCCTTAACAAAGATGGATAAACTGAATCTAATCCCAAGAAAACATCAGACAAATTAAAATTGACAATACTTTAAAAAATAACTGGCCTGTAGTTCCCATAACAATCAAAGGCCTAGAAGTCGAAGAAAGACTGAAAAACTGCATCAGATTGAAAGAGACTAAGGAAATTTGACAACTAAACGAAGTGTTTGAATCTGAATTAGATCTTTCTGCTAAAAAGAATTTTATTGGGAAAATGCTGAAACTTGAATGGGGCATGATAAATAGGTGGTAGAAACACATCAGTGTTATTTTATCTGTCACAGTATTGTGGTTATGCAGGGAATGTTCTTGTTTTTAGGAAACACATTCAAAGTTTTTACATCTATTAAAATATCAGATTGGCAGGCTCCTTTCTAATGGTTGAGGAAAAAAATCTTGTTCTTTTCTTGAAGATTTTTCATAAGTTTTAGATTGATTTATAAAGCATTGCAATAAAAGTTTACATTCCACAGGGTTACACAAAGCTTCATTTCAAAAAAAATTCATATATTAAAAATAAATCCTAAAAGTTAAAGTCAGGTGTATTGAGAGAGTGTATTTGTAAAACTTATTGAAAGCCAATTCCACATAGGTACAACTTTTTTAATAAATCAGGCAAATGCTTCTCTTTTACACATAAGAATTTAAAAATCGGCCGGGTGTAGTAGCTCACGCTTTTAATCCCAGCACTTTGGGAGACCAAGGCAGGTGGATCACAAGTTCAGGATTTCAAGACCAATCTGGCCAAGATGGTGAAACATCATCTCTACTAAAAACACAACAATTAGCCAGTCCTGGTGGCGGGCACCTGTAATCCCAGCTACTAGGGAGGTTGAGGCAGGGAATTGCTTGAACCCAAGAGGCAGAGGTTGCAGTGAGCCGAGATCTTGCCACTGCACTCCAAACTGGGCGACAGAGCAAGACTCCATCTCAATAATAATAATAATAATAATAATTTAAAAATCACATTATAGCCTTGTAAAGATCTTGTAGGGACATGGATATAAAAGGATTACATATTTAATGGTAAATTTGATTAATACAGTTATCAGTAACACTGTATCAAGAAGATCTCAGAAATCACATCTAGTCTCTATGAGAATCTTGTGAACAATTAGTGATCAAGCATTTGCCTGTGGAAAATAGCCAAAATATTTGGCTCACAGCAAATAAACCTACTAAGAAAATATATTCATTTAAATTAAAGGGTTTTCCAAGAATATCAAGATAGGCTATCTTTATGATAAAAATATATTTATAGCCATCCTTTCTCAATTTAATCTTGAGTTGTGTAAATCTGGTGAAAATCATGTTGATCTTTGATTTTAATATAAGTAGAAAAATGGAACACAAGAAAGACTTTTTAAAAAAGATTTATAGTTTCTGAAATTAAAAGAGAAACATCAATAAACAAAGCCAACTATCTGAGATGCATATATTGTTAGTTGAA
This sequence comes from Macaca thibetana thibetana, assembly GCF_024542745.1. Taxonomy (NCBI): domain Eukaryota; kingdom Metazoa; phylum Chordata; class Mammalia; order Primates; family Cercopithecidae; genus Macaca; species Macaca thibetana. Next base: position 110,366,434 of record NC_065581.1, on the reverse strand, counting down.
ACACATTTAACCACCAAAAATATTTTCTTTATCTATATACATAAGCAAGAATTAGTAACACAGCTAAAAACTGCTATCCCCTGGGGAAAATATACACTTACCATGTTACAAAGGCAACTAAATGAGTTAGTTTTTCTGTTTTAATTCAAAAGTGCCCCAAGATTATTTATTTATAAACAAAGCAGTGGCATACCAAGGGTTCCTTTGGGTTTGTGAGGTAATGTGAGATCTAAATCCAGTCTGTTGAATTTCAGACTTACAAAATTGTTATTAAATAGAGTAAAGAATGTGATTTTTCAAAACTCTCAAATATTTTCTCCAAAATCATTCAATCAAAAATATTTTCTTAAGCTAAAGTCCTAAGAAATTCTCTACAAATATTTCCAAAACAGAACTTTCTAGTCTGAATTTTCCCTCCAACTTCTATATGAGTAACATTTTCTTGCTATTTAAATTATGTAAGTATTTGAGGTAAAATAAATATTCTAAACAGGTCATACTAAAGGTGAATTGTAATTTTTTTTAACTAATGAGTGGAAGGAGTATTGACCAATATCTGGAGGAGCTACTAGTGCAAAAGTAACCAAAAAAGCTCAAACATTACCAAAATATGCATCAAAGTAATCAGCATCCAAAGTGTATGTTTATTGGTCAGCCACTATTAAAATATATAGCCCCATCTTTACCATTCATATCCAATCAAGTGCTATCTTTTAATTTCTTGCCAGAAATATTACAACATTATGTGCATAATTATCCACATCCACCATTTTTAATGCTTTTAGTAAAATAATAAGAGCTATTTAGGACAAACCCACTGTCAATATCATATTAAATGGGCAAAAGCTCGAAGAATTCCTTTTGAAAACCAATACAAGACAAGGATGCCCTTTGTCACCATTCCTGTTCAACATAGTATTGGAAGTTCTGGCCAGGGCAATCAAGCCAAAGAAAGAAATAAAGGTATTCAAATAGGAAGAGAGAAAGTCAAATTGCCTCTGTTTGCAAAAGACATGATTGCATATTTAGAAAACCCATCATCTCAGTCCCAAACCACCTTAAATTGATATGTAACTTCAGCAAAGTCTCAGGATAGAAAATCGATGTGAAAAAATCACAAGCATTCCTTTACACCAACAATAGAAAAGCAGAGAGCCAAATCATGAGTGAACTGCCATTCACAATCACTACAAAGAGAATAAAATACCTAGGAATAGAGCTAACAACAAACGTGAAGGACCTTTTCAAGGAGAACTACAAACTACTGCTCAAGGAAATAAGATAGGATACTAACAAATGGAAAAACGTTCCATCCTCATGGATAGAAAGAATCAATATTGTGAAAATGTCCATACTGCCCAAAGTAATATACAGATTCAATGCTATTCCCATCAAACTACCATGGACATTCTTCACAGAATTAGAAAAAAACTATTTTAAATTTCATATGGAATTAAAGAAGACCCTGTATAGCTAAGACAATCCTGAGCAAAAAGAACAACATCATGCTACCTGACTTCAAACTACACTACAAGGCTACAGTAACCAAAACAGCATGATACTCATACCAAAACAGACATATAGACCAATGGAGCAGAACAGAGACCTCAGAAATAACACCACATATCTACAACCATCTGATCTTCAACAAACCTGACAAAAGCAATGGGGAAAGAATTTGCTATTCAGTAAATGGCACTGGGAAAACCGGCTAGCCATATGCAGAAAACTGTAACTGGACCCCTTCCTTATACCTTATACAAAAATTAACTCAAGAGAAATTAAAGACTTAGATGTAAAACCCAAAACCATTAAAACTCTAGAAGAAAACCTAGGCAATAGCATTCAGGACATAGGCATGGGCAAAGACTTCATGACAAAAACATCAAAAGCAATTGTGACAAAAGCCAAAATTGACAAATGAGATCTAATTAGTTCTGCACAGCAAAAGAAACTGTCATCAGAGTGAACAGGCAACCTACAGAAAGGAGAAATTTTTTTCAGTCTACCCATTTGACAAAGGTCTAATATCCAGAATTTACAAGGAACTTAAATAAATATAAAAGAAAAAAACAACCCCATTGAAAAGTGGACAAAATATATGAACAGATACTTCTCAAAAGAAGACATTTATGCAGCCAAAAAAATATGAAAAAAAGCTCAAGATCACTGATCATCAGAGCAATGCAAATCAAAACCACAATGAGATACCATCTCACGCCAGTTAGACTGATGATCATTAAAAAGTCAGGAAACAATAGATGCTGGCAAGACTGTGGAGAAATAGGAACACTTTTGCACTGTTGGTGGAAGTATAAATTAGTTCTGCCAATGTGGAAGACAGTATGGCGATTCCTCAAGGATCTAGAAGGAAATACCATTTGACCCAGCAATCCTATTATTGGGTGTCTGCCAAAAGGAATATAAATCATTCTACTATAAAGACACATGCACCCATATGTTTATTGCAGCACTATCTATGATAGCAAAGACATGGAACCAACCCAAATGCCCCTCAATGAGAGACTGGATAAAGAAAATGTGGTATATATACACCATGGAATACTATGCAGCCATAAAAAAGAATGAGATCATGTCCTTTACAGGGACATGGATGAAGCTAGAAGCCATCATTCTCGCAAACTAACACAGGAACAGAAAACCAAATATTGCATGTTCTCACTCATAAATGGGAGTTGAGCAATGAGAACATGTGGACACAGAGAAGGGAACAACAAACACCAGGGCCTGTTGGGGGATGGAGGGTGAGGGGAGTGAACTTAGAGGATGGGTCAGTAGGTGCACCAAACCGCCATGGCGTGTGTATACCTATGTAACAAAGGTGCACATTCTGCACATGTATCCCATTTTTTTAAGAATAAATTTTTTTAAAAAGTCAAAGGAAGAAATTACAAGTATCCTTCTACCCATTCAAGAGTAACTTCTGTCTCTGAGCTTGTTCACTTACTCATTCCACCTGACATTTACAATGAGCCTATCATGGGCCAGCTACTGTGCTGGAGGCAATAGAGAATAGGACCCAACATCCATGGGTTTGCTGACCATTAGGGAGAAGGAGACACACTAAATTAACTGTGAAGCAGATTAGGAAAGGGAAAGTAAGCAGCTCCAGACATGGGGCAGGGAACAATAACTGGGTTTCCTGTAAAAGTACTTACCAGGGAACTGATGTTAAAACTGAGAGCCCTCAGAAATAATACCACACATCTACAACCATCTGATCTTTGACAAACCTGAGAAAAATAAGAAATGGGGAGAGGATTCCCTATTTAATAAATGGTGCTGGGAAAACTGGCTAGTCATATGTAGAAAGCTGAAACTGGATCCCTTCATTACACCTTTTACAAAAATTACTTCAAGATGGATTAGAGACTTAAATGTTAGACCTAAAACCATAAAAACCCTGGAAGAAAACCTAGGCAATACCATTCAGGACATAGGCATTGGCAAGGAATTCATGTCTAAAACACCAAAAGCAATGGCAACAAAAGCCAAAATTGACAAATGGGATCTAATTAAACTAAAGAGCTTCTGCATAGCAAAAGAAAGTACCATCAGAGTGAACAGGCAACCTAGAGAATGGGAGAAAATTTTTGCAATCTACTCATCTGACAAAGGGCTAATATCCAGAACCTACAAAGAACTCAAACAAATTTACAGGAAAAAAACAACCCCATCAAAAAGTGGGCAAAAGATATGAACAGACATTTCTCAAAAGAAGACATTTATGCAGCCAACAGATACATGAAAAAATGCTCATCATCACTGGTCATCAGAGAAATGCAAATCAAAACCACAATGAGATACCATCTCACACCAGTTAGAATGGCAATCATTAACAAGTCAGGAAACAACAGGTGCTGGAGAGGATGTGGAGAAATAGGAATACTTTTACACTGTTGGTGGGATTGTAAACTAGTTCAACCATTGTGGAAGACAGTGTAGTGATTCCTCAAGGATCTAGAACTAGAAATACCATTTGACCCAGCCATCCCATTACTGGGTATATACCCAAAGAGGTATAAATCATGCTGCTATAAAGACACATGCACATGTATGTTTATTGCGGCACTATTCACAATAGCAAAGACTTGGAACCAACCCAAATGTCCATCAATGACAGACTGGATTAAGAAAATGTGGCACATATACACCATGGAATACTATGCAGCCATATAAAAGGATGAGTTCATGTCCTTTGTGGGGACATGGATGCAGCTGGAAACCATCATTCTCAGCAAACTATCGCAAGAACAGAAAACCAGACACTGCACGTTCTCACTTATAGGTGGGAATTGAACAATGAGAACACTTGGACACAGGAAGGGGAACATCACACACCAGGGCCTGTTGTGGGGTGGGGGGAAGTGGGAGGGATAGCATTAGGAGACACACCTAATGTAAATGATGAGTTAATGGGTGCAGCACACCAACGTGGCACATGTATACATAAGTAACAAATCTGCACGTTGTGCACATGTACCCTAGAACTTAAAGTATATTAAAAAATAAATTAATTAATTAAAAAAAAACCTGAGACCTGAAGGAAGAGTAGGATTTCGTAAGATAAATAGAGAAAGAGAGACCAGAGATCCAGGCAGATGAAAGACGATGTTCAAAGACATGGAATCAAGAAAAACAGAATGGGGCATTTGAAGACCTGCAATAACTTTAGTACCCTGGAGCCACTGAAGGGATAGTGGTGGCCAGGCTGCCTCACACTGGTTATGGATGAGGCTAGAGATGCAAGTACTGCACAGATAATTCAGGGCTCACATTTAAGTCAACTTTTTGAGACTGGAGTAGTTTTTTTAGAGTTATGGGAAGTCATTTAAAAGTTTCATTCAGGAAGTGACCCTTGGTGATGATTCACACTTTTAAAATGTCATATGCCCAGGAATTGTTTACTAAATGCTAAACAGACCTAAGAGATCAGAACAAATTTCTGGTGCATTTTCTTGAATAGTTCTGTCATCTTTAGTACTGTTCTACAAATTCCATCCGACTTCACCTCCCTGAATGGTGATCTCTATTTCTATTTATTTATTTATTTATTTATTTATTTATTTATTTATTTAGATGGAGTTTTGCTTTTGTTGCCCAGGCTGGAGTGCAATGGCACGATCTCAGCTCACCGCAACCTCTGCCTCCCGGGTTCAAGCAATTCTCCTGCCTCAGTCTCCCAAGTAGCTAGGATTACAGGCATGCACCACCACGCCTGGCTAATTTTGTATTTTTAGTAGACATGGGGTTTCTCCATGTTGGTCAGGCTGGTCTTGAACTCCCAACCTCAGGTGATCCTCCCGCTTTGGCCTCCCAAAGTGTTAGGATTATAGGCGTGAGTCACCGCACCCAGGTGATCTCTATTTCTTTGATTCAATGAGGCCTCCTGTGAGACAGCCAGGTGGGAGAGGCTCCCAGGCAAAACTGCAGCCTGCCAGTGTACTGGGGTGGAGACACAGAAAATCGGGCCCTTTGCACTGGGGAGGAGCCTGGCCCCTCCTCTTCTTGTGAGGAACCTCTGATTCAAACAGCAAGGCAGGAAGTGCCCCAGCAGGGACTCTGGCCTTGTGGAGAGTCCCTTTTCCTCTGCTCTGCTTTTTTTTTTTTTTCTTTCATCCAATAAAACCCTGCTTTACTCACTCTTCAAACTGTCTGCAAGCCTAAACTTTCATGACCATGGGACAAGGACCCTGTCTTCAGCTGAACTAAGGAAAAGTCCTGCAATGCTTGCACTGTTTAGAATTTCCTCCCTGCATCCCCATTGGGAAAGTGCCTCCAAGTTCTCTGTGTTTCCTGCTCTTAGGGATCACAGTCCTGACCTGGTGGTTGTCCAATGTCTAAAAATGGTTGCCACATATATTCTGTAGTTTTCTACTTGTTCATAGTGGAATAGTAAGTCTGGTTCCAGTTACTCCCTTGTGACAGGGAACAGTCTCTGCCTGTTGTTTCTACTTAGAGGATATGTGTATTTTGGAGGCTTCAGGGGAGCCATGCTCCCTCTCCCCAACTCACTCCTTTGAGCCACAAACGGAAGCAACTAGCTCAAAATTGTCTAATAATTTTAGAGGTTTCACCAAAAAGGCAAATTTATATTTATTGTATTCAGTTTACTGTTGCAGAGAAATGCATGCTATTTTAAACAATAATAAAAGCAACTACATATGATCTATTATTATTTATTGCACGCCAAGTTTTGTGATATTGCTTTTCATAATTTTTTTAAACTTAATTTCTTACAAAATCCTTATAAAAGAGGGCATGGCATACTTGATTTTATTCATGAAGATATCCACACGGTGGTTCTCCCAAAGTCAGATGATTAGTAAGTGATAACAAACTTTGAACTTGTCTGTTTACCTCTTTTCATGATCTTCTAATTCACTGTGGGTATGTCTCCTAACAAAATTACCTTTCAGGAAAATTTAGTCCTCTGAAAAACATTTCTGTGGGTGACAGTATCTCACTATACTTTTTAAAATCAAGGCTGTCTTGTCCATATTTACGTATTCTCTTCTAATGCATTCAGAATGTCTATACCTTTCCTAGGAACAAAACTAAACTGAGAATCAATGTTCAACTTAAACTACATTCTCAGTTCCAACTAAGGATTGGACCAATTGGAGCTGTTATTAAGGTTATGCAGATTCTAAATCTAAATTCAAAATTGTTTCTAAGAACGAAAAGAGTCTAGCATTTTATGTAGAAACATGCTGTGTTGAGAATGCTTACTGTTAAGACTATTTTTTAAATGGAAGAAATCTAATATTCAGAAAGAGATGAGCTGACTGGAACAAAAAACTCTCAGTAGCAACATTTTTAAAAATAGTGGTTTCAGATTAGTTCCATGATTAAAGAAACAGCAAATTGATATGGTATTGGAGAATATGCAATTGAAAATTATTCAAAGTTATTCATTAGTCAATATTACCTCTTTCTTATCAAAACCTCTGAAAAGTTTATAGCCAATAACAGATTCATTTACTAAACTAGAAATAGAAAACTTCTACTGCAGATGCTATGGTTTCTATGGAACATATTAGACAATAGTGCTGTACTTCCCATAACAAATATATTGTGATTATTTTCCTTTTTTCTTTTTCTTTTTTTTTTTTTTTTTTTTTTTGAACGGAGTCTCGCTGTGTCTCCCAGGCTGGAGTGCAGTGGCGTGATCTCGGCTCACTGCAAGCTCCGCCTCCCGGGTTCACGCCATTCTCCCGCCTCAGCCTCCCAAGTAGCTGAGACTACAGGCGCCCGCCACCACGCCCGGCTAGTTTTTTGTATTTTTAGTAGAGACGGGGTAAGTCTCATTTCTCTTGTTGATATCTCTCAATCTATTTTTTCTTTTCCAATTTCCTTTTTATTTTTTTCTAAAATTTACATCAAAATTTAAATTAATACCCAATTCAAACTGTAAATTATATTTTTAGTTCAACCATAGGAAAATATAAGCCAGTCTAACATTACTCAACTTGGGAAGGAGAAATCTTCCGAGTTTGTCAGTAACAGAAAGAACCCAGGTCAGACGTCTAGCCATTTCTCATGAGTGCTGCCTCCCATTCCCCTCATGAAGGCAAGCAGACAGACAAACAAGTCACAACAGTTTCAGAAGTTTAAGGATAACATGCATTGTTTTCCCCAACAATCTGACAGAAAAAAAAATCCAAATTCTAGAGCAGATGAGGTTGGGTTGAGAAAAATCAATGATATATATCTGGTTGCATCCTGCAACAGAACAGCAAGTAAGACCGGAAAGAGGAAGGAAGGAACTTGGACCAAGTAGCATACAATGCTGGCAGAAACTGAAGAACCCTGCTTCGGGGTGCAGGTGACAAACAGTGCAAGGGTGGTCGGGAGAGGGTCAGCACCCCCTGCTTGCTGGAACACTGCAGGCAGACTCCAGCAGGGTGCACACAGAAGACAGTTCTCTGAGAGTCTGTCTCCTTAGCAGTCCCTGGAGGCCTCGGGAGGAACAGTAGCCCTGACATTCACAGCACAGAGGTTGTGACTGAGCTTCCTGTTCTTCCTGTTCCAGAATTCATGGGTCTGGAATTTGAACTCTAGATTGGAAGACAGCCAATCACAAGTCAGCTCCCTCTGCAGCTGCATACACAGAAGGGAGAAGACAGAGAGGATGAGTCACATGCTCCTGACCCTTTCACACACAACATTAGTCTTCTAGAAAATATGTTACATTCAATGTACCAGAAGTAGATGAATTTGATTAGCACTTTTTCTAGAATAAACTGTAGGTTCAGCTAAAGTTGAGAAGGCAGAAGTATAAGAAAAAAACTTTCTCCTCTGGAGGTCTACTCAATGCAGTACCCAATGAAATTTCCTCTTTCAGAAGAAAAGTGACAGAGTGATCTCCAGATGCCTCATATACATGCCACTAAAGGAAGGTATTAGTCCATTTTCATGCTGCTGATAAAGACATACCTGAGACTGGGTAATTTATACAGAAAAAGAGGTTTAATGGACTCACAGTTCCACATGGCTGGGGAGGCCTCATGATTGGGGTGGAAGGTGAAGGAGGAGCAAAGACATATCTTACATGGTGGCAGGCAAGAGAACATGGGCAGAGGAAGTACCCATTGCAAAACCATCAGATCTCATGAGACTTATTCTCTATCATGAGAACAGCATGAGAAAGACTCACCCCCATGATTCAATTATCGAGGAGCAGAAGTTTATTTTTTCATTTGTCTCTCCTCTGTCCTCCTCCCTAATATTCAACAGCAGAGCTATCAAACAAATAGAACAGGCAGCCAAAAAGAGAGCTTTTGGGGCGTCTCCAAGAGTTTCTGGACAAGGCACTCAATCGTGAGACGTGTTCCCGCCACTAGTGATTGTGTGAGTCAGGGTTCTTCAAAGAAACAGAATTCAGAGGACATGTGTGTGTATCGAGAGAGAAAGATTTATTACAAGGAACTGGTTCGTGTAATTATGGAGATTAGCAGGTTCAAAATCTGCAGGGTGGGCTGGCATACTGGAGACCCATGTAAGAGTTGATGTAGCAGTTCAAGTCTAAAGTCTGCCATCTGCTGGCAGAATTCCCTTTTGCTTGAGGGAGGCCAGTCTTTTTTTCTTTTCAGCCCTTCGACTGACCGGATGCGGTCCACTCACGTCTTGGAGGACAATCTACTTTGCACAAAGTACACCAATTTAAATGTTAATCTCATCCAAAAAATACCCTCGCAGAAACATCCAGAACATTTGACCACATATCTAGGCACTGTGGCCCAGCCAAGTTGACACATAAAATTAAACCTCAGACCAGGAATTCTCTCCTGCTAGGAAGCTCTCACAGATACCAAACACAAAGAAGAGGAAGCAGGGCAAAGCAGCACTTTGTAAGAAAATGAGAGGTGGTCATGAGCCCTAGGATTGAACCTCTGTATTTGAGGCTGGCCACAAAAAGCACATTTTTTCTTATTCTAGGTAGATCTTAAGTAGTCTCAAAAGGTGATAATACAATTGCTGGTGAGTTATCAAAATGGAGAATATGAAATGCTTCCTTATTAAAATGGTAGTATTAAATAGTTGAATAATAATAGTGTTACTATCAGTTTTGAAAGGCCAAATCAATCACTGAAAGAGCCATGGTGAATCAATGGAATTACTAAAACCAGAGACTATGCCAATACATCCTAGGTAGGAAGACTTTTACTCAGGACACCCCAGGGACTGCATCTGGTGCTGTTGCCTACTTCTAGCACAGTCACTTAGCCATGAGAAAATAGACTTGAGTGTGCATAGGACAATAAAAAATCCAAATGACCTTCAAATGCTTCAGAAGAAATTTAGCATCATTCATCATTAAAAAAAGTAAACTGAAACAAATTAATGCTAATATCTACCAATTGAGAACTCATTAAATAGGCAATTTTCTAGAAGATTTACTACACATACTATTTTTTAAATATCAGAACTTTTCTAGAAGGTAGTATTATTCTAAGTTTCCATGTGAGTAAACAGAGGTTTTCCAGGTTACATAACCTCCCAAATTCAGGAGCTAGAAAGTAAATAATTTACCATACATAACTGATGAGCATTTTGCTAATCACTTAACAAGGAAACCAGGGATTATAACAGAGAAACTGAGAATGTCAAAATTTTTTTGATGTTGTATCTGTGTAATCCAGAGCTGTAGAATTGTTCATACCGTTTTACCCAAATATTTCATCAAAGTTCCATGTATAAATACTTTCATATAAGTATGCTTATGATTCAACAAAAAACTCTAGGATCAGCCTAGAAATCTAACAGTGTGGCACTGCATTAAAATTATATAGTGTATTCACTCTTTAAAAAGATACAGCTATAGCAACCCTTGATTATTAAGACTTTATAAAAATCCAAGCTGGATACCTTGATAATTATATAAACAAAACAAAAGATATAACTATGATGCTATTGATAGGCTGTAAAGAATAGATACAGTGGCAGGGAGGCCAATATATAATCAGTCATATAGGAAAAAAGGGAAAAAGATGGAAAACAAAATACCAACAGTATTTGGAATGGGACTGGGATAATTTATTTTTGCCATTCCCAGATTTTCTGAAATGTATTCATACTAAATTTAACATTTAAAAATACATACATCCCTAAAGGATTCAATTTGAGCCAATGTGGTTTGGTATTGAAAGACATAATTCTCACTGATTTTGTTTATAATGGAAAACATTGCTTCTAACACTACTAAAAGGATGACTAAAGTGAGACAGCTATTCAAAGCGAATGTTTCCATTGGCTATGCTAAAGCAAAGATGGAAATCATGGACTCTGGAGACTCCAAAGGAAGGGAGGGAGAAAGGCAGATAAGGAGTGAAAAACTACTTATCAAATACTATTTTCACTATTTGAGTGATGGGTTCACTAGAAGTCTAAACCGCAGCATTACACAATATACCCGTGTAACAAAGCTACACATGTGCCCCCTGAATTTCTAATACATAAATAACTCCTAAAATCAGTGTCAGAAAAACACCTTTCTCTTTGGGGGGAAAAACAGAGCCATTGACTGGAAATTTGCAACTACTCGTCACATAATTTTATTGAATTTTGCTGCTCTTGGACTTGTCTGCCTTCTTTCAAGTCTAGAAGAAGCAGGAATTCTAACTGCAGAAAGGCTGGAAATCTCACAAGCTAAGGTGGCTTGTCTTGCCAACATGTAGCAAAGACAGAGTCATCCCTTTTGGGACATTTTGACAATTATGAGCCCTGAGGAAGCACTCAAGAAAGACTCCTGACTAATCTGAACTTCCAGAAGAGTCGACAAAGAAAAACACATTTGAATATTGGGGAAGACACATAATTATGTTTTTGGCAATTTTCTATTAAATTTGCTCTTAAATATCATCATTAATATTTAATTAACTTTAACTAGTTTCTATGTGAATTTTTAAATAATATTAACAGAAGAACAACCTAAGTCTTCTTTCTTTTCTATTTATAAATACCAGTTGTCAGCTACACCTACTTTTTAAGTACAAACCCTCTTTTCTTCACAACATCTTCTCACATCTCACTGGAAATAATTAAACTTTTCCTTCCTTGTTCTCCATTGCACTTTTTAAGCCTTCATTGTAACACATTTTACAAGCTTATGTCTGTCTCCCTAGTAGATTATAATATGCCCAGAAGCCATGTCTGATTAAGCTGTTGCCCCAGAGCTGCAAGTACTGTTCCTAGTTTCTTGTAGGCATTCATTACATTTATGTGGTCCTAACACACACATGGCTTAAACCACATGACTGCCACATGAGAGCAGCCTAACAAAATTGCAGGAACTCAACTGAGTTCAATGTGATATAATAAAGATAAGGATTTTTTAAAATTTTCTTAGTTTTTTCAACTTAAATTATACTTTGTCATCTGACTGTATCCATTTAATACTCTTGTGATTTAAGTAGAATAGGTATTATTAGCCTAATTTTACAGATGAACACGCAAAGGTGCAAAGAGCATAAGTGACTTGGCCCAGGTTACATACCAAGTAATTGCAAAACTGGAGTTTGCAATGCAGTCTCAGACTGCCTTGCCATGTGGAAATAGTGCCTGTAAAGGTTTAGCAAATGGGCTATTTGACAAAAATCATGCTTTATAAGTATTTGAAGAGTATATTCTCTAGCCAAAAATGTAAAACTGTGCTTATGAAGTTATTCACATGGCCTACATTATGTGTGTATATGTATTTTGTATATATATGTGTATATATGTGTATGTGTGTGTGTATATATATACACACACATATATATGAAGCTAACAGCTAAGTTAACCTTAGGAAAAAGATTTATTTCAAATTCTGTACTAATATGGTTGACAACTAAGTTTTACCAATACTACAGAGTACAAATGACAAAAAAAAGAATGCATAAAATGATCAATTTATTCTTTTCTATAAATGGGCATGATCTCTAATGCAAATCTGCAGAGGAGAAGAGCAATTTCTAAAATATTGAGGAGTCTTCAATTTATACTTCATCCGACTTTATCAAGAGGTCAATTTGAGAAAAAATAGAGGTTGGCAACTGCCAAAACCTGACTGCATTAACTTAGCAAATTGCTACTCTATGGATAAATGATAATTGAGGGTGGCCAGAAAAACTGACTAAATCATTAAATTCAAGATTTTTCAGTGATCTCCAAATAAGTACTTGTTCAATTTAGGGGGATGTTTATATTCTGTTTAATTGACACACACTGAAAAAGACATGGAGAAAGAAAGATGATCTGGGTTCTCAGATTAAGCTGTAAAGCTATGCAAAAGAAAACGGAGCAGGAAGAGAAAAAAGTGAAAGGAGAAGTAGGAGACGGAGATGGAAGGGAAGGGAAAGGAAGGGAAAGGGAGGGCAGGAAGGATGGCAAGCAGGTTAGGTGTAATTCCATCACAGCTAATACCATTTTACCCCCAAATTATGCAAGTCATCTTAGATGTAGACTTATTTTATTATATATATATTTAATATATGTTATTATATATTATATATATTATATATTCCAGCACTTTGGAAGGCCGAAACGGGCAGATCACTTGAACCTAGGAGTTGGAGGCCAGTCTAGGCAACACGGAGAAACACTGATCTACAAAATATACAAAAATTAGCTGAGTGTGGTGGCACACACCTGGGGTCCCAGCTACTCAGGAGGCTCAGGTGAGAGGTTTGCTTACTCTGGGGAGGTGGAGGTTGCAGTGAGCAGAAATCACACCACTGCACCCCAGCTTGGACAACATGGCAAGACTCTGTCTCAAAAAAAAAAAAAAAAAAAAAAAAAAGAGAAAAGAGAAAAAGAAATATCTGATGTAACAAATACTGGACATCCCAAAAATCTGAGTACTATTTTGGTTTATCTTTTGTATTGTTGTTCAGTCAGTTTCTAGAAATAAAATGCAAAATTTTACCTGGGCATTTGAAATTTACAATATATAGGAGAAATAAAATAATACATTCAGAAGTAATGCCAAAATGCACATTGCTAATTATACTTTAATTTCCTGCATCGAAAGTCACTCTTATAATAATGTAATGAAGTAGGATACGGTTTTTAATGACTTTCACAGCCTGAAAAAAGTCTAATCTTATTATAAGCTATGTTTTAATTTTTATTTTAAAGGACATTCAGATGATATTGCTATTTAAATTTTTAATAAAACAAAATACTTTAATATGAAATTCATTTCTCAATGTCAAAGTATGTCATTCTAAAGTGCTGTAACTATTATTTAATAGGGTTTTATATAAAGCCCCACACAGGTTCAAAACTAAATTATAATGTTCAGGGAAAGCAAGATGAAATTTTCTATTGGGAAAAACAATGCCTAAAAGTTAGAAGTTATAAGGAGGAAGATTTGAAGGTAGTATAAGGTAGAACTTCTAAATTATTAGAGGAGTCCAACAAATAAATGAGCTCCCATGTGAAATAGCTCTTTGCCATGGGAAGGGCTCAAGCACTGGCTTGTCATATTTAGAAAGTCATGGAAGGCCTCCTAGAATTGATGATCTTGTCCATTTCTCGTTCTATATTTATCATTTTCTACAAAGGATGTGACATTCTGACCTTGAAATCAGATGGACCTGGGTTTTGATCCTGGCAGCACTGTTAACAAGTTGTGTGACATGGAAAACGCAATTTTACCCTTCTCTACTGCCTTCCCCACCTGTGAAATGGGTTTAATAATACCCCAAATAAATATAAGTATGAAGTGAGATAACATATATATAAAAGATGATCTTAACCTTTAAATAACACAGTATCAACAATGATAACACTTGCATTGTTCGGGAGTGTTTAAGTTTATCCTAATGACTTAAAAGAAGGTGTAGTCAAAGACATGGACTTGCATCAGACAATAAATGAAGAGCTCAGGATAGATCACTGGGGGCTATTCTCCCAGCAGGTGTACCATTGTCCAGTTGTGTCTCCAGGAAGATTTCCTGATTTTATGGAATTTCCTAAGCTAAGTAATGTCAGGTAAAAGGGGAGGGTACTCACAAGGTGTGAACCCTTCAAACACTGGCACCATCTTCTACTCAGCTATCTTATATGACTCTGTTGGTTAGCAAACAGATAAGGAGTGGTAAGCAATATATATTTGTCTTATTTACAAATGCATTAGCTTTAGTCAAAGCTCACTAGGTATATAGAGTTAAGAATTACAAAGAACTTCATGTTGGATGGACCTCCTCTCAAGAGTAAGGTTCTACAAAAAAGCTTCCTGCCTTTATCCCACATTATTTGTGCAGGATATTGGCAGAAAAAGAGTTTAATAGTACCCCAGCTAGGCACAAAGGGAAAGAGTATTCCATTTCCGTAGATGACCTAACAGTACTTAGTTCTTTATCCTTGTTTCATCATATTTTTACTGGTGGAAAGTGTCTAGGTTTTTCGTGTCTTGAACAAAGAATTGGACAAAACGCATAAACAAAGCAACGAAGGAATTAAGAGATTTATTGAAAATAAAAGTACACTCCACAGTGTGGGAGCAGGCCCAAGCATAGGGGCTCGAGGGCCCCATTAGAAAATTTTTCGGAGTTTACCCTCTAGAGGATTCCTTTGGTTACTTGGGTACGCCTTATGTGAATGAAGAGGATGAAGTAAAGCTGCAAAGTCATTTACTTGGCCTACGCTCTATGGAGAGGATATTTCCTGTCATTGCTGAGGTGTGAATTGACTTTATGCTCCCTGCCTCCAGACCCTATTTTCCTGCCTCATCTCCCATGAGAAATGTGATCCCTATAAATCGTTATGGGAGGCAGAGGAACCAGTTATCTTTCTTCTGTAACTGCTTCATGCTGGCATGGGGCATAGTCCCTACCTGTCAGGGATCATGGACCTCTTGCCCTGCTCTGTCTAGTGGAGGCAGGGTGGCTTCTTGATGGCCGGGGTGGTGCTTTCACCTGGAACTGGCTGAAACCTTTGTTGCTTGATCATCTGAAGCTTGATGGTCTCTGAGAGAAAATGAATTTAGTTAAAAGATTTAGGCCAGGCGCGGTGGCTCACGCCTGTAATCCCAGCACTTTGGGAGGCCAAGGCAGGTGGATCATGAGGGCAAGGGATTGAGACTATCCTGGCCAACATGGGGAAATGTTGTCTCTACTAAAAAAAAAAAAAAAAATTAGCTGGGCGTGGTGGCATGTGCCTGTAATCCTGGCTACTCAGGAGACTGAGGTAGAAGAATCACTTGAACCTGGGAGGTGGCGGTTTCAGTGAGCCGAGATCATGTCACTGCACTCCAGCCTGATGACAGAGTGAGACTCTGTCTCAAACAAACAAACAAACAAAAAAGTTTTAATGGGAACTTCAGGGGATGGATTACTATGCTGTTAAGAATATTTGTTATAGAGATTTGCAGGAGAAAAACAAAACCTGGTTTGTTGTGTGTTCTAGAAACTATGTATTTCCTTAAAGTCTTAGCACAAGTGACTCCATTTTGGTTTGGTTTGTTGGGGCCTAGGGCATGAGCTCAGTCCAAAACAGTGGCCTCCCAGAATTTCCTTTAAAAAACTTCCCCCTTTATGGTTCGGTTCTCACTCAGCTGAGAGTGTGACCACACTTAGGGCCGTAGTGCCACTCTCAGTTACCATCATTTTGGGTTTCTGGTCTCAGCGCATCATTTATAGGTTACAGTGTCCTCATGGTTGTACACTTCTTTCAGTTCCTGTCATTCCAGTTGAAGAGAAACCATATGACATTCTAGAGATGGCTGCATGCAAGCACTTACAACCTTTGAGAGAATCCAGCGCACTAGAGATACTATTATTCTGACTATTGGGAGGATAATACCAAGAGTTCGTAGTATGTTCCTTACCCAAGTTCCCCATAAAACAAACCTCCTAAAATCAAATAGATCAAAGAATGACTTAACTAAGCAGTTTCTTCATTAATCTGCTACAATTGAATTTCTGTAACACCCGATGTTTTTTCCATAGGCCGTGAGTGCCAGCAGTGGCACAAATACTTCTCTGCTCAGTCAATTCTAATAACTTTCACAAGAAAATTTAAAGTTGTTTTGCCCTTTACAGTGGAATTTGCTATGGAGCCTATCATGAGGAATACATTCCTAACCATTGTTTCTTTTCATTTAAACTGTGGATAAAGAATCTAACAAACGATGCCCTTTTAGAAGAGTGAAGGCCTCCTGGCAAAGTTCCCTTTAACCCATGATATGGTTAAGAGGAGGGAACTAGTGTTTTGTTTCTGAGTGATCATCAGACAACATATGTACCATTAAAGTTTCTTACCAACATTGGGCCTTCCTCTTTTATTTATCAAAATATAAGATTATCCATGAATAAGGCCAGTTGCAAACTTTTTCACAAATAAAAGCATACCCCATAATAGCACATAGCTGACCTCTTTTCCATTTTTATTGTTCACAGAGGCATAAGCAAGAAAAAATATTCACAGATAAGAGTTTCGTGATAGTAGAAGCCTTAATCTGTGAACTTGGGAGAAGCTATTCACATCAAGGATGCCTTTCGCCTCTGGGGAGAAACTTCCCTGATTAGTTTCACCTTAAGTGTTCCAGTGGGTACATGATTTCAAGAGTGTGGAGGGACCCTTCTCAATTATGAGATTATGAACCCACAGTTCAAGGTGCCAAAGTTTTGCTGTAGTGTGGATGGCAAGGACAGTCTTTGATATTCTCAGAAGATTCAAACCACAAAAAGCTTTCTTTACCTGGTGAAAATTCATTGTAGCATAATCATTTACTATTATAACATCAGCCCTCTTGCGTGGAAAAGAGAAAACATGCATTGAAGAAAACGATGGAACAAAATCCCTTCATAAAATGTTTAAATGGCCCACCAGGCGACCAAATGTACCTGAAGCAAGTTTTCAGCGGATTGATTCTGTGAACTTTAAGCTGTGATATTCTTTATTCTTATTAATACATTTTACATTAAATTCTCTTATCTGAAATTAATATGGCTATACAAGTTCATCTTCGGTCACTATTTGCTTTGTGTATTCTTTCACACTTCATGTAAAATCTCTTTTTACATGAAAAAAATCTTTTTTTCTGACTTTGTTTTCTTGAAAGCAGAACATGGTTGACTTTTTAATATAAGCCATCAGATTTCCATATTTGAATCACTGGGTTTAAACTGTTTATATTTATTAACGTAACTGAGGTATATGAATTTGTATAACCCTAATTTGTGTTCATATTTAGCATACATTTCATTTTGTTTGATTTTCCCTGGTCATTTTAAAGCTGAAGATTCGAAGTATCCTTTAATCTCCTTTCCTTCTGTATTTTGGAAGTAATATAATTAGTTTCTATGGCTTTCATGATTATCCTCATGACTCTGATATAGATAGATTCATTTATAGGTAGAGATATAAATATCTATTTTTTAAGTAAAATCTAAAATTAATTGAAATCTCTGTCCTCTTCCTAATCAAAGCAGGGACATTATTATCTGGCTTAAACACACTCAGAACTGCATTCCTACATCTTTACTAGTATCTAAATTTTTAATTAATGTTATTTTTAGCACAAAACAAATTTTTGCTTTTATTCATCGAGTTAACTAGAATTACCAAAAAAAAAAAAAAAAAAAAAGTCACGCTTTGTATTTGATTTATATTTTCTTCTACATACAACTCCTTTTTTACTTTGGGTTTATCTCTTGCTATAATACCTCTTTGGGTGGAATTTTTAGTAAGCTTGCACAGATGGTAAGTTTTCTGCTTTTTTTTATGTCTATAAGTTCTGTTTATTTGACCTTGTTTTGACACTAATTGTAACACAAACTGGATGTCCTGCGATTTAACCCAATTCTGATGCTAACTATCCAGAGTTAGAACAGATCCTAGAGGTAAAGGGAAGACCCACCTCAGATGCCAGTTGCAGCTCCTGGGGAGTTTCCACACCTCTGACCAGCTATAAATTCAGGGGGTCTCATGACCTCCTCAGAATTGTTAATTATCTTAAAGGACTTCTAGCATTCACTGCTCTATACTTACAATTCCAGTTTTATCATAAAGGATATGAATCAGGAACTGCCAAATGGAGAGCTCCCATGACCTCTCCCCATGGAGTCAGGGTGTTCTCCCTCCCAGCACATCCATGTATTCACCAACCCGGAAGCTCTTTGAGCTTTGTGTATCCAGAGTGTGAGGTCTTGGTCTTATGAAATCATTGGTCACATAATTGAGCTCAGTCTCCAGACCTTCTCTGCTGTGGGGTGAGGCTGAAACTTCCCACCCTCTAATCACATACTAGGTCTTTCTGGAGTGCTTGGCCCCTTTCTTGAAACTGTAAAAGGGCGCACTACTTGTCACCTGGTTAGTATAAACTCAGGTGTGCTGGAAAGAGGTTCTTATGAATAAGTCATAAAAGATACTCCAACACTCAAGAAATGCCAAGGGTTTTTGAAGGTCTTTGTCAGAAACTGGGATTAAAAACCAGAACATATTCTTTATTTTACCACAGACCTCATTTTTCAATTATAGTTTAGCTATATATAGAACTCGAGTTTGACCCGCATTTTCCTTCAGAACTTCAAGGTATTAAACGATTTTCTTCTAGCAACTTTTGCTGCTATTGCAAAATCACCACTCGGTTTAATTGTTATCCCATCATGTGAATAAGTCCCATATGTAAATAAGTCTTCTTTCTGGTAGTTTCAATAATGTTATTTAACAAAAAGTTATATGTTGTGCTAGGCACTATTCTAAGCATTTTACAAATGCTAATTTTTTTTTAGTCCTCATGAGAATTCTATCAGTAGGTACTCTTCTGGTCCCCTATTTTTCAGATGAGTGAACTGAGCTACAGAGATGTTAAGTAACTTTCCAAATAAGCCATAGTGCAATGGTATTTGAGCCTATGTAGTCTGGCTCCAGAATCCATGCAAATTACACTTACTTTCTATTCATACACACATTGTGTTTTTATCAGTCACCACCTTAATTTTTTTTGGTACAAGAACAAGACAGATAAATACATATTAATATGCCCTGATATAACTATCTTCTAGCAGGAAATAAAACATTCCATGGCATTAAGCAAAACCTCACTATGCTTTCATAATATGCTTGCTTTCTGATTGCCAGTCTAGTTTATTACTCATATTTTGGCAGTTATTAGTCTCCAATAAATCAAAAATATTGCCCTTTGTCTGCCCGGTTAAGC